>NC_067411.1:63695502-64046335 GCF_009764475.1 Pristis pectinata | reverse complement strand
TGAGTTGTTGATGCCATAGTGGTGATGCAGTTGGGAACAAATTTCATAATAAAATTAAATAGGAAGCATTGACCCCAAAATATTGCAAAATGTTGTCAACCGTACAGAATGTTTGTGATAGGTGAAGTTGTGCTGTGCACAAGTCTGAAAGAAAAATATTAATATATAAATTTTGACGCAGAGTTGTTTTACTTGTTAATGTTGTTCTTTGTTTTTTAAATTCCTTCAGCTACAGTTCTCCATTAAAATCTTTGTTGAAATGTGCGATACTCTCTTATGAAAGAGCAATAGAACAAATTATAAATCTTTCTTATGATCTGATAATTCTATTTCCATGAAATGTTTCACAGAAATGTTAATCATGATTTTTTCTTTGAAGTTCTGTTGCATAAAGAATGTGACTTATAAAGTATTTAAATTCACAAACCTCAGCAACAGTCCAATTGTCACTCTTACTGCCTCCAGCTGGAGTGTAATTAAACCAAAATGGAACACAGTGCACTGTTGAACCCAATCTTTTCTATCTCTTCACCTGACTAACTTTAACTGGATCTTACATGACCTATTTTTGATTTTCTGTGTAAATGAGATGGAGGCCATCTGCATTCCATTACTACTCTTGCCCTGTTGCTGATTCATTTCCAATTGTTTTTATTTTAAATCCATTGGATCACCAAAATGTAATTTCCATGTATATTTCAGCCTGAAACTTTTACTATGTTTTTTTTTCCCTCTACAGGTGCTGCCAGACCTGTTAAATATTTCTGGCACTTTCCATTGGTATTACAGATTTCCAGTATCTGTGGTATTTTACTTTTGTACCTTTCATTGTACAGTCTCTGAATTAGTTGACAATAACTGCAATGAATACATTTTCTTTGGTGGCAATAATCTTTGTTGTTAATAATCTTTGTTGTTATTGAATATTCCATAAACAAATATATCAGTTTAAGGTGTGAAGTTACTTAACAGTTTCCACCAGCTATAAAGGTGCTAAATTCATTAGATTTCTAAGGTCATAAGGATTGGAATATTAGCAACTATTAGTTTTGCCAATCAGGTTTATTGATGCAAAACTTTAGAAACTAAACAGGAATCACTGTATTAAAGTTAAAGCAAAAGTGGTGGCGCTAAGGCCTGTATTACTCACGTGCTATACCATGGTTCAGTTGAATTTTGGCATAAATGCAAAGATAATCACTGTGGCAAATGCGTTTCATACATCTGAAGCCAATTTTAACTGAAGATTCTACACTATTAACACATCACCCAACCCATAGGAATAAATGCGTAATTCATAATAACAATGCACAACAGATCAATTTTAAGGTTTTTTTGCATAGACATTTGCGTTGCTTGTCCCTCTTCCCCACCTTGCTCGTTTGTTGTGAACTGACATTTTAGAAACAAATAATGCAATTATGTAATGAAATGATATCAATGATAATAACTACATAAATGAACAACTGTGTGTTTAAAAACTGCATTTCACCATTAAATTAGTCTACAGCACTGCCTTTGAGTTTCAGTACCTAAAGTATTAGTACTGATGAAAGGTCATCAACCTGAAATGTTGTTTCTGTTTCTCTCTCCACAGATACTACCTAACCTGCTGACTACTTCTCACAGTTTCTATTTTTGTCCATGAAATGTGGTTTTCTTGGTCTTATTCAATATTAGTGAGATATTTTCTGCAACATATTTCAAATCTGTGCCATAAATATATGTATAAAAACTGTAAATGCCAAGGTAGATATTTAATATATTTCCACTTTAAAACTTATTTTTATAAATTTACAAACAGATGCTCTGGTACTTATGTAACGTAACCCTGATTTATTAGAGCATATGGATGACTATATTTGATTTGAACCATTTATCGTCTCCTTACAGCTCGATAACGTACCCTGACGAGGGCATCAGGACAATACTAATGGATAGGTAGACAGATGCAAACTGGCCTAGAATAAATGATATCGCGTTTTTGCTCACATAAAAATTAAAACATTCTGTACGTTTAAATCGTTTATCAGAAAATATGATGTACCCTAGTCATCTGAGAAAATAAGTTACAGACGCGCTTTATCAGATGGAAGGAAATGCACTGGCGTCTGGGAATTCTAGTAATTTTTAACTTTTGAATAATTTGTTTAACAAAAGCTTGTCAGTTTGATGTGAACTTATAACAAGAAGTAAGTTCCTGTAAATCGTTCCATAGTGGGTTTATTCTCCGCTTTGTTGCAGAAACTTCCTTGTTCGTTTTGACGTCACGCATTCATTCCAGTTTCTATTTACTTTAGTCTTTCCTGAAACCAAGGACGACATCTCGCTGATTGGCCCAGTTCCTTTACAACGAACGTTCCGTGTAACAATCCAAGATGAACAATGGTTAAGACCCTTGATAGATGACTACAATTTTTACTAAACGGCTGAAGTGCTTCAAGTAATTATATCCATACTTAGTATAATCTAAACCACTATTTTCTTGCTGTAACTGAGTTGCCCAAGTGATTAATTTCTTTGATAGCTTTTGAAATATCCTGGTTCCGAACCACCTTCTCTGAAATTCTGTGAAAAATTCTATTTTAATTCACAATTTCAGAGTAGATTTATGTGTAACACACAAGTATAAGAGTGGTGGAAAGTGCCATAAATTTGATTGTGGGATCTTAGTGATTAATTCTTAGCACATTTGCCTTAAGTTTCTTGCTCAGTTATTTTGGCTTTTCCAGTTAAGGTTACATATACATCATAAGTTCAACAATAGTATCAACTATTTTCAGCTTTGCTGACATTAAGCAAGAGTAGTGTAAATTGGATTTCAATACTCAAAAATTCTGAGGCTAAGTAAAGTTCTATTCCACCCTGCACCAAAGTCATTTTGGGATTTTACAGAATTCAGTCTGCAGTAATAATATGAAGTTGAAATGGATTACCCTGGCATAAATCAACACTTGGTTTAACATTGCTGCTTAAAGAGGATATGGAAATATTTGAGCCAAAGATAGCAAAACTCAGCTGCACAATGTCTGTTGTTTGGATATTAAAGGAGTTGATTTGGTTCCAATATGGTTAGCAAGGCATGCACCTAGGACATCACACCTGTTGCCATATTGGGAAGGAAACTAGCATCTTGTACGCTAGAAGTATATAGAGGAGGCACATTGTGACATCAGTCAGTCTGCATTACCAATTTGATAATGACATTGCCAAACTGGACTTCAACAATGCAGCTAGAGTATTAAACACATGGACAAACCAGTGTTTATCAACTGAAAGGATCCCTTCTCCCTTCAAGCCTGCACTATATAAAAGGATCATTGAGTACTTGCAGGTGTGTTGTTTGATTGATTTAAGGAGTGCTGGTTGGTATTGCTTTTTTTCCATACCTCATGGCAGTTTGGGAAGTCTACAGGGAGTACTGCAGCAGAAGGAAGTACTCACTTCAAGGCTTCAGCAAAATAATATTGCTCAGTACTTTAGTTACTTTTCTCCCAGGAATGTAGCATAATAGAAAGGCTGAGGCAAAGGTGCACAGTATAGGGCTACACTCTGGAGTGGAAGGGGAAGAGGAAAAGGAGGAGAATCAGCAGGAGGCTCTATGCATTTTGTCTCAGGAAGCTGTTTTCCTACAGGCACCACTGTGAGGAGCATATGATAGGAGACACCGCTTCACTAAATAGATCCTGAATGATAAAACCTCAACTTCAACTGCAGAACAAGGCCAGAGCCACATGCCAAAGGCTGTTAAGGTCAAGATACTCAATAATTTTTAAACATAGCTCTTTCTAGGTTGGAGCAGAGAATACCTGCAATATATTATAGTTTACACATCATTTATGGTATTAGAGTCCATAGATGCTCTCTACTTTAAGCCAGGAGAATTCTTCTCATCTTCCTAGCAGAGCAGCAGTGAAATAATTCCAGTAATTCTAGTGCCCAATCCATGCACACAAGATAAACATGTATATCAAATGCCATGATGGTATCCATTGCCAAATGACTGCCAATTGCAAGCAATGCTTCTGCTATCTGAGCTATGGAGGAGGCTAGCATTACATTGTATGGCATATCTCAAATTGTACATCTTGTGTGAGGCCATGTTCACAGTGCAACCTTGCAATTTTGGGGACTCAGATCTTGCCAGCAAATGCAAATCAGGAGGAGGAGGCACAGGAATCAGAAAAGAAAAAGACATAAAGGACGAAGGTGCAAGGACAAGCAAAGTCAGGAGCCAGATGAAAGTCTAGATATTCCAGCATCTGCAGTCCTTTGTTTCTCTGTAAGTCAGGAGCTAACTTTCTGGTTAGAAATTCAACTTCTGGCCAGTTCCTTTTGCACTTTTCCTCTGTTGTGGACCATCCCACTGTCTACTTGACCAGCATCTTGAACATAACTGAATGTCCAAATGTGGCAAAACATAAAACAAGATGTCAACTATGTACATGTTTACTGTCATCCATGTTCCTTTGTGTGTCCTCCTGCTCTAGTGAAGTGAGAAGTGGTGCTACTCTCTTTGCAGATCAAGTAATGTACACCTGATGAACATAGAACATAGAACAGAGATCACAGCACAGTACTGGCCCTTTGGCCCACAATGTTGTGCTGACATTTTATCCTGCTCTAATATCTATCTCACCCTTCCCTGCCACTTCTTTATCATTTATGTGGCTATCTAAGGGTCCCTTAAATGGCCCTATAGAACATATGTGGGTTGCTGCTCATGAAGACATGCAAGGACACAAGAAAATAGGAGCAGGAGTAGGCCACCTGGCCCTTTAAGCCTGTCCTGCCATTCAATACGATCATGGCTGATCTGCCCCAGGCCTCAGTTTCTTTTTTTTGCCAATTTTCTATTGCCCTGAATTACCTGATCTTTCAAAAATTATCTATCTCAAATACCTCTAGCTTCCACAATCTTCTTGTGTTGAGATTTCCAGCGATTCATCACCCTCTTTGAGAAGGGGCAGACTAGATGGAAACATCCCATTGGTTAGATGTGCCCCACAGGGAATATGTTGTGTTCCATTGGAGTAGAGGATCTTTTGCCTTCTCTCTGTATTATTGATGAAGTGCTCCTATGGTGTGTCAGGAAAATAGGGTACTGCCTCTCAGCTGTGGACTGCCATCTCATCCACAAGCTGCAAAATGACTTCCACTACTTGTTGCCACAATCCAGGGTTTTTTAAAAATTTTATTTACATCGTGGTAACAGGCCCTTCCGGCCCAATGAGTCCGTGCTGCCCATTTTAAACCCCAAATTAACCTACTCGTATGTCTTTAGAATGTGGGAGGGATCCGGAGCACCCGGCAGAAACCCATGCAGACACGGGAGAACGTACAAACTCCTTACAGACAGCAACGGGAATCGAACCCCAATCGCTGGTGCTGTAATAGCATCGCACTAACTGGTATGCTACCATGCCGCCCAATCAGATTGGCTTCAATCAGCACATGATAACTTGAACTATTGCTGGCCACTCAGAAAATTTGGCCACTCAGAAAATTTTCCCTCTCAGTGATGCACTAAAGCAATCAACAGCAAAATAAGTTCTGGTTTAGTGCTGGGTTTGTGATGCTCAGTGGACAGGACAATTTATATTTTTGACCTTCATCATCTTCTTAGGCAGCCCCTTGAGATCAAGGATGACTTACTTCTATTCCAGTTTTGTGGGTTCAGGGGTAGCTAATGTGAGAATCTCAGACTCTTCCACGCACCGGACAGGTGGTAGCTATGAGGCAGTTGGGAGGTAGTTTGTGAGTGGTCCGTTCTTTCTATCATTTATGCACAGTCCCTGTGTGCTCTCAGCACATGAACTGCTTCTCCACTTTGGGCAATCATAGGCCAGAGATTCCCAGGATTCAGTCAAGATGTTGCACTTCCTCAAGGAAGCTTACACACATCCTTGAATCTTTTCCTCTGTCCACCTGATAATCTACTATAACAGAGCTCAGGAATAGCGTGTATGTATCAGGTGTCTGGTATCAGCCTTGCAAATGGCATGGCCTACCCCGCATAGCTGACTACACAGAAAATAGAACAGTACAGTTCAGGAACAGGCCCTTCAGCCCACCACATCCACGCCGACCATGATGTCACTTTAACTAATTCCATCTGCCTGAACATATTCCTTGCCTGTTCATGTGTCTGCTTAAATGCCTTTTAAATGTTGCTGTTGTATCATCTTCTACTATCTCCCTTGACAGCACATGCCAGGGACCTATTCTACCACTCTGTATGTAAAAAGAACTTGCCTTGCAAATCTCCTTTAAAGTTTTCCCCTCTCACCTTAAAGCTATGCCCTCTAGTATTTAACATTTCCACCCTGGGAAAAAGATTGTGATTCTCTACCCTATCTATGCCTCTGATAATTTTACATATGTCCATCAGACCACCTCTCAGTCTCTGACACTCCAAAGAAAACAATCCATGTTTATCCAACCTCTCCTTATAGCTCATACTCTCTAATCCAGGCAACATCCCAGTGAACCTCTTCTACACTCTCTCCACATCCTTCCTGTAGCGGTGACCAGAACTGCACACAATACTCCAAATGTGGCCTAAATAAAGCTTTATACAGTGGACTTCCCAACTTTTAAATTGAATGCCCCAACCAATGAAGGCAAGCATGCCATATGCTTTCTTTACCACCTTATCTACTTGTGTTGCCACTTTCTGGGAACTATGGATTTGCACCCCAAGATCCCTCCATACATCAGTGCTCATAGGGGTCTTGTCATTTATTGTGTAGGTGTAATTAGGACCTCAACATTGGGGATGATGGTCTGGGAGAGGAAATTTTTTGCTTGTCCTTCCAGTGAATTTGGAAGATTTTGAGGATTTTGCAGACTGCTGTTAGTGTTTATCCAGTGCTATAAGGTGCCTCTTGTGGTTAGTCCAAGTCTCAAAAGCATATAGAAAGGAAGAGATTACTGGTGCCTGATAGACCATGAATTTTGTGCCATGGCAAAGACCTTTATCTTCAAATGCCCCTTCCCTTAATTGAACATAGGCTGAGTGTGCATATTGAAGGTGGTGGTGAATTTCATCATCAATAGTTGTCCAGGGTCTTGCCATAAACCTTTATAGTTGAGGAGCAGTGGAGTGCAGCAGGGGCAGGGTAGCAGAGGACCTTTGACCTGTGAGTGTTGAGTGTAAGGCCCATCTTCCTCTACATTTCAGTAGTAGGAGAGGAGGGGTCTTGGTGTAGGTCTTGGGTATTCTGCTATATGTCTAATTTCAGGTGCCTGTAGAGCTGTTTCCTTTCTCTTGAAGAAAAGTGGAGCTTCCAGTCCAGGAATGCCTTATATTTGTGATTAATTACCTCATCAATCTCTGGGTCATTCTCAAACTAGTCCTAGTTCTTTTTAGTCAGGAAACCAAGAGTCTGTCAGTGGATTTCAGGACAGCCCATTAGCTGTGGATATTTTGCAGCTTCTATAAGCTGTCAATTGACAGTCTTTTTGTGAGGGGCTCTCTGCAAAGAGCCACCTTTGTGAGCTCCTTGAGAGCTTTGACACTGATCTTCTTGCACCAACTCTCCTGCTGACTCCCGGTTGAACAAGCACAGCTTAAACTTACATGGAATGCCCAATGCATGTTTATCCAGTCCTGTTAACATTAGTGCCAAGTAACTTAATCAGTCATTCCCAGGGTAATTACAAGCTAATATTTTAAGCATGAATTTGTTACTTTTTTCACCTTAAATGCTTTACATTTTACAGCAATATCAAGGCACAAGGGAAGCATGAGAGACAGGTCCCAAACTAGGGCAAATTTGCATGGGATGTCACATTTTCCTGGAAGAGGCAGTCTCACTCTGCTGCGGCATGAAATGCTGCTTTCATTCACACTATTAATTAACTGTCTAAAGATTTGAATGTGTCCAAGTTTTCATATAAATATGCATTCACAGAACTCTATTCTAGTCTAGAGTTTCATTGTGCAACCAGGCAACATGCATTAGGTTGGAATCCATCAGACCAGTAGCTACATTACAAATGCAGAACTAAGGAAACGTGTGCTGAAGACTTTAAATGCCTGCCTTGTTAAAAAAAATACCTTTTTTTGGCAGCTATATGTCTGTTTAAAATGTAATTCCACGTTTCTTTGGATTGCCCCCTACAATTCCATGTACTAGGGTTTTATTAACTGTCAATGGCTCTTCAGTTGTTTTAAGCACTCAGTCATTGTTTAATCCACAGAACCAATTATTAGTAACTACACACTGGAGAAGGGACAGGGGAGGAGATGAGAGGAGTTTTAATTAGGGCTACTGTTTCCAGCCACTTGGCAATGCTTCCGTTTTGCCTTTGTGCTGAGGTTGTTTGATGGCTGTTGGAGCGTGTTTGTTCAGTACATTTGCACAGCCAGTCCTGCTGTGGTGCACCCATGGCAACGCCATTGTTTATATCTGGGTGACATTCGAAGGTAGCTTAGGAAATCTCCAAAAACTAAGCAGAACATTGCCAGTGACTTTTAAAAAGGAAATGCTAGGCTCACTGCATGCTTTAGAACACTCTGACTTTCAAAGTACAACCTGAAATGCCCTTTTCTGTCTTTTCTGTTGGCATTGCCAAATTATTAATTTCACCTAAAATGAATTTAACTAAAAATACATCTTCATTCTTATGAAAATCCAGTTAACTCGAGATATAAATAATACAAACCCACAGTTAATTTTCCTCACCACCTACCACCACTCACTCAAATAGTATTGAAATCATATGAATGTTAATGAAGAAATGATTTACAATGTTATGTGAAATTACTTTGCTGCTCTAATGGTGTTGTTAGCAACTCCATTAAGGTTGCTAATTGAAGCTACAGTATATGCTGCCCACCTACTGCACTGCAATCACTCATCAAACCTGTGACCTCTACCATCAAGAAGGACAAGGAGAGCTAGCATAATGGAAACACCACTGCCTCCAAGCCATTAATCTAAAGGGTGGATTTCCCTTCCCAAGCAATACTATGGGAGTATCTTCACTGAAAGGGTTGCCATGAAGATCAACAGTCACTGACAGAACTGGAGGGAGGAACTCAAGGAATTGAGGAAATTGATGGATTTGTGTGCTAACTAGTCTTCTGGTCCTCATGGATCCATCCTCAAGCCTTAAAAGATGTAGCTGGTTAGATAGTTGATGAGTTGATTTTAATTTCCCCAAATTCTCTAGATTTAGGGAAGGTTCCATTAGATTAATAAAGAAGTAAGCCCTTTATTCAAAAAAGGAGAGGTACAGAAAGAAGGAAACTGCAGGCCAGTTAGCTTAACAATCATTGGGAAAATGTTCATTAAAGTTTCAAACCCACAGTTAATTTTCCTCACCACCTACCAGCACTCACTCAAGTAGTATTGAAATCATATGAATGTGAAATTAAAGATGTTACAGCAGAACACTTAGAAAAAATCAAGGTATTCAGGCAACATCAATGTGGTTTTGTGAAAAGGAAATCATGTTTGACCACTTTACTGGAGTTCTTTGAAGAATTAACATGTGTTGTGGATAAAGGTGAACTAGTGGGTGAATAATGGGTGGTATAGAAGATTGCTGGCTAACAGGAAACAGAAAGTAGGATCTTTCATTAGTTAGCAAGCTGTAATGGGTGATATGCCACAGGGATCGTTGATAGGCCTCAATTTTTTATGATTTATATAAATGCCTTGGATGAAGCAACCAAAGGCATGGTTAGTAAATTTCCTAAAGATATGAAGATATGTAGGAAATTATGTCACTTAAGAGGATATAAGAAGGCGAGAAAGTGATGTCGATACATTAAGTGAATGGGCTAAGATCTGGCAGGTGGATTATAAGGTTGGAAAATGTGAAATTGTCCATTTTGTCAGGAAAAATTAAACAGAAGCATATCTAAATGGTGAGAGATTGTGGAGCTCTGCAATGCAAAGGGATCTTGGTGTGCTGGTGCATAATCTGCAAAAGGTTAGTTTGCAAGTATCGCAAATAATTAGGAAAGCTAACAGAACATTATTGTTTATTGTGAGTGAAATTGAATGAAAAGGTAAATTAGAGAGCTTATTCTTCAGTTATATAAATCATTGTTGAGACCTAATATGGTTTACTATGTTCAGTATCTATCTCCTTATGTAAGGAGGATGTAAATGAATTAGAAAGAGTTCACAGGTTTACTGTATAATAATCTGCTAGCTGGAATGGGTAAATTGTCTCATAAGGAAAGATGGGACAGGCTAGCTAGGATCCACTGGCACTCAGAGGTGTGAGACGTGACATGATTGAAAGTTCCTGAGGAGCCTTGACAGTGGAGAGGACATTTCCTCTTGGGAGAATCTGGAACCAGGAGTCACAGTTTTAAAAAAAGGGATTGTCTTTAAGACAGATGAGGCAAAAGTTTTTCTCTCAGAGGACTATGAATCTTTAGAACTTTCTTCCTCAAAGAATGGTGAAAGCAGAGATTATTTTTACTATTTTTAGCGTGGAAGTAGATAGATACTTGATGAGTAAGAGAGTGAAAGGTTATTGTACAGAATGAGCTGTTGATACAGCCATGATGTTATTAAATGGCTTATCAGGTCTACTCTTGCTCTAATTCACATGTCTATGTGTTCTATCATCCTTCGCATGCCTATGTTTACTTACTACACTCCTGAGAGGCCTGGCTCTAAATTGTAGCTCAGATCCACTTGTTTAGGACACCCAATAAACAGAAATGTTTCCTCTCTATCTTTCAGTTTCTTTAATACTTTGAAGTCAACTCTCTAAATTCTGGAGAGTACAACCTTAGTTTGTGCTGAAAACAAACTGTGGGAGGAACCAGAGGGACAGGTAACATCTGTGGAGGCAAAGGAACAGTCCGTGTTTCAGGCCAAGATCCTGTATCAGGACTAAGAATGTAGAGGGGAGATAGCCAGGATAAAGAGGTAAAAGGGAGGGGTGATACAGAGTGAGCAAGCAATAGGTGAATCCAGATGGGCAGATGAAGACAGGTGAGGTGGAGATAATGACAGAGACTGGGACGTGATTAGTGGAGACAACAAAGGGTTGCAGATCCTGGAATCTGATAAGAAAGGAAGATGGTGAGTGGAACCAGTTAAGGGAGGGATGCTGGTTAAAAGGGAACAATGGGAGGGTGGGGATAGGTGCCCAGTGGGTGGAGTGTGTGAGTGATTGGTGGATGGAATCAGGTAGGGAAGGGGAAAGAAACTGGGAAACAGGGTATGGGGGTGGGCAAAGAAGGGCATGTGAGAGGACCTGGGTGGATAAGGAGGAGAGAGAAAGGAATAAGGGAAGTGCAGGTTACCTGAAAATGGAGAATTCAGTGGTGGCACGGTGGTGTAGCAGTTAGTGTAACACTATTACAGCACCAGTGACCCGGGTTCAATTCCGGCCACTGTCTGTAAGGAGTTTGTACGTTCTCCCCTTGTGTCTGCGTGGGTTTCCTCCAGGTGCTCCGGTTTCCTCCCATTTCCAAAGATGTACAGGTTAGGAGTTGAGGGCATGCTATGTTGGCGCCAGAAGCGTAGCGACACTTGTGGGCTGCCCCCAGAACACTCTATGCAAAGATACATTTCACTGTGTGTTTCGATGTACATGTGACTAATAAATATCTTATCAATGTTCATGCTGTTAGATTGTAGACTAACCAGGTAGAATATGAGTAATATTCCCAGCCTCTGTCACTATCTCCACCCATCCCTCCCCCATGTGGCTTCAACTGCCCAACAACCTCTCCTCACTTGGATCTACCTATCACCTGCCAGATCCTGCCCCAGTCCTTCCCCTCACCCCTTTATACTGGCTATTTCTCCTTTACACTTTCAATCTTGATGCAGGGTCTCAACCCGAAATGTCAACTATCCCTTTGTCTCCCAAATGCTGTCTGAGCCATTGAATTCCTCCAACAGCTTGTATTTTGCTCCAGATAAAGGCATCTACAGTATCTTGTATCTCTTAATTTGTGTTGTTTCTCCTCATACTTTGGCCTTTGGAATCTAATGTCACTCTGGTATATCTTCATAGCAATCCCTCCAAAGCACGCATAGCTTCCTTAAGCTTTACTGTCCAGGGCTACTCAAAGAATTCTAGATTTGTTAACCAGCATTTTGTACTGATGTAACAAAACTTCAGCTTCCTTGAAGTCTAGCTATGAAGGTCACCATTCCATTGTCTTACTTTTTGTTCATATTGATAACTGTTTAATGATTAATGGACATGGTGCTCTAAATCTCTTTGGACCAATGTCGATTTTAGCATTTCAACTTCTAGAATTATTGTGTTCCATCCTTCTTTGATTCAAAGTGGATCACATCGCACTTGCTTGTATTGAATCTATTTTCACATTTTTGCCCTTTTTTACTCTATTACAGGCCTTCCGAACACCCAGCACATGGACAGTCCATACATACGAACAAGCGAGATCGGTGGGATGGATGGGGATGGACTTGCTGGCTGCTGTGGGGCTGCAGGCATGTTCTTCTGGGCAGGAACATGACATTTCTCCCCACCCCCCCCCCCCCCCCCCCCCCCCCCCCCCACTTCCCTGAGCTGCAACAATCAGGGGCTGGGTCAAGCTGTGCAGAACTGGGAGCGCTGAGCAGACTCACTCACTCGCTCACTCATGGAGTCAGTGAGGCCATCTGGCAGCTGCTCTTCCCACGTCATCCCACTCTCCTGTCACAGTTGTTTCTGTTCATTTCCGAAGATTCAGTTACGAACAGTTCTCAGGAAGGGAACCCTGTCTTAATCTGGAGACTGCCTGTACTATCACAATATAAACCACTCCATCAACAGCACTGCCTAGCTTTGTGCCATTGACAAATAGGACAAATGTCTTACAGTCTTATCATTTAAGTATTTTGTAGCTATTAAGAATATCTCTGGTTCTAACACAAATACTATGGGGGACCACGAGTTTCACCCTTCCCATCTTGGAAAGAGAAAGAAAATTCTGGAAATACTCAGCATGACAGGAGCATCAATAATGAGAGAAATAAAGTTTGGATTTCAGGTTGATGGGCGAGGTGAAGGAACCTGGTAATGGAGGTGGAAATAGGAAATAGCATAATTAGCAGGCCAGATCAGGCCTGACTTGCCATTCACCTCCTGTGTAATTTTTGGGCTCACACAAACCTTTTGAGACCCCACAAATCCAACAGAGCTGGAGGCCTGCAGCTGTGGCCATGTTGTGAACGAGAATGCAATGCGAGTGGTGACAAGGCCTCTGGTGGTGGATTCTGAGGCCCTTCTCCCAAACTACCACAAAGGCTAAGGCCTTTTCAGCTGTTTCGAAATATCTCTGATAACTAGAGATATTTTACAACAGTTAAAATAGATGTAAATAATTTTAAGAATGAAAAAATGTTAAAGTAATTAAACATTTAAAAATAATAAATTGATTTCATATTTAACATATATATTAATTAAAACATTAATATTAATTGAAATTAAAAATAAAGCTTGCCTATTCTTTTCCAAATGAACAAGGTTGCTATAGATATGCAAGACATACCTGTCATAAAGCTGAGAGGTCAGATACAAAGCACACCTGACTTACTTAACTCAGCATGACTGAGTTCCAGACCTAGATTCAGTGCTGGGTCCTGCAGCAAAGCTGGGGGCCAATTTCATTCTGCGATTTGGTACTTTCATGCTGCAGTGTGAGATTATTCACTCTGGATCAAAGATGGACAGAACACTCTGATCCATGCAGGTGATTCTTTCTTGAACCAACAGATGAACAGGAGCACAATCTGAGCCAGTTAATGAAATTACTGAACCTTATTGTTGAGGGTGGAAGGCCAGAAGTGTAATCGAAGGATAAGCTCATTGAAGTTCCTTGGAACATAGTTGGAGGCTGAGGATCAAGAGGTGAAGTGGCCATAGAGTGGGGAATTATTGTGAAAGGCCACTGGAGGCTCCAATATGTGTTTGCAGACTGAATGGAAGTGTTTTACAAAGCAGTCACCTAATCTGAGTTCGAGGTCCCTCGGAGAGGCTGCATCATGAGCAGTAAAGTTGAACAAATGTGTCACTATTTCACCTGGAGAGTGTTTGGGGCCCTAGAAGGGAAGGGGCAATTGAGCTGGCTTCTCTTTTGTTTCATTCTTGTCCCATTCCTTTCTATCATTTTGCATCATCAACCCATTACCTTCCACTCTAATTCAGAACTTCCCTCTTGCTTCTTTCTAACCCTTTCCTCAGTTCCTGAGAGTTTAAACTTGGCCGAGAAACTTGATCATTAGAGTCACCTGTTTGCACACTCTAATATGAAGAGGAACATTAAAAACTGTGAAAAAACAATCTCAGGTGAGTAAAAACAGAATCTACTTCCTTCTATTTATTAAGTTTATGACAACTCTGTAAATAAAATCAGTTTACTATTACTCCAAAACCCTTCTTAAAGCAAACAAAAATTACAAGTGCTGACTCAGCATCCTGCTCACTGTACTTATTTCCTATTCAGGCAATCACATTCAGCTGCTTAACTGGTAACCATTAACCCCCACTGTGGACAGATTCTGCAAACTGTCGACCAACCTGCAAGGTTCTTTGTTCATAGATTTTGCATTTCTAAATTTAAATCTAAATGTTAAATTATGATGGAATATATAGTACTGTATAAGGATCCCAAAACATCAGAGCATCACAGGTATAATTAAAGATAAAGGATCTCTAAGATTGTATATAAGCACTCATTAGCATGTGCAAAGCCTATTTGAAGTTACTATCCCAGGCAACTGAAGACTATCTGAAGTCATATTATTATATATTGTTCAGGCATCCTTTAGTTGTTGGGCATATTCTTGTGAAATTGATCAAATTTTTCCTGATTTAATATTTGGAAAATGAAGCAATGGTTTGAAATGTTGATGTTCATTTTATCATATTTCCCATATAAATGGAATAGTGAATATTTGTTCCTTAATTGTGGAATTAAAAGATTTAGGTTTGAATCGTTGATAAAAATTTGACAAGCGATGGGATGTGACAATAAAAGTTGTTTCCGTTCTAGATTCAATTATAACTATTAAGACACTTCAGAAAAAGGGAATATGAGCATCATCACATGGGAATGCGTCTTTAGAATGCTGTATTTCATGAACCACCAGATGGCGCCTCTTAAGGGACACTAATATACTGACAGGCGAGAACAGACATTTTTATTTATTGAATTTAAAACTGACACCAGCAAATAAGATATTTACCCTGTTAAAAATTATAGACTTATACAAATGTTATAGTCATATGATTCTTGATACATTTTGCTAGCTTTATGAAAGGAACAATGAATTCCTGGGCAAGCATGGTAGTGTAGCGGTTAGCAGAATGCTTTTACAGCGCCAGCGACCTGGGTTCGATTCCGGCCGCTGTCTGTAAGGAGTTTGTACGTTCTCCCCGTGTCTGCATGTGCTTCCTCCGGGTGCTCTGGTTTCCTCCCACATTCCAAAGATGTACGGGTTAGGAAGTTGTGGGTATGCTATATGTTGGCGCTGGAAGCGTAACGACACTTGTGGGCTGCCCCCAGAACACTCTACGCAAAAAGATGTATTTCACTGTGTGTTTCGATGTACATGTGGCTAATAAAGATAAAGATCTTATTACCAGAATAAACTGTCACATTATTTAAGGCTGGGGAATTATAGACAGATGATCTGGCTCAAACAGGCAAACATGCATGATGGAGGCAAAAATGCTTAACTGTTTGCAGAGTTAAACAGCTAAACATTGTTCTGTTATTTTATACAATGTTAATTTGTTATGTTGCAAAACCATCCCATGCTCTATTTGCAAAAAATATTACGTTAGTCATGTTCAGAACACATTTTGTTGAATTGCCTGAAGGTGTAGTGCTAACAACTATAAAATCTTCAGGGATCATATTGACTTCAGTTTTACCTCAACATTCTAGGGAACTACCAAGAATATTTTTGCTATGTGATTTAATTCCTAATTATATTATACTTGCAGGAACAGTTTATATTAACACTGGCAGCATTAAAGTTGTCTCATCCATGGTTTTAGGGTTTGTTTGCGATGTGTGTGACATTTAGAAAGTCAAAACCTATTGAAAGAAATAATATCCTTTAATGGATGGAGTAAGATTGCTGTCTGACTAATCACACAGTACAACATGTCTGTTCACATTTTGTTTTCCTTTCATCCCATCCAACTTAGACGTAGCAATTCTACAATATTTGTGATACTTCTGAGCCATCATTCGGTTTCTGCTGATTTTGAGAAAGCAGAGATCATTGTGCCAGGCTATTCACCAATGACCTTACAGTATTTCATATCCTTGATAGTAAACAATTCTAACTGGACTTCAAATAACTTCATCAGCTGCCAGCCAGGAAAATCAATCAAAACCAGTGGGGACTCTTACTGCCAACAGAAATAACAGGATCATGATTTGCAACTGTGCCATACAAGTTGATTATTTTTTGTGATTTTTCAAGAGCTGTATACCACCAATATTAAAAAATGATTTGTGCAATTAATTAGTGTTGTAGACTTTTTTGAGTTTAGTTAAAGTTGTAATATATGCTGAGGTAAGTACTTGTCACTGAAGATTCCTTAAGTATCTTTGCTGAGTATTTGAATTAATGTCATTGCAAGCAAGCCCAAAATGTTAGGGCTGCAAGGTCATGCAGTTCTATTGTGTGTAATGTCCACTTCTGGTCTAATTATTATGGAAGAAAGTACTTCATTTACTTGGGTTAGAAGACAAAAGCAATATTTTAAATTTTATGGTATACTTATTGATATACATGGAAAAGCTACTTTACAAGTACAAGAAAGCACAGTTTTAACAATATGCATGAGTCCTGATTTGTTGAAATGGTATTACCATTTTGTAATAATTAACATTTACAAAACAAAACATGCTGAGATGAATACATTTTATTTTTTCTGATGTGTTATAATCGTTTTCCTCACTAATTTCGTAATAAAAAAACATTTAAAACAAAATATAATCCATGAATACACTACAAAAAAATGAAGGCACAAAATTTGAAATAAGGTTACTACATCTTGGTCATGCCTTCCAGGATTAACCATAGAACCATAGAACATAGAATAATACAGCATAATACAGGCCCTTTGGCCCACCATGTTGTGCCGCCCTTCAAGCCACACCTAAGACTATCTAACTCCTTCCTCCCACACATCCTTCTATCTTAAATTCCTCCATAGGCTTATCTAACAATCTCTTGAACTTGACCAATGTATCAGCCTCCACCACCACCCCAGGCAGTGCATTCCATGCACCAACCACTCTCTGGGTGAAAAACCTCCCTCTGACATCTCCCTTGAACTTCCCACCCATTACCTTAAAGTCATGTCCTCTCGTTTTGAGCATTGGTGCCCTGGAAAAGAGGCGCTGGCTGTCCACTCTATCTATTCCTCTCCATATCTGGTATACCTCTATCATGTCTCCCCTCATCCTCCTTCTCTCCAGTGACAACAGCCCCAGCTCCTTTAGTCTCTCCTCATAATCCATACTCTCTAATCCAGGCAGCATCCTGGTAAATTTCCTCTGCACCTTTTCCAACGCCTCTACATCCTTCCTATAATGAGGCGACTAGAACTGGACACAGTACTCTAAGTGTGGCCTAACCAGAGTTTTGTAAAGCTGCATCATCACTTCCTGGCTCTTAAACTCGATCCCATGACTTATGAAAGCTAACATCCCGTAAGCTTTCTTAACTACTCTATCTACCTGTGAGGCGACTTTCAGTGATATGTGGATATGAACCCCCAGATCCCTCTGCTCCTCCACACTGCCCAGAATCCTGCCATTTACCTTGCACTCTGCCTTGGAGTTTGTCCTTCCAAAGTGTACTACCTCACACTTCTCCGGATTGAACTCCATCTGCCACTTGTCAGCCCAGCTCTGCATCCTATCAATATCCCTCTGCAAGCTTCGACAGCCCTCCACACTATCCACAACACCACCAATCTTTGTATCATCTGCAAACTTTCTAACCCAGCCTTCCACCCCCTCGTCTAAGTCGTTAATAAATATCACAAAAAGTAGAGGTCCCAGAACCAATCCCTGTGGGACACCACTAGTCACAGGCCTCCAATCCGAATGCACTCCCTCCACCACAGCTCTCTGCTTTCTACAGGCAAGCCGACTCTGTATCCTCATGGCCAAGCCTTCCTGGATCCCTTGACCTCTGACCTTCTGAAGAAGCCTACCATGCGGAACCTTGTCAAACGCCTTACTAAAATCCATGTAGACCACATCCATTGCACTACCCTCATCAATCTTCCTGGTTACCTCCTCAAAGAACCCTATCAGGCTTGTGAGGCAAGATCTTCCCTTCACAAAGCCATGCTGGCTGTCCCTAATCAGTCCATGATTCTCTAAATGCTCATAGATCCTATCTCTTAGAATCCTTTCCAACAGTTTACCCACCACAGACGTAAGGCTCACCGGCCCGTAATTCCCTGGACTATCCCTAGTAACTTTTTTGAATAAGGGGACAACATTCACCACCCTCCAATCCTCTGGTACCATCCCCGTGGACAATGAGGACTCAAAGATCCTAACCAACGGTTCAGCAATCTCCTCCCTCACCTCATGAAGCAGCCTGGGGAATATTCTGTCAGGCCCCAGGGACTCATCTGTCCTAATATTTTCTAACAAATCCAACACATCCTCTCTCTTAATATCTACATACTCTAGAACGTTACCCTCACCAACACTGTCCTCAGCATCATCAAGACCCCTCTCCTTGGTGAATACTGAAGAGAAGTATTCATTGAGAACCTCACCCACTTCCACAGCTTCCAGGCACATCCTCCCACCTTTGTCTTTAATCGGACCTACCTTTACCCTAGCCATCCTTCTGCTCTTTACATATGAGAAAAAAGCCTTGGGATTCTCCTTAACCCTACTCGCCAAAGCCTTTTCATGTCCCCTTCTCGCTTTCCTCAGCCCTTTCTTAAGTTCCTTCCTTGCTACTCTATATTCCTCACGAGCCCTGTCCAATCCTTGCTGCTTACACCTTATGTATGTGCCTTCTTCTTCCTAACTAGTTGTTCTACCCACGGTTCCTTCACCCTGCCATTCCTTCTCTGTCTCACCGGGACAAATTTATCTCTAACATCCTGCAAAAGATCCCTGAACATCGACCACATCTCCATAGTATATTTCCCTTCAAAAATGTCACCCCAATTTACACTCCCAAGTTCTTGCCTTATAGCTTCATAATTTGCCTTTCCCCAATTAAATATCTTCCCATCCTCTTTGCTCCTATCCCTGTCCGTGACAACTTTAAAGGTTATGGAGCAATGGTCACTGTCCCCCAAATGCTTACCCACCTGTCTCCTGTCCCGGTTCATTACCTAAAACTAGATCTAATATGGCATTCCCTCTAGTCGGCTTGTCAACATACTGTGTCAGGAATCCGTCCTGGACACACTTAACAAACTGCACCCTGTCTAAACCCTTGGCACTAAGTAGGTGCCAATCAATATTTGAAAAGTTGAAGTCTCCCATTATAATAACCCTGTTATTTTTGCATCTTTCCAAAAACTGCCTCCCAATCTGCTCCTCAGTATCCCTACTGCTACCGGGGGCCTATAGGATACTCCCAGGAGGGTAACTGCCTCTTTCTTGTTCCTAACTTCCACCCATATTGACTCTAGAGAGGATTCTTCTACTTTATCCACCCTTTCTGCAGCTGTAACAGTGTCCCCGATCAGTACCGCCACCCGTCCTCCTCTTCTCCCCCCCTCCCTTTCCCTTTTAAAACACTGAAAACCAGGAATATTCAATATCCATTCCTGCCCTGATGTCAGCCATGTCTCTGTAATAGCCACAATATCATGGTCCCATGTACTTATCCAAGCTCTCAGTTCATCTCCCTTATTCCTGATGCTTCTCTCATTTAAGTAAATGCACTTTAGCCCATCCACCTTACTACTTTTATAGCCTGTACTCTGCTTCTCCTTCCTCAAAGGCTCTCTACCCGTCAGATCTGACTTTTCCCCATCCCCTTCTTCCTCTGACCTACTCCTCTGGTTCCCATCCCCCTCGCAATCTAGTTTAAGGAAGTGACAATTACTGCATCTATCCACAAGGTATTAAGGAGTGAATTAGAGTGTACTAATCAGAAGAAATGGCTTACTCTGATGCCTTTCATCTTAGAATGTGATGCCAACACTCCTTTTCTAAGTTTGCACTTGAGAAGTTGCCATCAGTTTGATGTCCTGAAACAAGATTAATAGCAGTGAAACCATACTTTCAGGAGAAATGGGAAATAATTGCAGGAAGAAAAGGATTAACCAAGAAAGAATAGATAAAAAAAAATAAATTTCTGGATTTGAATTTGTCAAACCACTGCTCTCCAGCTAATAGTTGAAATTAATTGGTCTCTGATTAATCCAAATGCAGAATCACTTGAAGTATTCTAAGGAGTCCTCTAATAGCATTAATGTCACATTTTAATAAAGTTGATTTAAACTGGATTGCTTGTGTATTCTCGGACTGATTTGGTTTAATCATTCCTTTTAACTGAGTGTAAATGCCAATCAAAATCATGAATTACTCAACAAAGAACAACACTTTCCTAATGGTTCACTTGACTCTTTGATGACGTAGATAGAGAACATTGACTATAAATTGATTTGAAAAATGACAATGCTGAAGCAGATAGTGTGCTTTTGAAATAAGCCTTCTTAAAATCTAATTATATTATGAATATTTTTACTGATATTTCCTATCACACAGTTCCTGGTGAAAAGCCTATGACTTGATGAAATATGAAACAAATTTGATGTATTTTCTTGGCACTCTTCCCACCATCATTTTACTAGAGATTTGGATCAGTTTAAAATGAATGGATGAATTTCTGCTAAAGAAATTCAGCTAATGAAATGTCGCTCATGTATTTGCAATGTAGTTTCAAGACCTAAGGATCAGTACAGGATGTAAAGACCATTTCTTACAATTTCCAGCACTAAACTTAGAATCTGTTGAAATCTGCACCTCCCACCAATTCATCAGGAAATTTGGTACTGATGTGTAAGTGTGTGTGAACACAGAAATCCTGAACCTCTTGAGAAGTCCTTGGCGTGGTCATTCCAACTGAGCTGTGATATTGAACTCTTCATGAAATCCAACAGTAGAGTGCTAACTCCCTGCAGTTTCTCAGCAGAAATCTTGCCAAGTTAGATCAGGTATAGTTTTAACCATGAGGGGATTCATGAAAGAGGGGTCACGAAATATCATTGGCGGACAGGATTGAGGTAAATCTAAAGGCGTTCTGTAAGAACATTAAGACAAAAGAATAACCAGGAGGAGATTATGGTTCAAAAGGAACAACAAGAGCAATTTGTGTGTGGAACCAGAAGATATAGGTGGTGTCCTAAATGAATACTTTTCATCCATTTTCACAAAGGAAACTGAATTAATACTTGGAGAATTCAGTGAAGGGGAAACTGAAATTCTAGTGCAAGTCTCCATAAATAAAGAAGCTTAAAGATGGATGAATCCACAGGACTGGATAAGATTTATCCCAGGCTACTATGAGAAGCAAGGAAAGAGATTGCTGGGGGTCAAGCTGAGATTTTTAAATCTTTGCAGGCCACAAGTGAGGTACCAGATGACTGGAGGGCAGCAAATGTGGTGCCCCTTTTCAAGAAAGGCAGTAGGGAAGATCCGGATAATTACAGACCTCTGAGACTAACATCAGCGGTAGGGAAATTACTGGAAAAAAATTCTGATGGACAGGATTAATGATCACTTGGAAAGGCAGGGACTAATCAGAGAGAGCCAGCCAGCATGGGCAAATTGTGTCTGACCAATCTGGTTGAAATCTTTAAAGAGTTAACAAAGTGTATTGATGAGGGCAGCGCAGTTGATGTGATTTGCATGAACTTCAGTAAGGCCTCTGACAAGGTCCCACAAGGTAGACTGATCCCAAACTGGGCAAACTGGTAAATTGGATCCAAAACTAGCTTGGCAATAGGAGATGGAGGGTGATAGTAGAGATTTATTTTAGTGACTGGATGCCTGTGTCTAGTGATGTTCTACAGGTTCAGTGCTGGGATCTTTGCTACTTAAAATATACATGCATAATTTGAATGTGAATGTAGGAGGCATGATCAGTAAGTTTGCAGATGATGTGAAGATTGGTGGAGTTGTTGATAGTGTGGAGAGTAGTATTAAGCTAAAAGGTGATACTGATGTGTTGGTGAAATGGGTTGAGAAATGGCAGATGATGGTAGATGAAGTTTAATCCTGATAAATGTAGTGGTGCATTTTGCAAGTACTAATGAAACTGGGGTATATACATGAATGGTAGGGTGCTAGGGAGTACTGAGGAATAAAGGGATCTTGATATGCCAGTCCAAAGATCCTTGAAGGTAGCAGCACTAGTAGATAATGTAGTTTAGAAAACGTACGGGATACTGGCCTTCATTAGTCATGGCATTGAATATAAGAGCAGTGAGGTTACTCCTCAGCTGGAGCACTGCATACAGTTCTGGTCACCACACTACATGAAAAATGTGATAGCGCTGGAAAGGGTGCAGAGGAGAATCACTAGGACGTTACCTGGGGTAAAGCAGTTCAGTTATGAGGAGGGATTGGCGGGACTATGTCAGTTTTTCCTGGAGTGAAGAAGATTAAGAGGGGGCATGGTCTGAGGTATATTAACTTATGAGGGGTATAGACATGGTAGACTGCAGGAAACATTTCCTCATATTGGAGGAATACAAAACTAGAGGTCATAGATTTAGGGTAAGAAGTAAGAGATTTAAAGGGGATCTGATGGGGACCTTTTTCACCTAGAGAGTGGTGAGAACTTGTCTGAGTAATGTTCTGAAAGAGTGATGGAAACAGAGTCACTGATCACCCTTAAGAAGTGCCCAGGCAATTATTTGAATTGCCTAGGCATAGAAAACTATGGGCTAAATGCTGGAAGATGGGACTGATATGAATGGGTGCTCACTGGTCAGCATGGGCGTGGTGGGCCGAATGGCCTATTTCCATGCTGTATGACTCTATAACTTGTTGACTCCATTCCTTTCAATTGAATGGAATGGCTGTGAGGGTGAAAGGCAAGCCAGGGGTAAATTACTATCTTAAATTCAATAAGTAAAACATGTATTTAATTATTTTATGTGTTTTATGGTTTAATTTTTAAAATATTTAATAGTTGACTTTTAATAGTTTTTAAATATTTGGAAATATCAAAGATATTCACAAACATTCAAAGGTGATCACAGTTTTGACAGTCGGGAAGACGGGGCATGGCTTAAGCAGGTATCAAAGCACTTCAGTGAGTAGGATGAACCACTTATGGCCAGAGATCCATGTGCAGGAGGGCTCTCGCCAATCAGATAATACCAGCATCCTGAACTAAGTTGATCTCCTCCTTGTAAGATCTCCTCCTGCTAAGTGTTGCCCTCCTTCTTCTCCATGATTTTAAACTTTTGAAAATTGCAGGGAGTTCAAGTCTCATTTTCTAATGGGTACTTCTGGCAGACAAAGAGTGAATCTGTCATATATGTTCTTACCTCTGTTTCCTTTTCCTCATACATACTAATCTGTGTACTTGCTTAAAATGAACAAGTCCGCAAGGGGGCAGTCTAGCACTACAGCACCGGTGAATCGTGGCTACTGAATGAAACAGAAGGGAGGATAGCTAATAAACAGACTTTATCTCATTAATAAAGTGTACTTAATTCAGCTGAAGATCATGTTTGTAGTTGCACAGCTATAAAAGGGAAACATCAGATAAAGGATAAAAAGTGCTATTTTGTATGAGTAATCAATATTCCTAGTGTAGCAACTCACCGTCCGAGCAAGCGGGCCGGCTTGGCAGTCGGGTCGTGCGTCGTTGGAGTGGCGAGGCCCAAGGTGGTGTTGGGCCTTCGTCTTCCCTGAGCAATAGGGAGAACCCGCGCGCGGGAAAAGTTTGATAATGTAGTGCATACGTCATTTCCATTTTCAGTGGGCGGGAACTGTTCCTCTTAAAAAGCCCGTGCAAGGCGGGAAAATAAATCAGTTTTTGTTCTGCAGCCCACCAACTATTGTCTTGCTTTTGCATTGCAGTAGCAGCCGCTACATTGGTGACCCCGACGGTCCAAATGGATTTTGGACCCGCACAATGGACGACAACACAGCAGCCAACGCAGTGGCACTCAAGCTGCCCACCTTTTGGACGCTTTGGCCGAGTGTCTGGTTCAACCAGGCCGAAGCACAATTCCAACTTTGGCAGATCACCTCCGACTCCACAAAGTACTACCATGTGTTCAGCTCTCTGGACCAGGAGACAGCCGCCCAGGTCGGAGACTTCATCCAGTCTCCTCCGGAGGAAGATAAGTACCCGGCTTTCAAAGACCTTCTTATTCGGACCTTCGGCCTCTCCCGTCGCGAGCGTGCCACCCGCCTGCTTCATCTTGACGGCCTGGGGGACAGATCCCCATCAGCCCTAATGAACAAGATGCTGGCCTTGGCTGAGGGATACAAGCCTTGCCTAATGTTCGAACAGGCCTTCCTCGAACAACTACCCGATGACATTCACCTGCTGTTGACCGATGCCGATTTCAGCAACCCACGTGAGGTAGCTGCCCGGGCAGATGTCCTGTGGAAGGCCAAACACGAGAGTAGGTCATCCGTTGGCCAAATCGCCAGGCCATGAGCCCAGCGCCTACCGAAACAAGTCCCAGCAACTGAGCGACCACACCCCAGAAACACAGACGACGACACTGGCGACCAGCTGTGTTTCTACCATCAGAGGTGGGGTGCGGAGGCCCGTCGATGCCGCCCACCCTGCAAGTTTCAGGGAAACGCCAGGGCCAGCCGCCGCTGATGGCTATGGCGGCTGGCCGCCAACACAGCCTCCTATTCGTTTGGGACAAGCAGTCCAGGCGTTGTTTCCTTGTCGATACTGGAGCAGAGGTCAGTATTTTGCCCCTGACCGGCCATGACACTCGTAACAGGCAACAATGCCGCAAACGGCACAACGATATGGACTTTTGGTACCCGTACAGTTCAATTACAATTCGGTGACAGCCGTCTTACCTGGAACTTTGCCCTTGCCACCGTCGCCTGGCCACTCCTGGGGGCCGATTTCCTTCGGGCCCACAGCCTGTTAGTCGACCTGCGAGGGAAGTGGCTAGTGCGCTCCAGAACTTTCCAAACCTGCCCCCTGGGAGAAGCCAGACTACCAGCCCCGCGCCTGGACTCCGTTTCCCTGTCTGGCAACGAGTTCGCCAAGCTCCTAGCTGAGTTCCCATCAGTTTTGGCACCTCAGTTTACAAATTTGATGCCCGAGCATGATGGACCCTGGGCCTCCCCCCTGCACATGGTCCCCAAAGCCACCGGCGGGTGGAGGTCCTGCGGCAACTACCGCAGGCTGAATAACGCCGCCACCCGAACTGAAATACAGCGCTTTTGATTGGGATCTTCTAGCGCTGTACCTGGTGGTCCGGCATTTCCGGTACTTTTTAGAAGGCAGGCCTTTCACCGCTTTCACTGCCTTTGTCCTTCGCCTTCTCCAAGGTCTCCGATCCCTGGTCAGCTCGTCAGCAGCGAGATTTGTCCTACATTTCCGAATTCACAACAGATATCCAACATGTCTCCGGAAAGGACAATGTCATTGCTGATGCGCTTTCCAGACCGACCATCCACAGCCTGTCGCTGGTTGTTGACTACACTGCCCTGGCTGACGCACAGCAAGCCGACGACGAGATGCCCAGCTACAGAACCGCAGTCTCAGGCCTGCAGCTCCAAGATTTCTTAGTCGGTCCAGGTCAAAAGACCCTCCTTTGCAACATCGCAACAGGTCAACCCCGCCCTATAGTTCCTGCAGCCTGGTGGAAACGCGTTTTCGACTCGGTACACGGGTTGGCGCACCCATCCATCAAATCAACTGTTCAACTAGTTGCCAGCAAGTTCATCTGGCATGGCCTGCGCAAACAGGTCAGTGAGTGGGCCAGGACTTGTCCGCACTGCCAGACATCAAAAATCCAATGACACACCAAGGTCCCGCCACAGCAGTTCGAGCCTACCAGTAGAAGGTTCGACCACATCCATGTCGACCTCATTGGTCCTCTGCCAGTTTCAAGAGGAGCCCGGTACCTCCTTACCATCATGGAACGGTTCACGAGGTGGCCAGAGGCAACCCCTCTATCCGACATCACGACTGATTCCTGCGCCCAGGCGCTGTTCGCAACTTGAATCTCACATTTTGGTGTACCAGCCCACATCACTTCAGACAGGGGCACCCAGTTTACCTCCAGCCTCTGGTCTGCATTAGCAAACATGCTAGGGACGCAGCTGCACACCACCACGGCCTACCACCCTCAATCAAACGGGTTGGTGGAATGTTTCCACTGCCATCTAAAATCAGCCCTGATGGCCCCCCTGAAGGGTCCTAACTGGGTCGATGAACTGCCTTGGATCCTGCTCGGCATACGCACTGCCCCCAAGGAAGATCTCCACGCTTCATCAGCCGAACTCGTGTACGGGGTGCCCCTGGTCGTCCCAGGGGATTTCATACCCACCCTTCGGGGCCAAGAGGAACAACCCACGGCAGTCCTGGAAAGACTGCGCGAGAGGCTCGGCAGCTTGGACTGATTCCCACTTAGCGGCGTGGTCAAGCCCCATCCTGTGAGCCCAAGGAACTACGAGACTGTAAGTTCATTTTCATTCACAGGGGCACACCCCGGGCACCGTTGCAACGACCATAAGAGGGGCCGTTCCGGGTCATCAGGAATGATGGGTCCACCTATATTTGGGACATTGGGAGCAAGGAAGAGGTCTTCACGAAGGACTGCCTCAAACCGGCCCATTTAGATCTACAACAACTGGTCGAGGCTCCAACACTGCGACGCAGAGGCCGACCTCCTAAGCAACGGCTAGCACAGCCCGCGAACCCTGGGGACTGTATCGCTGGTTCTGGGGGGGGGGGGGGGGTTGTGTAGCGACTCACCGTCCGAGCAAGCGAACCGGCTCGGCAGTCGGGTCGCACGTCGTCGGACCGGTGAGGCCCAAGATGGTGTTGGGCCTTCGTCTCCCCGAGCGATGGGGAGAACCCGCATGCGGGAAAAGTTTGATGATGTAGTGCGTACATCATTTCCGTTTTCGGTGGGTGGGAACCATTCCTCTTAAAAGGCCCGCGCAAGGCGGGAAAATAAATCAGTTTTTGTTCTGCAGCCCACTGACTAGTGTCTTGCTTTCGCATCGCGGTAGCGGCCGCTACACTAGCTTAAACAGACTGATCAAGAAAGGTACTTGAATTAACAATTGAAGATTTTACAATAAATTAGAATCAAAGCAAGAAACCAGTTAAGAAAATATTTCCTCCAATGAGATGTAATTAATACTCTATTCAATTAGAAGCTTAAACAGAAGTATTCTTAATCAGATATGTACAAAATTCTTGATAAGGGGACAAAAATAAACAAACAGAAAAGTTTCCGCAAATTTAATTTACTTTGAGTAAACAAACATACCTTGTAAGCTGAAACTTGAGTGATGAACCCTATTTAAAAAATAGGTTTTACTTGTAGGCCAAGTCACTAAATATACTAAAGGAAGAGGTAAACACATTTTTTAATGCTAAAGGGTTCAAGGAGTATGGGAAAAGGGCAGGGATATGGTACTGAGGTTGAATGGTGGAACAGACCAAGAGGGATGAATAGTCTACTCTTGCTCCCATTTCCTATGTTTCTAAAAAAAGCAGCAAGAGGTAGAAGCAATAAAGGGAAATGAA
Source organism: Pristis pectinata (assembly GCF_009764475.1). Classification (NCBI taxonomy): domain Eukaryota; kingdom Metazoa; phylum Chordata; class Chondrichthyes; order Rhinopristiformes; family Pristidae; genus Pristis; species Pristis pectinata. The sequence continues at coordinate 64,018,616 of NC_067411.1, read as the reverse complement.
GGATGGATTTAATGACAGGTAGGAATTTAAAGTCATTAATACTGTGAATGAAAAAGTACTGGAGAAATTCAATTAACTAAAAGCTGACATACCCCTAGGTGGTTGCAGAGGAAGTGACTGCATTTTTGATAATCTTCCAAAGTTTCTTAGATTCTGGAAGAGTCCAGCAGATCTGAAGGTAGCAAATGAAACATCATTGTTCTAAAGAGGAAGCAGAGAAGGAAAGACAGAACTGTAGACCAGTCAGTCTGACATCAGTTGTTGGCAAAATGCCAGAATCGATTTTTTAAGTATATGGCAACAAGGAACTTGGAAAATCAAAATAACCTGGATTTTTGCATGAGACGGGAACTGCCTAAATTCATTGACTGCCAACCCTTCGACCACATTGTTTCTTCCAGCTTACTTCAAGGACCAGTCTTCATTTGGGTGAGACCCAACTTTGCATCTTCAGTTTAATGATTTTAATTTAATGAGGTGGAATGTTTGTGAATGCTTTTATGGTACCATTTCTTCCTATTCACATCACTGGGGCCACTGTGCTTGTGCAAGTTAACACACTCAGGAGTTAATTGGTGGGGATAGGTGTGACTAAGGTGGGGAATCTGTGCAAGTTTGATCTGCCCAATTAAATTCCATGAAGAACTCACCAGAGTACCACAGGTGAGCAGGGCCACCTAATTTCTTGGAGTGAATTGGAAGCATGCACTTCTGTGCATGAATGGCCCAAGCTTCTGCCCAGTACAGTACTTAAAATGGTCAGTGATTGCATCTTCAAAAGCCCACTGCACCACCAGCCCTCGACACTGCTCAAAGCAACACACCCTGTCATTCAACCTCCAACTCTCCCTGATGATCAATGCCTGTTCCTAACATTTGTATGGCCTGCCACGTCCTCAAATACTGAGCAGTGGTGCAAACCTCACATCTATACAGGTCAAGCAATCAACCATGATAGCCACCTTGTCAACCTGATTAACTACATTCGCTAACTTTCCCTCCCACTTTCAGGCCAATGATGGTGCATTATTGCTTATTGGTGGAGAACAGTGTGACTGAATCTTCAATCCCAAAGAGAAAATAAGGTTTACTATAATTGGAATGACCAGTTTGAAACCACAGGAAATAAATATATTCCCATGCTTAACATATTCCACTTCTCCTCAGTCAACAACCAAAATTGGCCTCCTTGTAAGGTTGATGGTCAAGGGTTGCCTTGCAATTGGAAGCCCGTTAACAGTAGTGCACCACAGCGATCAGTGCTGACAACCTCACTGTTTGTTATACATACATTAATGTTCTGCATGTAAATGTAGGAGGTTTGATTTGTAGTTTTGCAGATAGCAGGAAGATTAGTGGAGTTGTTGAAGGTAGTCTTTGGCTAGAAAATAATATTAATGAGTCAGTAAAATGGGCAGAGAAATGGCAGATGAAACTTCATCCTGAAACATGAGAGGGCATGAATTTTGGGAGTATTACTAGGTTAGGATATACACAATGAATGGCAGGAACCTAAGTAGTACTGAGCAACAGAGGGACTGTGGTATACATATCCAAGGATCCCTGAAGGCAGCAGCGCAAGTAGATAAGGTGATTAAAAGGCATATGGGACATTTGCCTTCATTAGTTGGGCATAGTATATAAGAGCAAGGAGGTTATGGTACAGTTGTATAAAACATTAGTTTGGCTACAGCTGGAGGACTGTGTGCAGTTCTGGTTACCACACTATGGGAAGGATGTGATTGCAGTGGAGAGGATGCAGAGAAGATTCACCGGGATATTGTCTGGGATGGATCGTTTCAGCTTTGAGGAGAGATTGAATAGGTTGGGTCTGTTTCCCTTGGTGTGGAGAAGGCTGACAGGGGAACTGATTGCGTAATAGAGAATTATGAGGGGCATAAGTGGGGCAGATAGAGAGAAACCTTTCCCCTTGGCAGAGTCGTCAATGGTCAGAGGTAAGGGTAGGAGATCTAGAGGGGACAAGGAAGAATCTTTTCACCCAGAGGGTGATTGAAACTGAAATGTACTTCCTGAAGGTGTGGTGGAGCCAGGTACTCTCACAACACCTAAGAAGTATTTAGTTGAGCAAATGAAACACCATGGTATAGAAGGTTACAGGCCAAGTGCTGGCAAATGGGATTAGTAAAGATAAGTACTTGGTGGCCAGCATCGAAACAGTGGACCAAATGTTCTGCTTCTCTGCCTTATAACTATATTCTATGACTTTTTTAAAGCTGCAGATGGTGTAAATATTGAACTGGTACTTTCCACCTCCCTTCCCTTACTACTACCTTACCCCTGCACTGTTTCTCTTCCAGTTATCCAGGAACTGCAAGTCAGTAAGGTAGTTGGTGGGAAAGAAAGAAGAAACAAATGCTGAAGGCGTAATGTCACTCAACTCCTGGCCAATAGGCTGCTCCTGCACATAATTTAGTGGTAAGGCCATAGGGAGGATCTTCATGCAGTGCCTCACTGAGAATGAGTTGTCTACAGCCAGGGCAGAGAAAAGTTAGATTCCCTGAAGGGTGAACACCCACACCTGTTCACACAACTCAAGAGAATGCTGATGAGTATGCACAAGACCATGTTTTATCCATTGGGAAGCCTACCAGAAATCCTTGGAAAAATGTTGCAGGATCATGGAGAGATAATGTACAACCTCGCACTGGGCTTTATACAGAGATTGTAGTCTGTTCTTTCCAACATGGAAGTAGTTACACAGTTCTGGAACTAACCATAATGCTATGTCTTTTCATCAACTTCTCAGCTTACATCACAGCAGAAGCAGTAACCACTGATGCTCAGGTGTTGTAATGGAACCTTAGACTTCTATCATGCAAAATCAGCTTGCTCTCCGTTCAACTTCCATCAAGATTATGGATATCACCTTTCAAAGAAGCATGCAGGAGCTGATAACAGTCCAACAATTTGCCCTCCAGCACAGAGGCATCCTGTCAGGGGTGGCAGTAGCTCCCTCAAGTACAAATCTGAGGATTTTTGTCAGGATAATTCCTTTAGTGATCCTGTCATTGTGCTGGTGCCCCTGCTGTGGGTAAAAATTAGCCAGGCTGGATAGTGGCTGCAAGGGTACAGTCCAGAGCTGGGTCTTCCAAGTGCTTTGAGGTCATCCACTTGCAGTCTCCTCTACATGAAGTCAGCAGCTTTCTCCAGCTCTGCTACAGCCGTTTGTGGTGGCACTGCGGAGCAGCACCAAGAATAAGCAAGGGCATATGGGATGCACACACTATAAATGCACAAAGTGCTCAGTTGACTCAGCCAACTTTTGCCAGAATTTGATTTACAGGGCTGCAATGTTTATCTTATGTTTTTTTTAAATTGTGTTTGTGATATTCGGTAACAGAAGAAAGGTGAAGTGTGGGACTGGTAATGCCTGTGGAATTGGAGTTGTACTTACTATTTAGGCATTTGGATACATGGTCCATAGACAATCCAGCCAGAAAACAGCTATCTTCTTCCCTGCCTCCTGACTCTCCTCCACTATCGTCCATCATCCCACCGCTGAACACCAAGTTTCATATTCATACAACATAGAAGGCCATTTGGCCCATCAAGTCAATGTTGGCTCTGAGAGAAATCGCATTCTTATTTCACTGTAACCTGTTCTCTCATATATACCATCAGTTACACCCTGATTATCCTACCACCCACCTACACTGGTGATAATTATACAGTAACCTATTAACCTACCAGTACATCTTTGGGATGTGGGTGGAAGCTGGAACACCTGGGGGAAACCCATGCAGCCATAGGAAGAATGTTCAAACTCCATACAGACAGCACCAGAGGTCAAGATTGCACCCAGGTCTCTGGAACCGAAAGGCAGCAGTGCTAACCACTGCACCCTTTAAATGATCCCTTTAAATAGACTGCTGAATGTGTGTTCAGCTGTACAAGGTTAAGTGAGGGCATCAGCTGGAGCATAAAGACCCAATTTGGCAGCACTGGCGTCAAATCAGCATTTTGAGACAGAGCTGAGGAAAAAGCATCTGCAGTTTGTGATGCAGAAACTGTAAGTAGAGGTAGAATAAGGAGAAAGTAAAGAAAGTAAAGTATGTAAAAGCCTTACACCAATTGCCTTCACAATTCTCCTCTGACCAGCAATGTTTTATCCAGGGGAGAGAAATGACTCAGCCTCCTCTAGTGACAACCTCCTGGTGCTGATGTGAGAGCATTTTAGTGACATTCCGGTAGAGTTCAACAAACACTCCCAGTGTAGTCAAATGGTTATATTGTAGTGTGTAAGATGTGAGGAGTAGAGTTACACTGGTCACTTTCCAATATACTGGTTAGACTGGTTGATGTGTAGTACAAATAGCTAGGTCATGTACACAGGGCAATTGGGTCCTAGAGACAGGTGTATGTCGGTGATTCACATATTTAAGCAGTAGACGAGCTGACACCCTACACAACCAAATTTCATTAGAATCAATGTGGATTTATTCATCCAGTTCCAGCATAACTTGGGCATCACATAATGAGCTCAAGTATTTGAACTCTTATCTTCGTATCCTGACTTTACCCCTGGAAACAGGTATTGGGTGAGTTGCATTTCTCCTCAATAGATTATCTGCAGTACTGCAGTGTCCTTTGCTCAATTACTGCTACACCAGCTCTCTAAAAGAGCTTTCCACTTAGATCCATTTCTTTGTTCTTTCACTAAGCACTTTAGTATTTTTCTTCTTCAAATATTTACTCATCTTACTTTCGTGAGCTGTTATAGATTTTGCTATTACTTATCTCTGGTTCAGACATCTTACATTTCAACAAACCTCCACATTTAAAACAAAAACATTTTCCTTTTGCCTCATGTATCAAAAGGATCGTATTCTATGTATTCAGACACTAAGTAAAACAACACTCCATTCAGCAGTTGTAACATGTGCAACTAGGTGCAAGAAGCCATTTTGGTTTGTGTACTCAACCATTAGAGGGCATTGATGACAATAGGGCTGCAACGCAAAGTTCCCATGGTGATTCAGTCTTCCTTCAAGTTATCACATCTCTTCTCTCTTAATTTAAATGTAATACATACATAAAATATATAAATAAAGCTCAGCCCAATGTTACAAATAAAACTGTAAAACTAACATACCCTCATTCAAAAAAATGCAACTTATCTGGTGGTTTTCTTTCTCAAAGCAAATAATTCAGCTCAGTTTGCACTGAAATGCCACCATTAGATGGCAGCATCTCATTCAAAGGTGTGTCCCCTTACTACATAGTTTTTACTTACTGCATACTTTATATCATTACTTTTTGTTATTATTATATTTTGTTATATTTCTTTCTACATCAGTTTTAGTGAGAGGTGGGACACTGTGAATCTCATACAAACTCATTTGGTTGAACTGATGACTGCGAATTACAGTATCTAGAGTGAACTTGGCAATACTTCATTACGTGAACTACAAATGAAATTGGTCCAGTGCAATCAATATGGGTCCCAACAACCAGATTGCTTGGGGTGGAGGTTGGGGTCTTTTGCAATTGCAGGACTATCTGTGGTGATCATGAGTTTTGGCATCCTTTTTCTTCTGCTTGGAGCACATGATAACACTGAGCTCTGGTTTCACCAAATCCAAGTGCACTCTGACATGTCCACCCATCAGTAACCCTGCACTCTATCCTAAAGTGGTATTTTTTGATGGTGAAATAAGAAATGTAAACATTTTGTCTCAATTTGTTATCTTTTTCAGAGACTAAACTGCCCTTTCCACCAAACTGTTTGAGGCTGGCTGCTACAGAGCTGTGCATACATGTTTGATTTCATTCCTTCTGAGTAATTCAGCAAATTCAGCACTCGTGAAGTTTCTTTCATTCTCCATCATAAGCAACTCTGGAAGACTATATCTAGCAAAGCTTATTCTCAACTTTTAATTCATTTTTTGAGATGTAGAAGTATTTACAGGAATGTGCTTATCCCATAGTCATGATCAATTTTCCTATAAATGGAACTATAAAATCCATATGTATCCACGAATGTAGGTTGTTCCGACTCTGGCCATGGATGAGGGGAACTGCTGGTGTTCTTAATTGGTATTGGTATTGATGTTGGTTTATTATTGTCACTTGTAACGAGGGACAGTGAAAAACTTGTCTTGCGTACTGATCGTATAGGTCAATTCATTACACAGTGCAGTTACATTGAGTTAGTACAGAGTGCATTGATGTAGTACAGGTAAAAACAATAACAGTACAAAGTAAAGTGTCACAGCTACAGAGAAAGTGCAGCGTAATAAGGTGCAAGGTCACAACAAGGTAGATCGTGAGGTCAGAGTCCATCTCATCGTATAAGGGAACCATTCAATAGTCTTATCACAGTGGGGAAAAGCTGTCTTAAGTCTGGTGGTACGTGCCCTCAGGCTCCTGTATCTTCTACCTGATGGAAGAGGAGAGAAGAGAGAATGACTCGGGTGGGTGGGGTCTTTGATTATGCTGTCTGCTTCACCAAGGCAGCGAGAGGTAAAGACAAGAGTCCAAGGAGGGGAGGCTGGTGTCCATGACACGCTGGGCTGGGTCTACAACTCTCTGCAGTTTCTTGCGGTCCTGGGCAGAGCAGTTGCCATACCAAGCCATGATGCATCCAGATAGGATGCTTTCTATGATGCATCAATAAAAGTTGGTGAGTGTCAAAGGGGAACATTGCTTACATTCCTCCATACTGTCTTCCAACTGTTTGTCCATTCCAAGCCACTAGTCAACCCTCTGGCAAATTACTTGATTTGAGATCTACCCAGTGTCCTTCATACAATTGTTCAGAATATCGGCTCTTTGTGGTGGAAAGCAAGTCTAGATCCCCAAAGAACTATACCAATTTGGCTGGTTACCTTACAACTTTTTCTGTGTAATGGCAACAATGTGTCATCCTCACATTCTCCATCCCATCTGTGCTGGATGAGTGCATGTACCCATCAGGGGTTTGGACACATCTCATCATGGTGGCAACCTGTGGTGCCTGGTGTACTGTTCATGTATTCCAACAGTAACATTATCTATCCTGGTACTGGTGTCTCATGTGTTGGTGTACTAACTATTAGTTGATGCATTGCATTGAATTTGCATGGAAAATCTCAGGGTACTCGTCAAATGCTCTTGCTCTCTTCCCAGTCCAGCTTTGTCATGATACCTACATTCTTGAGATCAGCGAGAGTTTCTTCTTTATCCCAGAGGTGGAGGATGAATTGGAGGGGTTGTGCCATGAATTGGAAGCCACTGGATTGATAGACCAATACAAGTATATCATCCAGCCTGCAGGCTTTATTATTTTTCATCTGATGAATAGTTCATTTTAGTTCTCCAATAGTTGGTGGATCGCTAATGAAATCTTCTAGAGGAAGTTACAAGATGTCTTGAAATGCCTCCTCCAATACAGTGGACTCTTGGTTCGAGGTGTCTGAAATGCTCTTTCCAGTGCTGATGGGAGGTATTGTCTTCTCTGAAAAGCAGGGAATTGTCCTTCGATCAGAGGAAGTTTCATCCAATCGAGTGGGATCTGTTAGCCATCCTGGTAGCTTGATAACAGTTATACATGTTGTGCTGGTCTGTGCTGCCCTGGATCTCACATGCGTCTTCCAGCTACCTATTCAAAACTTCATTGGTGGACCTCAATCATTACCTGGTCTATACTGCTCTCTGTCACCAGGGCAATGATGTACTCTGTGTGCTTAGATGGAGGTGTTATTAGTGGTGGAACCTCATTGTGTAACTGGGCCCAAAACATCCCCTGCTGTCCCGCATCTTTTAAGGATGCAGCATTTAGACAGAGCCAGACTACCTTCTGGGTCTCTCAGATCTTGGCAGCAGGTAGCTGTTCATCACTGAGTGTCTATGTCATTGGTGTGTCCAGCAGTCTTCATGGCCCCTGTGAGGAACACATTGCTCAAGTCTCTGCACAACAGATCCTTGGATCCTTACCTGGAGCAATCAGCAGAGGGAGCTGCAGTTCATTTTCAGTGTTTTTCAGTCTAACTTAAGATGTTGCTATTGCTTTAAAACTTTCCCATGCGTAGGAATGAAATAAACTCAATGACTCCTTGAATTTCATTGTTCTATGTGGCTAATATCAGTTAAACACCACCTGACATATCATCGAGACCAGCGTCAACTTTCATTAAGAGTCACTTTCCTTCAAAATATAATGATGTTTGAAATGGTTCATTATTATTTTGACTCAGCCTGGACTGTCCATATGATTCATTTTAGTCACCATCTTCTTCATCTGGTTCATGTGTGCAATATCCTTTACTATTCTTCCTTATAGGTTTCACACTACTTGGTTGTTTGAATTTGCCATGATCTTGCTTTGTTTTCAAGGAAGCCAATTGTTTCATGGTATCTCAATAATATCTGAGGACAAGATGCTTCAAAGGTCAGGTCAAGACATCAGCTCAGCACTAAGCTCACAGTCTACTGAGAAGCGGCTTCTGAGATTGCTCTATTTACAGCAGGCCTCTCAGAGAACTGGAGAGGTACAACCAATGCCCTCCCAAACATGTCCTTGTATTATATTCAATCTGATGAAATCTGCTCAATCTATTAACCGTTCTGTCATCATGAAGTCATTTATAGAGCTCTCAACGATAACTAGGCTGCTACTTTGGTCTCACTTATACATTTCAATATAGTGCACCATATCTAAGTCCAACTCAAAAGAGAGAAACAAGATTGAGTGGTAAAGTGGTACAGCAGTTAACACCCCTGCTTCATGCCTCTGGCAACCTAGGTTTAAGCCTGATGGTGCTGTCTGTGTGGAGCTTGCTTTCTGTGTGGAGCTTGCCATCAGTGTGGGTTTCCTCTGGGTGCTCTGTTTACCTCCCACTGCCAGGGACATGCTGGTAGGTTAATCAGCTACTGTAAATTGCCCCATTGTGCAGGTAAGTGGCAAAAGAATCAAATGAGACAGGTGGTAGGCAAGTGAGAGACAATATGTTGTAGGGCCATCAAGGAGCAACATGAAGGTGAACTGGACTTGTGAGATTGCTCTGCTGGGAGCTGGCATAGACTAGGTAGGCCGAATGTTCTCCTTCTACATTGTAACACGTATGCTAGATGCAATGACCCAGACACTGATCTTCACACCATCTCCCACCCTCCAACAACCGCCCCCCCCACCCCCATGTTGGGGTTACGTTACTGCTTACTTTCTAACAGAATGAAAGATATTCATTGTGCTTTACCTTCTGTTCAATGTCCTTAAGTCAATTTCCTATTAATACACTTGTGGTCTTTTAATATTGTAATTAATTTGATCAGCAATCCTCATGTGTCATACCATATCAACATCTTTTTGCAGCATGGAGCTCTAACGTAGGGTCCAAACTTCCATAGTCAGTCTCCTCATTGTCTCTTTGAAACAGAATCCATAACTGCTCCAGCAATGGTCCCCTGACATCAGATAGTTGAAAGGAAGTTGACTCAGACTGTGCTTCCTTCCAAGCCTGGATGCAGTATGGTAGACTGATTTAAAGTGGTTCCCAACTGGGGAACCAGGCCTGATATGTGAGGTGAGTTCTTAAAGAAAAAGTCAGTAATTTTCGAATTTCATAATGGACATTTTTTTGATTGGGGGTTGGCATTTTGAAAGAGCATCTCTGAAGTCGACAATGATAACTGCACTGCAGAGCCAGCCTCCATAGCACTTAACAGCCAATGGGGAAAAGAGAGTCTGTGTGGTGAACGGAGACTTGTCAGTATCATTTTAATCAGCTTAAGTGATACACATAATTTTTTTTATCTACAAGCCAGGTTTCAAGGAACAGATTTCCAGTATTCATTCCTAACAGATTTGTGTCCCTACCATAAGTACAAAGTCAAAAAATAACCTCTACTGTGCTGCTAAAATTAAAATGCCACTCTCTTGGAAGGTACTAACTGATACAGACAGCTGAATTAGAACATTTTGAAATACAATAATGTGAAATACCTTCTCTGCCTAATTTACAATAGAATCAGAATGCTTCCTCACTATCAATAAATTACAATTTCCATTTTAACTTTAATTAACTGTATTCAATCTTATTCCAGATCTTTATTAATCATTGGACAAAACATCTTTCTTTGTTCCTGTCAATGGACTGTCTTTGCTTCTTATCGTTTAAGGGCAGTGTCCTGGAAATTAATTCTTATCTAAATGAAAGCACTAAACCCACACTGTACAGTTAACTCATTCCTATTCAGTCGGTGTAGCTGGGACGTGGTGTTTAATTGCAATCCTCATGAAAATGTATAGGCGTATTTTGAATTTGCAACTTTCTATTTTCTAGTTGGCTGCACAGTTAACTGTGATTAGTTGGTCAATTTTGTGCACCTGCCAACCTCTTCATGTGTGAACTTACTGGGCACATTCCCACAAAGCACAGGATTTCTGGAAATGATTATATTGCATTCTTGTGAAATGTTGTGAAGGGGGCAAAGCAGTGGAGGGACCTTACCCCTTCTTAGGGATTGTTAGGCATGAGACATCTTTCAGGAGTTATAGAATAGTGGTAACAGCCAGTTAATACAAACTAGTCTAAAAAAAACCTGTTTACCTGTAATTTCCCAGCAGTAATCAAGCAAACGGCATTGTCTACAAAGATCACAGATAGCTGGTTCACAACGGGAAGCCACTTAAGAGATATGCTTTGGAAACTAATAAGGCAACCTCTTCCAATGACACGCCTACAACAATACTTTCTTAAACAATGTAACATTGGTTGATACTTTAAGGATATTGAGACCAGTCATTGGGCATGGGACATTCTGATTCTGCACCATTGTAACTATACAGGGGAAGACAATAAATGAACATTTATGTTAATTAGACCTATTGAAAATCCCAGGATGAGATCAGGGAAGGTATTAAGTGGCCATGTCCTGTGTTTATGTACAGTTAAAGTCATATCCCTGCCACTTATCACACAGTACAAGACATATTTGTTTTGTCAATTAAGGTATTCTGAGTGTTTATACATCCAGGGAACCATACGGAACACTATATATGGATGTCTGGGGGTTTGTGCTCAAAACCCTTTGGACTATCCTTTGGTATTTGAATATTCAACAGTGTCCTGTCAGTTAAGTTGTGCTCCCACTGTAAATATGTAAATCTACAAAGATACTTGTCTACACCCTAAATGTTGAAGTAGGTAATTATAACCACTGGAACTGTATTTAATTTTATTGTTATCTTTGTGTTTAAAAAGTATAAAACCTCACTGTACTGCAGAATTTCTCCAGAGTGTCTCCTAGATGAGATGGATTCTCCAGAATGTCTGTCTGTCGTGTTGAATACCAATCTTTCACATCTACAGCACCAGTCTTGATGTGGCTCATCCATAGTCACAACATTTGGGAGCTCATCCAGGATACATTGGTGATCCATTACGTGGCCAGTGACCTCAGCAATCTAAGGTGATAAGTCTAGTACCCCATGATTAGATCTATTCAGCCAATGACCACAAATTATCAAAGAACACATCGGAGAGCTGAAAAGTGTCATAGTGTGTCTGGATGTATTTGTGAGGGACCAGCTACCAGACAGTGCTGCGTAGTTTAGTATGGCTGGGTCACCGGTTGTGGTACATGGTTACTCGCTGTTTGGGATGTCGGGCAGGGTGTGTTTCTGGGCACTCACAGCTGAGGGTAGGCACCTGTGTTAATGCAGTGTGGCTACTATGAACGCTCAGTAGTGTGGGAGGTACTGTTTGGGATGCCAAAAGGGTGTTTGTATTCATGTTCAGGAGACCATATAACAATACACTTGCGTGTGTGCGTGCGTTTGTGTGTGTGTGTGTGTGTGTGTGTGTGTGTGTGTGTGTGTGTGTGTGTGTGTGTGTGTGTGTAAGTAAATCTTTGAAACAAGACTTGGCGCGGCAATGGCGTAGAAATATTAAGAATATTTAACATTGTGTGTAGAAGAGAATACAACAGGCACCATGAGCTTATTGGAACAAACGGGGAAGCTTGCAGAGTACTTACACTCTGGTTTTAGGTACGTGCTCCTTTATTTTTCTCCTTCTCATATCATTTGTTTATTATGGGAATAAGTACTTGAGGGAGAGATGACACCCAGCACTACCTGTCGGGATGGCACCTATTGCATGAGGCAATGGCAGGTCAGAGTCCTGACAACCCCAGCCAGCCTCTGCCTCTGATTACCACAATCCATAAACCCTTCACCCCTGGGGAGAAACAGAGCATTCTGTCTAAGCTGTACTCACTCAGTTGCATGTGGGAATGTAGAGTTTTGTCATAAGTTAAAAGGAATGATTGAAATGCACCAGATGCACCCCAAAGACATACAAGTGTTGGTTAAAGCCAAATGCGCAGGGAATATGTGGAACAGTATGGTCAGGAGACGCAGGGCGATACATGGATGACTTGTGGGACTGCCAGTAATGAGGAGAGGCATCACAATTTTAAGGGGAAATGAGGCAGCCACTGGGGAAGGTGAGAGTAACAGGAGAATGATAATGATAAGGCCAATGAACTTGCCATGGACTGCGCAGAAAGGAAATATCGTGCCTATGAAGAATACTCAGGACTGGACAATCCAGGGAGGGATGATCCAATCTTCATTAAAACACTGAAGGAAGGGCTGTGTTCAGCCCACCAGGAGGTCTTGGACTTGGGGATAGCATTGAGATCCACCTATCCTGCAATAGTTTCATAGGCCAGGGAGATAGACCAGAAGAGAGGGAAGAGAGGTCACAAGGTGGCTGTGATGGATGTACCTGCAGTGAAGGCACAGAGAATTTGCTTTGTGTGCCAGCAACCTGGGCACTTAGTGACGGATTGCCACTCTAGGCATACAAGGGTAACAGAGATGGTATCTTACAGCTGCAGCCTCCCAGGCCATGTTTGGATGCAGTGTCCTAACAAGGGAGGAAGGTGAGAGAGCCACCCAATAAAACAGGCCAACTTGGGGGTGTGTGGTAATGTTAGGGATTGTTAGGCATGGGACATCTTACAGGAGTTATATGATAGAGGTAATACAAATGAGAAACAGACTTCAAAAAGAACTGTTTACATGTGACATACCAGCTAGTAATCAAACTGACACCATTGTCTGCAAAGATTGCAGGCAGCTGGTTTACAGAGGGAGGCCACTTGAGAGATAGGCTTAGGAAACTGACAAGGCAATCTCTTTTAATGACATTCCCACAATGATACTTTTTTAAACAATGTAGCATTCATCAATGTTTTAAGGACATTGAGACCAGACATTCTGATTCTGCACAGGGGAAGACAATAGATTTATGTTAATCGGTCCTCATTGAAATTTCCAGGATGAGATCAGGGAAGGTATTAAGTGGCCATCTCCTTATTTATGTATAGTTAAAGTCATATCCCTGCCACTTATCACATAGTACAAGACATATTTGTTTTGTCAATTAAGGTATTCTGGGAATTATATATCCAGCGAGCCATCCCTCAACACTGTAAGAACACTACATTTGGATGACTGAGGATTTCTGCTCAAAACCCTTCAGACCATTCACCAGTATTTGAATATTCAATGATGTCCTGTCAGTTAAGATGTGCTCCATTGTAAATATGCAAATCTACGAAGTTACCTGTCTACACCTAAAATGTTGAAGTTAAGGAGATATTTCTGGCATTTGAAACTGTATTTAATCACTTATTGTTATCTTTGTGTTTAAAAAGTATAAACTTTCACTATACTGCAGAGTTTCTCCAGAGTGACTCCAAGAGTGAGAGATGGATTATCCAGAATACCTGTTGGACGTGGTGAATAAAGACCTTTTACAGCTACAGCTTCAGTGTCTGTGTGACTCATTCACAGTGACAACATTTGGAGAAATTTCTGGAAGTGACTGTGTTGCATTATTGTGAAATGCAGTAAAGAAGTCAAGTATACATTTCATTGATTTGAACTCTGATATCCTGTGGATAAGATGGAGAGGAGGAGGCATATATGTGCCATCAGTTGTGCCATTAGTGTCCAGGAAGTGGCAGAAGAGACACACACACACATCATTTGAACACACACACACACACACACACACACACACACACACACACACACACACACACACACACACACATCATTTGATATGTATCCTGCCCAATTAACATTTGTACTGTGCTCTGAAATGACAGGGTGAATTTCAGGAAATTTCAGGTATTTAACAACTATGTTTTGGGATTATAGCATTAAAACATTGAAATTCAATAGTGCTGAAAAATGCTTTTCCATACAAGTGAACTTGTAGCCCTGTATCAATGTAACCAGGGTTACCACAGCTTTCTAAAAAAACACAAGGCAGTTATTCCACAGTGACAATAGTGGTGATTCTTTGGCAGGATTGATTATCCACTAGTCTCTCATCTGCAGACGATTTCCCAGAGTCCAAATATTTAAAATAATTAGAGTGACCATTAAGGCCAGTTCAGCGTTGCTCTAATGTCCACTTTCGGTTGTGAGAGGAAAGAATTTCTTTGCACCTTACTACATTGTGGCAAAGTTCACTGACCAAGCTGAACATTTACAATGCAAATGGGAATAAAAATGTTGCGTGATGTTCACTGATGTGACTCAGTAACAGAAGTAATCATTAAGTATATAAACATTCTCATTACAAACGACAAGCGTAATTCTGGACTCTGCACCTCGCACAAAGTGTGCCACACTGCCAATAAGGGATAGGAATAATGTTTTTCTCTTCACTGCCCAGAATATCAATCTGGCATACTGTATTCAACATCCTTTGTAGAGAGCTCATCTAATTTCCATTCTATTGAAATGAACGACCTAACATGAATGATATTTTATAGCAGGGAAGTGATCCACTCTGTTAAATTACTGCCAAGAGAGGAAAGACTAAACTTTATCCACATGGCTTGAGAAATGTTACCACAGCACTGCAACCCCGTGCCTGACCAATACGTTAGCACATGACCTCCTCCTTTCTCTGGTTTGAAATGACACATTTGAGTTAGAATAAATTAAGTTACTTAAGTGTATAGCACAGCAATCAGGCTAATTGCACAGAGAAAGAATAGCCTTTTAGTTTTGACATCACTATAGAACTAATGAATGCTATACTCAATTTCTCAAGAGTTGGTAACGGATTTCGCAATTTTCTCCAGCATGATCAAATGTGTGAAAAATGGTTTTAATGCACAAATCACACATAAAAATGTGTACAAATGTGTCCAATTCCTTGATGTATTTCCCACATCAAACTTACATGGTGCAAACACCTCCTGACATATATATTTCCTATTCTTCTGATTAGAGTCACTTTCAGTAAACAGTTGTACTTGCATACTCTAAAGCTACTTCATTAAACCTCCTAACCTAATTATTCACAATTAAAATAGGGATTATTAGCTACTGCATTAATTTCACTAGTCATCAATGTTATTATGGATTGACATCAGTAATGTCACACATTTCTCCCTGCATAAATACTTCTTTGTATCTAAAACTTGTCTCAAAAGCAGAAGGCATCCTTTTTTCCTTTATAAAATTTCAAAGCCTTGCAAATGCTCTTTAAACTCCAAAATGGCACCCAATGCTTGAATGAAATACTGTAGAGATAAATTTCAATTTTAACCTGACTGGGTGTCACCTGAAATTGGGGACTTTGTGGTGGAATCAGGAGCCTGGGTGACCACATCGTTCCTTAGGTGTCAGAGAGCAATCAGAGGCAATCTTCGCAAGCTTATAAATGGGCACATTATAAGCTTATTAGAGCCAGAGAATCACAGGAACAGACCACTTTGTCCTAAAGGAGTAGTCTAGTCATGGTTAATATCAGCAAAACTCATCCTGCAGAGCTGTTTTACAAACTAAGTTTCACCCTCCTCTTCCTTCACCTATTTGTGAAAATGATTTGGCATGCAAATGAGTTGGCATACAAAAAAAGTTTGCCAACTTGTAAGCAATACTTTAAAAATGGAAAAAATGCATGATGTATTTCCCACTCACAGTTTGTACGAAACCATATTGGACATTGCAGGGAAACATTTAAGAGGGGTATATTTTAGTGCCTGAGGCAGAAAAGAAGCTGAGTCAATAAGCAGGAGATTTGTGTGGAGCACATACGCTCTCACAGCTACAGAGAAAGTGCAGGTCAGGTAGAAAATAAGGTGGTAGATATAATGAGGTAGATTGTGATTGTTGTAAGATTTTGGGTGGTAAGAGGAACAGCTATCAATAATTAGTTAAATTCTTAGGATGGGAGTTTTGGGGCAAAGAAAATGGATGATGGATCAGAAACAACTCAGTAATGGTCTCTGTTTTTGTAACAAAGGAATCTATGAGTTTATTGTAATGGTAAATGTAATTAATGGAGGTGTTTTCAGTAACAGAAGAAAATGAAATGAAGATAGTTGGAACTGGGACTAGGAGGCTGATCTCCAGGATGATCAAAGAGTAGCAGCTGCTTTGCATTCAATGGAACATAATGTGGTTCTGTCAGAAACAGTGAAAGATGACATATTCAGCTGCACACCAGAAGTAGCGAGGCTGTCCATCCTAGAAGAATTGTTGGAGTGAAGATGGTGAGAATACCGGAGAATTTACCATAATGTTTGGCTGAGGTTAAATGCAATCTGGAAAATAAAACAGAAAATGCTAGAAAAGGTCAGGCAGCATCTATAGAGAGAGAAAAACAGAGTTAGTGTTTCTGATTATGACCTTCCATCTGAAGTTAAGTATCAAGCAAGTTTTAAGATATTTCCAGCAATTTCTGTTTTCGTCTTAGGCAATATGTTACCATATTTTTTTGATGTGATCACAAGCATATTGTTAACACATCCTCACTGATTAAGACAGCCCTAGCATTGCCTCATGCCATTAAAATTCTTTACTTTCACAGTCATTGTTCTGATATATGCTTCAGAGTACTAGGTCTCTTACAATGAGAAGTCCTTGCTGGCAGCATAAGATATTTTACACAGACCAGCTCCTTAATCCTGAAGAATTAAAGGCCTTTTGTCTATATTGAAGGAAAGTTCTTTCACTAATACGACAAAACAAAGACATTCTTTGAACTGCCAGGCAAATTAGGATGTATGTTCTAGCAGTATTAAATGTCACAAAGTATGTTCTGCATATTTTCTGTGTTTATTAAACTCTGAAATTGTTTGCAAGATAGGAATTAACAAATGGCAGCTATAACAAAAGAAATTCTGACCCTCTCCCAATTTGCTGGAAGAAAAATTGGGTTAAAAATTAGGTCTAAGAAGACAAACAAACCAAACATTTGACAAGGGGGAGAGAAATAAAGGGAAAAGATAGAAACTAAGCACAGCTGTGTTAGAAAATCCTTTTTGATACTAAATGCCAAGTCTTGTCTTGGTTATTGAGTCATATGGTACAAAAATTCCAAAACTGTGGTTAAAGTGATACATGACAAAATTAGGCAGACATTTAGATATCTATTACTTGCAGACATTTGCTTTCTTTCTTCAGAAACAAAGGAGTGTATTTGCCACTTGGCCACGCTCAAAAGTAAGCCATGAACTATGACGACAGCACCTGACATATCCATCTACCAGAGAACATAAAAACTCGCTCTGCATGCTCCAGGTCAGCACATAGCCAGTTGTAGATCAGTACAATGTGCAAGAAGGACACTTGCGGCCAATTTATATTTTGACGATCATCCGGTGATAAAACCATTAAGAGACGAGAGCTCGCTATCACAAATTCAAAAGCATTGCTGGAAAAGTCTGGAATTCCATCTGGCAAGAGATTTCACTGCTTTATGTCAACTGTGATCCAGTCTTTCCATCTTAGCACTGGAACCAAAAAAATATACTACTTAGTTTTAGTAAGCTATTCAATCATACAGTATTCATCCCTGGAAGATAACAATTAGATTTGGCCCTTATCTACCATCAAAAGGAATGAAAATCTTGGGCTGCGTTTTCCTGCCTGCGCTCACCATCAGTAAGATCAGTCAATTTTCTCAATTGAGCTCAGTAAAGAACAGAGAATATAACTGAGATTTTACATTGGTATTGCATGGCACATAGGAAATGAAATATTAAGATTTATTGAGCAATGATGAATGGAAAAGGGAGTGTATTAAGTAAGAGCCACACAAAAAAATAAGAAAAATCAAAATATTGCTTTTGAAATTTTAAAATTTCTGGCAAGAATTTATTACAGGGAGGTTATGACAGGGTTCTGTTCCTGAGAACTGTTTGTAACCTACACTGTTCATAAGTCAGAAATGAAAAAAAACACTATGTGGGAGTGGATCTCAGAAGCAGCTGTGATGGGCGAGCAGGAGTGGGAATAATGGCTGCCAGCCAACTTCACTGAGTCAGTGAGTGAGTGAGTGAGTGAGTGAGTGAGTGAGTCTGCTCAGTGCTCTCAGCTCTGCTCAGCTCGACGCAGCCCCCAGTTGTTGCAGCTTGTAGGCAGGGAGGTCGGGAGATAAGGCACATGGAAATGCCCTGTTCACTTGCAGCAGAAGATGCCTGCAACCCCACAGCAGCCAGTAAATCCACCCCCATGCATCCCACTGTTCTCCCAAATATTTGCTCGTATGTACGGGGTGTCCATAAGTTGAATGTTCGTAACTCGGGGAGGGCTTGTACATGCACGAATGAAGTTGCAGAGTTAAATCTTTCCTTTTGAGCTAGAAATTTTGATTAGGAATGATCTATTTTTTAAAAATGTTCATTTTCAAGATCTGGGTGTTGCCACCAAGATCAGCATTTAATGCCCTTCTCTAATCGCCCTTGAGAAAGTACTGGTGAACTGCCTTCTTCAACCACGGCAGTCCTTCTGGTGAAGGTACTTCCACAGTGCAATTGCATGGGGAATTCCAGGACTGAGACCCAGTGACGATAAAGAACCAGCGATATATTTACAAGACAGGATGGTGTGCAACTTAGAGAGGAGCCTGCACTTGGTGGTATTCTTGCACTTGCTGCCCTTGTCCTTGGTAGTGGTAGATGTTATTTTGTGAAGTGCTGTTAGGGTAGCCTGGGCAAGTAATTGCAGTGCATTTTCTTGATGGTAAGCACAGCAGCCACTCTGTGTAGGTGGTGAAGTGAATGATAGGGTACCAATCAAGCAGACTGCTTTGTCCTGGATGGAGTTGACCTTTTTGAAAGCTGTTTGTGCAGCATTCATCCAGACAAGTAGAGAATATTCCTCCACACTCTTAATTTGGAAAGGCTTTGGGGTGTCAGGAGGTGACTCATTAGTTGCAGGATGCTTACTTAGTCTCTGACCTGTTCTTGTAGCCAGGACATTTATGTGGCCAGTTGAGTTTCTAATCAATGGTGACCCCAGGGTTATGATGATGGTGTTTCAGCAATGGTTATGCTGTTGAATGGCATGGTTGAGTGGTTAGTCTCTGTTGTTGGAGATGGTCAGTACATGGCATAAATTTTATTTGCTACTTCTCAGCCCATGCCTCTATGTTGTCCAGATCTTGCTGCATGCAGGGAAGGGCTGCTTTATTTGCTGAGGAACTGCAAATGGAATTGAACATTGTGCAATCATCATCAAATGTCCCCACTTCTGATCTTATGAAGAAAAGAAAGTCATTGATGAAGCAGGTGAAGGTGGTTGGGCCGAGAACACTGACCTGAGGGACCTCTGCAACGATGTCCTGGGGCTGGGATGATTAATCTCCACCAACCACAAGTGCAAGGTATGACTCCAAACACATCAGTTTTACCAGAGTGCCCAGATGATATACTTGTTCAAACGCTGACACAAGAGACTGCAGATGCTGGAATCTGGACCAAAAAACAAACTGCTGGAGGAACTCAGGGGGTCAAACAGAATTTGTGGGAGGAAAAGAATTGATGACCCTGCTTTAGGACTGAGTGTCAAGGACAGTCATTCTCACTTCGACTTGGGGATTCAGCTCTTTGGTTCAGGTTTGGACCAAGGCTGAGATAAGGTCTGGATCAGGGTGGTCCTGGAAACTGGGCATCAGTGAATAGATTACTGGTGAGTAAGTGCCACCTGATGACAACTTCCATTACTTTGCTGATCATTGACAGCAGACTGATTGTGCAGTAATAAGCCAGCTTACATTTGTCATGCTTTTTAAAATAGGACATACTGTATCTCCATTGCCCAGTAGATGCCAGAATTATAACTGCATTGGAACCACTTGGGTAGGGGTGTAGCTAGTTCTAGAGTGCAGATCTTCAGTACTACAGATGGGATCTTGTCTGGTCCCATAGTCTTTGCTGTATCTATTGCTTTCAACTCTTTATTAACATTATTAATAAGGAGACTAATACTGTTGATTGACAATGATAACTTTGTATGATGTTCCCGTGACATTAATTTGAAAATCCAGCAAACATTCATCATCAGCCAACAAGTTGTTAGTGTGAAGGCATTAGTAGGAATGATTAAATTGACCAGCAAGCCCTGGTGATTTGTAACTCATGGCGTAGTCGAGTATGTGTCAGTATCATGGTGTTAGTTCTTTTAGCAAGTTTTGGCTGATAATCTCACCACCCAGTCTTCAAATTATTTATATATTTTCAATTGGAGCAAGCAGGGACCATTTTAGTTTTACTGCTTTTGAAGTACATCTCGACATTGGATTGCTTTCTGACTTGTATTTTGTTAGGAGACCACTTTAAGAGTGGTGGATCCCTGGTTCAAAGTATCTGATAGCTAATGGCAAGTAAAATTTTTTAAATACTAGCTTTGTATGAAAGCTTTTGTTAATATTGGCTATATGTTCATATAACCTATCTACACATGCAATTCAGGACTGTTGGATTTAATCAGGATTTTTTTCTCGTGGACAGGACAGAACAAAATAGTTTTTAAACAAACGCAAATTTTTAAACATACATTAACAGAATGAGATTCATTTATTTTAGTTTAAACATAACGTGCACTGCTGGATGTATTTAAGTGCCCTTGTGATCAATGTCACTCTTTCTGATCATGAACATCACCTACAATTTATCTCATGTTAATCATTTGTAAATGCTTCTGCAGGATCCGATAAATTGCCCGTTTTTGAAATAAACATTCAGGAAAAATACTTACTCCTTTTAGAAGGCTGATTTTAGACACAATGTAGAGGATTTTTATTTCACCATTTATCATGTAAAATACTTCTGGAATTATGTGTCAGAAACTGGTAGGGTTGACTTTACCATCTATTGGTGGGACTTGCAGAATCCATGGTCATATGATGGAGAGGGTCTTTTAAAAATGTGGTTTTATGTTCAGTGGTAGCCATTGTTAGGTTCCTCTCACTGCATTCAAAAGGGGTGGTGCTTAGTTACAACTGTGTCTGCAGTGACGGAATACAGTGCAGAGGAGTAAAGACAGCAGGATTTCACACTGAATTCAGCACAGTGTCTTTGAGAGTATGTGTGCATGTGTGTATTTTTAATTTGTTTCTTTGAATTCTAACCATCAACAAACATGGGGAAGAAATCCAAAAAAGGATGCGATTTTAAAGCTGTTTTGAGGAAGAACTGGTTGCTCATGAGCACAATTCTCGCTGTAGTGTTAGGTAAGCATTGCATGTGTAACCTCCTGAATATTTTGTTTTTGTACAATTGTTATTTCTTTGCAAAGAGGTCAAAATGGATTAATATCAGTAGTATTACAACATAGAGTCCTGTATAAAATGTAGCCATATTCTAGATCTTATTAGTGTTAATATCTATGTGATAATATTAACACCTTCCAGCATGGCTGATTGCTTTTGCACGGTTAAATTGATTGGTTTGACAAATTATGCAAGATTCCATTATCTCACTGTCCCAATCCTTTTTAAACCTGTATAATAACGAATGCCTGATAGCAATATCTTTGAGTTGAATATGTATCACTGGAATGAAATATCCAGCTCCAGCCAGAAAATATAAGAGTCAATAGGCCCGTCATATGAGTTGGTGTTTTGCAATTTTTTTCTCTCTATTTATTTTTTCTGTCCAGTCAATTCTTTAGGTCATCTATTACTCAATTAATATTGACAGAAGGTGAGCAAACAACCTATTCCAAGGCTGATGCCGTGGCACTCTGTACTTAACTGCTGGGAGATATTCAGGAGTGGCTTGAATTGAAATGGTCTCAAATATATGGAATCGATTTGCAAACAAGAAGACAGAGAGCTTAAAAAATAATTTAAAATATCATTGTAAGAGAGGAGTACAGTTTTGGATGAATGAACTAAGAGGTGCTAGATGCCCTTCTTTATGATATCTCATGTTTTGAAAATAATTACTTTCAGCCTTTTGGGGAAAGCAACACTACCATTGGTGAGTCCCTCTGCAAAGAGAGAGAGAGGGAGAGGGAGAGGGAGGGAGAGGGAGAGGGAGGGAGAGAGAGAGAGAGACAGACAGACAGAGAACGACAGAGACTTAATTGACTTTAAAAGCTTTTCAACTTATTCCCTAGGGGCAATTTCCTTCCCCTATCCCCTCTATCTAGGGGCATGGACAAAGAACATAGTTAACAAATGACTATGTATTAACTGAGAGAGTAAATAATTCCCTACTAGATTTAGGTAAAAGCTGCTGGTCTTTGTTATTTAACTAAATTATAATTTCATCTATAATTAAAGTAAGATTAAAATGTTTTAATCTTCATATCTCATAAACATTACAACTCTTTTTCTGCATTTCCCAAATTATGGATATAATTTATGTGCATCAAGATTTTTCTCACAATGTGATTCTATAAGATCAACTTGGAAGGATTCCTGCAAAACCAATAATATTCTCCAGAAGTATCTAATCATCACCCCTTTACTTGCTAACTATCCATCTCCTTTCGATAACATATTTCCTATTATCTGTTGATAACCTTCGCTCCATGTCTTCTGATTGCTAAGTGTTAGTTATCACTGTACATCTGCAACTGGTGGCTGCATCAACACACTATGTATGCAAAACAACCAGTTACTACCTCAATGCACTCTGTACTAACTCAATGTATCTGCACTGCATAATGAATTGATCTGTACGATCGGTATGCAAGACAAGTTTTTCACTGTACCTCGGTACAAGTGACAATAATAAACCAATACCATTACCAATAAGTCTGTCCGACCAGAGGAAAATAGATTTATTCGGTTGCGCTTATCCCAGTCCAACTCCACTCTCAGTATTGTTTGCAGAGAATTGATTTGGTACCAAAGTCATATGGTACCAACATTCTAATGCTAATGTATTACAATGATCTGCCCTTTTGAAATCACCACTTGAGATTATCTATATCGTAACAGGGATTTAAATTTCATGTTTGCTCATATGGATGTGGCCCATAGTTCACCTCAGCAAAAATGAACTATGACTAGTATTTTTTAGTCTCTATGTAAAAGTATATGGTTGACATTGCACATTCATCCTGTGCGTTTCATTGTGATACTTAGAAGAAAGTTGAAGTACAATTTTGCATGAATAAACAAACAAGAATTTTCTCTGTTGTTTCAACCTTAACAATGGAATATGGTTGCCCACCTATGATGAATTTGCAGCAATGAACTTTGGGACAAAAGGAATCAATGGCTTGTAAGACTTTGCAAGTTCCTAAAGCAAAGATGAAAGAAAATCAGTTAGGCAAATCATTAAAAACTGTTAAACATAAGCAGATATGTCTGGAAACGTTTCAGCATGCCAGGCAGCTATTGATAGAATGCACTGGCAGCTAGCTGGGGAGATTGCCAGAACTGCCAGCTAGTGGCAGTGCACATGTCACTTTATTCGAACTCTGATCTGCCCCTGGATTCACCACTGAGTCCTGTGATGTTCCTGTATGATCCTGAGCTCAGGTCCTGGATGCACTTCATATCTGGTTCCTCAGCTCTAAGCCAGCCACATAGTGTATCTAACATGGAATGCAGTAACTGAATGTCATTAGGAAGATGAGTGAATGTATGTTTTTATTTAATTTTCATTTGTTAATTAACATCAGTGTTTTAATTAATTTAGATCAGTTAATTGTGTTTTAAACTAACTTATTACTTTTAATCATTTTTTAATTTTTTTCATTTTATTTCCCAATTGCTTCTAAATGTCATAATTGAATGTAAAACAGTAGAGATACTTGAAACAATTGAAAAGGCTGTTCAACAGCACAAGCTATTACAAGGCATCAGGGGAGTCCATTTGTGAGTCACAAATTTATGCAGTCTGAAGCATAGTTGCTATTCCACTTTGCAGAATGACCTTAATAGCAAGACCACAAGGTCATTGAGAACTGCATGGTTACAAAGCATTGTGTAGCTAGGGATGAAGGTGGAGTGGGATGTTGAGGTGCATGGGGGTGGGGTGGGGGAGGATTGGCAGTGGAGCAAACAGAAGGAGCAAGCTGACTGCAGCGAGATCCAATTCAGTATTTCAGTTTTCCCAAAACATTCCCTGACCAACTGACCATTTCCAAGATTTTTATTTTTATTTCAGATTTTCAACATCTGCAGTGTTGTACTTCTGTTTTCCTGAACATAGTTGTTATTTCTGCAAGATTTATTCCATCCGCTTTACCAAAGACATTCTAGAAACAGCTGCATAAAACTTAAGTAGATCACTGTAACTCCTCTCTTTGTTTCAGCTAAGGCTTTATCTGTAATCTGCACATGCCAGCCAAGATCACTTTTGTTCCTCTTTCTTTATTGCAATGTAATATACATATAGAAAAAGCAGACTGCCACTCCACCCCCAGCCGGTTACTAAGAAACAATGTGAGGGAATGTGATGGCCAAGGCAATGATTGCTTGTACAATATATCTTAGTAGCCACAACAAATATGTTGTGCATGGATTTAGGATTTTGATGTCCATTAGATAAACAACTAAGTAATTGGGAATCCAAAATTAACTAACAAACAATCTGCTGGAAGAACTCAGTGGGTCGAGCAGCATCTGTGGGAGGAAAGGAATTGTTGACGTTTCGGGTCGAAATCCTGCACCAGTCCTGATGCAGGGTTTCGACCTGAAACGTCAACAATTCCTTTCCTCCCACAGATTCTACTCAACCTGCTGAGTTCATCCAGCAGATTGCTTGTTGCTCCAGATTTCAGCATTTGCAGTTTCTTGTGTCTCCAAAATTAACCAATTGCATTCCTGATCAGTAAATAAAATTGAGGAGTAGACATCATCATTGAGCATCTGATCCTAATATAAATGCTTATATACTTTAATCCTTTTGCACATTTCATGTTGGCAAAATGATAAGATGGAGAGTAGATGGTGTGTGTGTTTTTCGATTAGCATGGATTTTGCATTGTGTTATTATAACTCATAGCAATTCAGCAATTTCCATTGGACCACATATTGATACACAGTTCCAGATTTAGTATATCAGCCATAAAACTAATTCTCTTCATTTCCATCAGTTAACGCTATCAATGAATTATGTAATACATCCATATCAGTATCTCCCAAGGCAGAACGTAAAACAGAAAATGGTAAACACAATACTTAGTATAATACCCTTTATAAGTACATATTGCAAACACTGAAATGTGTTCTCAGTCTGTAACTCAAGAATTGACTTTAGTAAACCATGAGATCTTTGGCCATTTCATTTTGCTGATGTGTAAAATAATGCAAATGTAATGATGTCATTTGGTACACTTTAACCAAGTGTTATCCTGAATACTAAGCATTGTTTTTGAAGATCTGTGCTGAAATAAAGTAAGCAAGTTTGGGGAGATGTCACCGCTCATTATATCGTAAACCGATATGATGAAGAGCTATTGGTTTATCCCATGCCCATGACTGAACATGGCCAGGAACATCAAGAAAATTATGATTATCCTTTTTTGCAAGTGACCAACTAATATTCTTATTCATAATGGTGCAAGGATTTGTTTTCTATATTTCCCTAAGTATTTAGAAGAGGGCTATTAACACATGCAATCAAATCTCTTGTAGAAAGCCATTTAAGACAAACATTTTTTCCCTGCTGGGGTCAGAAATAAAAGAGTTAGGCTGTGATTTTTTTTTATGTTGACTAAGAGCTAGAAGCCAAAGGCACGGGGAGCTAGGTCCAGTAATTGGAAGTTGTCTAGAGAGAAAGGCATGCCAAAAACTGAAAACAACCATTGGAAAAGGCTGAAGTAACTCTCTTCACTAGAAAATTGAACATTTAAATATGACTTCATAGGAAATTGGTAGAGGAGATAGAGGAAGGAAATTACAAATGCTCAAGAATTTATATCTGACCACTTTGAAGGGGCGTGGTCTTGCATCCTCAACATTCTGGAGGAAAATATAATTGCACATCCAAAATAATATTCTAGATGAGTTTTGGGTGGGGAGTGGGGGAAGGGGGACCATTTGTATGCCCCTTGGAGTTGTTCTGTGGCACAGCTGGTAGAACTGCTGCCCACAGTGCCAGAGAACTGGGTTCAAATGTGACCTCCAGTGCTATCTGTGTGCAATGTGCATGTCCCCCTGTGAATGTGTGGGTTTCGTCCGGGTGCTCTGGTTTCCTCTTGCATCACAAAGGCAGGTTAATTGGCCACTGCAAATTGCCCCTTAGTGTGCAGGGAGTGGTAGAATATTGGAGGAGCTGAAGGGAATGTGGGGAGAATAAAAAATGGGATTAGTGTAAATGAGTGGTTAATGGTTAGCATGGATTTGGTAGGCTGAAGGGCCTGTTTCTGTGCTGCATGCTTTTACGATTCTATACTCAGTAGGAGGAGTCTATGATGAAGGGTTGTAAGAATAGCAATAAATGAAAAAATGCTTTAGGAGAAGTGATTTTATTCTGAGAGTAAGGAAAATGCATCTAAAGGAAAGTTACAAAACACACAGGGGTAATAGGAACAAAACACTAGACAGCCTGCAAAAGAGGTAGGAGCACATTGGCTTCTTATATTTGTCAATTCCATTCCACAAAACAAATAATCATAAAGTCCAATGGAACTTGCTTGGACTGCTCTTTTTTTGAGTGCCTATGCTATTTGTGATACAAAATATCTCAATACTTCTCATCTCATCTGTTCTTCGTAAGTATACCATTCTACCTGCAAAAAGAGTAGAGAAATGCACCTTCCACTGGTTGGCTGCCCAAGTGATAAAATCTGCTCTATTTTTTCTCTAAGTATGTCAAACTTAAATTTGCAAACAAAAGACAATATTTAAAATGGGGCCAAACTTCTGTAAACTATTCAGGTAATTTGATATAATGGCACTCCCAGAAAAAGTCTCCTCTGCCTGATGGATACATTTGGAGTTAATGGAAGCAAAAATAAAGGATGTAGACCCAAACTGCCCTTAATAAATGAAATCAAAATCAAATGCAAGGTGAAGAATAAAAATCAGCACTAATGTTTAACTTATTATTTGCGTGCTGCAAAGACTTGTCTACTGAAATAGCCTGGTATTAAGCTTTGAAATATTTACCCACTAATTTATGCCTACAGCAGTATAGCAACACAATGGTTCTATTACTAGACCAGTGCCCAGGACCTTGAGTTCAAATCCCATGAGCGCAGCTGGAGAATTTATGTTTAAATAACTAAATACCTCTGAAATTTGAGAGAGATGTTCAGCTCAGTCACGGTAACCATAAAATCATTAAGATGTTGTAAAAATCCACTGCTGTCATTCAGGGACGAGAACCTACTGCCTTTACCTCATTTGGTTTATATGTGACCAATGAGGTTGACCCTCAATTGCCTCCTTAGTTTGGGGCAATTAAGGATGGACGATAAATTCTGGCATTGCCAGTGATGTTCACACCCTCTAATTGATCTGTTGGGTCTAAGATCCTCTTGTTGTGCTGTGAAATCTACACAAGCAGAAAAAGATGACCAGAAAAATATGAAGCAATTTTGTATGTTGAGCTTTGTTCAATGAGCCTTTTACAAGTTAAGTCTATATCATTATTTCACAGCAATTCAATAGATCCCCTACATTATATAAGTTCTTACTACTGGCATTTAGATGAAAAATGTCCTTGTTTAGTAGAAAATAAAGTCTGTTATATGAGGTGGAAGGGATCAAAGGAATTCAATGACACACAGGATTTTGAATGCCAGAGCAGCTGAAGAGATGCTTTGTTTCAGATTTTGTAATGTAAACTTTATAGTAACTGGAAAACTATCTGTTGATTAATCTATTAAATTCCAGCTGAGAAATGTCATCCTAGCTTAGCTCATAACACTAGCACCTCTATCTCAGTAGATCGTGGACTCATGTTTTGCCATGGATTGAGTAATTGATCAGGTGTTAAACAAAAGTCTTCTCTGTCCATTCTGGTAACACTGAAATATCCCATTCTGCTATTTAATCAAGGGCTTGACGTCTTGGATTACTGGCTGTGCCATTCATTGTGGCAGTGACTACATTTCAAAGGTGTGTCATTGGGTGTAGAGAGCTTTGGGACAACTTGAAGTCATAAAAAATGACACCATAGAAATGCTATTCATTTATATATCTTAGAGTATTAAGTGAAATAAATTGTTTCAAAGCAATCTGTCTTTGGATAAATTTAACACATTGCAGCTTCTGGAGTTACTGATAACTCACTGCAACAATTAAAGCCATTGCAACTATAAACTCTGGATAATATTAAACATTGCAACAACTAAAATACTATTTTGAAATAAAGCCCTAGATAATGATACATTTGAATGCCACGTGTAAGATCAGTCCTCTAATGGGAAATTTATCCCAGATATTGCTTCAGAAATTATTAGAAATGCCACAACAAATATCATGGCAAATCATAAATAGCCAATACATTGAACATAATTATAAAA
The DNA here is from genome assembly GCF_009764475.1 of Pristis pectinata. Taxonomy (NCBI): domain Eukaryota; kingdom Metazoa; phylum Chordata; class Chondrichthyes; order Rhinopristiformes; family Pristidae; genus Pristis; species Pristis pectinata. The sequence continues at coordinate 63,989,914 of NC_067411.1, read as the reverse complement.
TTTGTTCATAATTATGAATGCGATTAAATATCCTTAATCCTGATTTATTAAATTACCAATAGGTTACGGTTGTAAAGATACTGACTAGTGGCATATTGTAAACATGGCAACAAAAATTACTATAAATATTTTAGTGGTTTTCAGAATTTTTTTGAGGTAAATCTCATTTCAAGGACCACCTGAAACAAAATATGTCGAGAAGCAGTAACATGATTCTTCATCAATTAATTCACTCCTTCATTTGCATTAAAGCATCATAAGAATTTTATAGTTAGATTTCACTATACATAGGAAGGAGTAGATTTAGGAATTATATATGCATCTACCATTTTTCTGCTCCTATTTATTTTATTATATTTTATTGTCATACATGTCATCCCTGGGTTACGAACACCTGTCTTATAGACACCCCCTACATACGAGCAAGCTCCCTTAATATTAATAAATTTAAGAGTCCAATGTACATACATATATTCAATCCTATAAACAGCAGAACTAGTTTCCTCTCTCTCTGCATTTTTAGTCATCTTTCTTTCTTTTCAGTCTTACATGCTTTTGCTGTCATTCATTATCATATTGAATGATTTAGTGTATTTTCCAACTTGTGGTCAAAATTTGTCAATTTATAGATAGGTATCTGTAAAAACAGAACCTGTTCATTACCCGGGGACAGCCTGTAATTAGTTACCTGAAGAAGATACTGCATGACATTCTGCACAATATGAGCAAAGTTGCTATCTGTTTATCTGTCAAAGAAAGTGAACAACATGAATCCTTATTGAAAATTCAAAGTGAAAATCATTAGAATTTAGAATGTGTATAGGAGAAAACATAATGTTGCAATTTCTTTGCCATGCTGGTAACTCAGAAGTCCTGAACCAAACAACTGTCAAGTACCTTGAATATTCAGTAGTACTGCATTATGAATAATTATGATAACAAATGATGTATCTATCTCAACGAAATTTCTTTGGTAGGTGATTTATTGCCTGTTAAGTTGAAATTTATGATCTATGCTCCTTCAGATACATATGGTAACTGTAATTCTATTTATGAGAACGGATCTGGGGATTGTCTGTGCAAAGACCTTGGCCACAAAAGGTGTGAATAAGGCATCAAAATCAGAAAAGATGTCCCTTCCACATCTATCTATATAAATCATATCCAAAGCATTGTGTTAAATAGTAGAGGTGGGAAAATGTCTTTAAGTGCAGCTGATTTGCAACAATTATTTAGTTTAATTGGTTAGATCTGTTAATTACAGTCCAGGTGGTGAGAAATTATAGTAGAATAGAGTAAAAAGAAATTGTGGGCTGGCATAAATAATGTTGTGAACTACTTGCTTGGAACATCCATGCTGGTCTAATTGGGCTGAATTATGCTGACTGACAGCCAGAGGTTGTGAAGGAAACCACTAGCTAGCAGAGTCAGATTTCTAAGCAAGCGCAGTCAACTGCAGGAATCCAAGACACCCTGAAGGTTAGATGCTGACTCATATGTTAGAAGGTTAGATGCTCACTCTGTAGATGGATTTCCCATTGAGACCAGCAGATGCACTTCCCATCTGGCCTGGCATTTATGTCAGGGAAGGCTGGCAATCCCATTTACTTGAATGTGGTTGTCCACATTGTGGGAAAAGGTAAGTACAGGTAAATGCTTTACTTATTTTATGTTAATGCTTTTAATTATTTGCATTTTAATTAAATGTATTTGTTTTTTAAAATGTTTATTTCTTTTAATGATTTTAATATATGTGTAAAGTTTTTAAATGTTTCTAACAGAGGCATTTACAGACTGTGGTGGGTGCAGAATTTATTCTGTGACTCGTACATTATTTTAGACAAAGCTCAGGCCATTTTGGTCCTAGAATATCATTCAATGGTCTTGTGGTATTTGTGGCACAGACTATATTGGTAAGGGCATTAGCATGTGTGCAGAAGCATTTGGAGTGGGTAAGGGTTGACATCAGTGGGTGTGCTTTGCTGATTTGACACAGGGCTGCCATAGTGGAGCTTAATGCTCGAGTGCTACTCTGCCTTAATCTTGCACAACTGATCATGTGCTCAGCAGCAAGAAAAACACTTCCCTACACTCTTTAGATCGATTATCAGCTAGCTTCAGAGTTGCTGCAGTTTGCTATAGATTGCACAAGAGTTTAATGCTTTTTGCAGTAGAGTTGTTAAACTACTAAAGACTCCAGGATATGAATAAACAAGTGCTGAAGAATTTGCTCTGACATCTAAGCTTTGCAATAAGCAACTGTTCCCACAAATAGATGTATTAGTTGCTGTTTCCTTTGTGATATAACATGTTTAGGAGAATTTTCAAGAGTCATGCAACACAGGGCAGGCTGCTTAAAGGAGAAGGACAAGAGGCAGAAGGACTCTCATAATGGGTTATGTTTGCTCATCGATGGGAGCCTACCTGTTCTTCTACCCGAACCTTAGTAAGAATTAGTGTGTGTAAAGTTTGAGCTTGAGTAAAGGCAACCTAATTTAAACATGTCACTTGCTGCAGTCATAATGCACCCTCCTTTTGGAGATGTTGGTTGACTTTAAATGGTGTCAGCCAGATTTGACTGGTGATAGCCAGGTTTGATATTGGTCTTTGCTGTAGTATGCAGCCACTCAGCAGCACGTTAGCCAAGGCTACAATCATTTGTAATTAGTAGTCAGTATCGTATTAGCATGTAGTCTGAATCAAAGGTAGTAGATGCTAGATGATCTTTATGGCTGCTTTGAGGACCTATCAATTGTTCCATTGACTAACGCAAAATTTCACTCTCCTTATATTAAATTTTATATTACTCTAAACATGACCTTTCAAAAGGAAACAGGACAGGATTTATCTGCTATAAATCCATGTTCCTTTGCACCCATGAATCAAAGCATAAGTAATGGATTGCATTGCTATTACAATTCCTGTGTCCTTCAGTGCTGAGAGTGTCGAATCCTCTAATGGATCACAGACTTCCTCATATAACTGAATGTTTTCCTACCAATATTAGAGGTGATATGGTGAATTCTGATGATTTAACTCCTCTGAGCATTGGTAAGTCACTTATATATCAATGCATCCTTAATAATTCTTGCCAAGCTGATGTGACTATACATCAATTTTAACATGAAAATCAATTAAACAAAAATCGACTGTACCGCCACAGATAAGACTGTTTACATTTTAGATAATTTTTAAATAACTAACAGATTCTAAGTTTAAGTCACACAGAAATCCAATAAGATATAGCAGATTTAAATGTTTCTCTGTATAGCTCAAGAAAAATAAAAAATAAAATTGGATAGAAGGCAATAAAAATGCAAAACAAGTAAGTTAGGGCCTGAAAGAGAAAAATGGGTGAACATTTTTAGACAGACTCATTTCAGCTTCCTAATAAAGTATTGGTGCTTTGTTGCAATTCATATATGATTGTATCAAACTTCATTTCATGAAAGTTGCATTTATATAGCTGGAGGGTAAAGTCATCTTCCAAATAAAGTTGGTTATTCAATAAAACCTCTTATCTCAATTAATTTCTTAGAAGTTAAGTTTATATCTGTTTGTCAATGTTTGCCAATTTTGCAAAAAAACTCTGAGGTTGTCTATAAAGATAAGTGCAAATGATAGCGGTGATTTGGTCCATTTAGAGCAACACAGAAAAATTGCTGGAGGAACTCAGCAGGTTAGGCAGAATCTATGGAGGAAAATGAACAGTCGACGATTTGGGCCAAGACCCTTCATCAGGACTGGAAAAAAAGAGGACAGAAGCCAGAATAAAATTGGGGGAGGGGGGAATTGGGAAGAGCACGAGCTGGTGGGTGATAGGTGAATCCAGATAAGGGGGGGAAGATAGATAGTTGTGGGGGGGGGAACATGTGTGATTGATGTGAGAAGCTGGAAAGTGATAGGTGGAAGAGGCAAAGGGCTGAAGAAGATGGAATCTGATAGGAGAGGACAGTGGACCATGCAATAAAGGGAAGGAGATGGGGAACCAGAGGGAGAAAGGTGTGGATGGGGGAAGGGAAAGAGAAGGGGTAGTGGGGCCAGGAAGATAAGGGAAAACAAAGCATGGGGTGGGGGGGGGGGGAAACAGAAGAGAGTAGTTACCGGAAGTTAGAGAAATTGATGTTGATGCTGTCAGGTTGGAGACTACCAAGACAGAATATGAGGTGCTGTTCCTCTAACCTGAGTACAGCCTCAACTTGGCAGTAGAGGAGGCCGTGGACAGACATGTCAGTGTGGGAATGGGAAGTGGAATTAAAATAGTTGGCCACCGGGAGATCCTGGCTGTTACAGCCGACACAGTGAAGGTGCTCGATGAAGTGGTCACAAAAAGTGCTGGAGGAACTCAGCAGGTCAGGTAGAATCTTATGTCTCCATGTTGGTCCATTTAGATCTCCCTTTCATTAAATCTGTGCTTCTCTATTCGAAATGTTCAAATTTACCTGGTTTTGAAGCAGTATTTCAGAGAGACTTGTATTATATATATTTGAATGCATCCTTAATGTGTTAATGATTGTTGCAGGGCCCCATGCCCCTCCTACATTATCCACTGCACATGATCCTGCCTATACAATATCCTGACTCGCTTTTGCATGAATTAAGGGTTTTGATCTCCCTTTGTTTTTCTCCAGCTGATTTAATGCAATCCCATAATCTAGCACCCAGCAATAAACATATGCAGTTCATTCTGGGGAATCACAGGTGCATAGCCCTTGAATATTGGTTCATTACTGACAGGAAATAATCTGCTACATTCCCTTTCCTTACAACATTGAGGGAGGCAATTCTGCCCATCGAATCAATGCCAGTTCACAGAGCAATCCCTTTCCCAAAATAATTTTTCCTGTAATCTACTCTCCCTACACTCCCATCAATTACCCCAGATTCTATTATCTACCTATATACTTGGGGCAATTTGACATGACCAATTAGTCTACCAACCTAAACATCTTTGGAATGTGCAAGAAAAACAGAGCATCCGCAAGAAACAGAGAGAATGTGCTACCTCTACACAGAGGTCACAAATGAACCCAACCACTGGAGTTGTGAGGCAGCAGCTCTACCAGCTGTGCCACTGTGCTGTCCATGAAAGTGTGATCTCTCAGAGAAATGCTACTGCTGGGTGTGTCAGAATTGATAATGCAACCCCTCTGCAGCCAATTTTATTCACAATCAGATCACTGGATCTACTTCTCAGAAACATGAAGCACAAATAAATTTGTATTATTTTTTGTTACAATTGAACTTTATTTTTGTGTAACCTTCATTGACTAGGCTTCAGAGGAGATGTGGGAAATTCAATTTAAATTGTAACAGAAATGATGAAAAATAAATAATGAAGTAGTACATCACTGGAAGGCAACCCCAACATCGCAAAATTGAGCAGTTAACCATCTTTCGACCTGATGCTGACTCATTGGCTTCCATTGATAGCACACCTCTATCCAGATCTGTAGGGCATAAACCACATTGAATATTGCGCATAAACACCTCTATCTATTGGGAATCCTTTTTTCCATTAGACATGATTCATTTTACGGAGAAGAAGATAGAAAGTTCAATATACAATTTTTTTCTAGTCTCCTATGAGGCATTTATTTTTCAAACATTGTCCACCCATTCTGCTCCACAGTCTAAGTCAAATCAATTACAGTTGCATCCTTTATGCACCTCGGCACTTCAAGAATACAGGATCATATTCGTTCAATCTTTTCATTACAGGAGATAAATTCAGTTTTAAGAGTTTCTTTTATTATCTGAGGAATGATTTTACTTCCAGCAATGCAACCAACAAAAAGTATATAATAGTAATTAGCTTCATTGGGTTGAGTGTCTAGCCCAGTGTTCAGTGGAAATGGGACAGCAGCACCCAGAAATGGTAGGTAATGACCCGGCAACCCATTGCCATCTCCATTATTATTGTGGCCATAGTAATATTTCTCTAGCCTAATGTAGCATTGCTAAAGTGAGCCCTTAATCAGGCAATTGGCTCATTTAATGTGCTAATAAGTTTCCTTGATGATCATGAATTCCAGAAGTCATTTTTGGATTAAGCTGGCAGAATGTGCATCTTGTGCTCTGGCCAACATCAAGTGGGTGGACAGCTGAAGCAGGGAGTTTTTCTTCATTGGATGGCTGAGCAGAAGAAGGACTTGCAGGCCCAAAACACCAGGTTGGGCAGTTCAAGATCCACCCTTCCACATAATGAAGCCACAGTTCCCACCCCATTTCCAGGAACATGCCCCCCTCCAGCCCTGAGGATGGACAGGTTAGCTGAAGCCATCAAACATCAGGGGTAATCAGTTTCTGGGTGAAGTTTGTTTGCCTGATGCAAATTACATCACTCCTCAAATGGGGCTAGCCCTTCTAACGAGACTATTGTCCTACACACTTAGAGTGTCTTCAGCTGAATTACTGCAAAATACACAGTATATGTTCTAGCTTAACAACAAAATGGAAGTTAGTCCAGACAAGTACGAGGTAATCCATTTTGGATCATTTAATACCGGCTGGGAATATATGGTAAATGGCAGGGATCTCAGAAGCGTGATGTACAGGGGGACCTTGGAGTGTGATTTCATAGCTCCCTGAAAATGGTGACACATGTGGTTGGAGTAGTGAAGAAAGCATTTAGCTTGCTTGCCTTCATAGTCTGGTGTATTGAATATAAGAATTGGGACATCAATTTGCAGCTATACATGACATTGGTTAGGCCACACTTGGAATATTGTGTGCAGTTCTGGTCACCATAGAATGGAAAGGATGTGGCAGTGCAAGAACAGTACAGAAGAGATTCACCAGATATTGCCTGAAATGGAGGGCATCTTCTAGATGGGCATCTTAATTGGCATGGATGAGTAGGGGCGAAGGGCCTGTTTCCGTGCTGTATGACTTCATGAAATACAGGAGGCAAGTCATTGAGGACAACTTTGGATGAACAATCCTACCCTTTTTATGAACAAATATGTTCAATATCTTCTCAAAATTTTATCTTTCTGTATAAAATTGGATCACCCTCCTCATATGAGTTGTGATACTTGTTGGAAATCCTCACTTTCCCATTCTAGTGCTGTAAGCTGCTCCTGAGAAGGTGATGATCAATAAGCAGTGAGCGTTTGAGCCAAAAGGGCTCATCTGCATGTTGCAAGCTCTGTAGGTGCTATGGCAGTCAGTCCTGCCTTGTTTTCTGGCATCAGGATGAGCACTGGTTGAGTGAATCACAAGTGCTCACACCAATTATTATCTTGGTATGGGTTCCATTTTGGGTAAACGATTCATCCCATTATTGGTTTGTAGCTCAACTACTAATAAGCAGGACCACACGCTCACCCCTTCCAGATCAGAAGGGATGTTTCCATGATCCATGGGTTGTTTGTAATCATGTCATAGACTCCCAAACAGAAGCTCCACATATAATGTCTGTTGATGCACCATATGCTCTCTGGTTGTTTGCAGTGTTGATGTGATCTATGGCTTTCTGGAAGACAGCCCAAGACATTGAGAAATTGCTTGAAAATGATGGGCCCAAAATCACACAATTCTGTTTACTCAGCAGAGCTAGGATATAAGCTAACCATCCAAGGCTGTACTTCCCTCTGCACCTAGTCATTTAGTGTATTATCCAGTGCAGTCTCCTCTATCTCATTATCTATGTCCTACATTTCACTGCTTGGATGGGCAAGAGAGGGGAATGGTCCACCTTTTGCAGGTTTATTCTCTCAGTCTATGTGACTTAAAGAACAAGATGCTTAATGCATCAAGGAAAAGGGTGGACCAACAAGAACTAGAATGAAGTAACAGGCATAAACATAAGCAGAAATAAATGAGCACTGCAAAAATGCCCCAACAGGTTGTTTTGCAAAATAAATGAATGGACAGTTAAGAGTTGTGAAAAAAATAATTTTTTTGTAGAAAATTATTAAATGACATCTTTTCATGGCCAACGAATATATGGAAGGTTTTGCATCCAATGAAGTGTATTTCTTTGTGTAAATGCGATGCAATTGCAAATAGTATGCCAGTGTACATAACAAGAACCAAAACAGATCATGATCATCTGTTTTAGTCGTATTGGTTTAGGATTCATAACGTCCACTGCACTGGGAGAACTCATCTACTCTTTCTCAAATTGTTCCATAAGATAAAGAGGAAGATGGGGTCTCAATTTTACTTCTCTTCTGAAAGACAATAGATCCTAGAGTACATTATCCTTTCAGTTTTGTACTGGAATGTCAGCCCTACACAATATCACACAGATTTTACAACATAAGGCATCTATGGCTCAACTGTCTATGTTGGTGTTTTTGATCTTTATAACCCTACACTAATTTACTTTATCAAGCCCCATTAGATGATCATTTTATTTTTTTCAGTAACATGTTTATCCAACCAACCTTCAAATGCATTAATGCTACTTGCACCAACTACTTCATATGGTAATTTTCTAGCCATCCTCTGGGTAAAACCTTCATATAATATTTTCTAAAATTACAAAAGCATACATTTTACAATGTAATGATATTGCAGCAAATTGTTGTTGATGGTCAAAATGTCCATAATGCTTATCAACTAACTGTGTTAAAAAAGCTCACTCTAATTTATAAATGAATTACAACCCCTATAAAAGGTAAGCAGAATCCATATTTCCATTCATGCAGAATCTCTGATCACTCATTATTGTATGATTATCATTGTTACCTATATTAAACGGACCCACTATTCTGCAAAGTGTCACCATTCTAAACAATCATCTAGGAAAGTCAAAGCATATGCGGCCCTTCAGACCCTGTGCCTGCTTTCCCATTCAATTAACACATTGCTGATTTATATCTTAACTCCCATCTATCCGCTTTAGTTTCATAACTCTGACTACCCTTACCAATGAATGGATGGTGTATGCAATTACATTCTGAATTATGGCTCAGGATTTTTTTTTTATTATTTGCTGTGAATCTTTGCACCATAATAATGTACAAATTATGTTGATAAGAACCCATATGGGCCCCAAAGGTGCTGTTAATTTGCTGATTGCATTTAAAGAAATAACTTGTCTTTCACAACTTCAGAACATTCCAGAGCTTTAGAAATTATGCACCTCCATAAAACTAAGCCAGGCTTCTCACCAATTCCATTGCACACACCACAACACAGAGAATACTCACCATTTTTTTTTTAGTCACATATCAATTTGTCCCCAAAGACTAGAAAGTATTGGTGCTCAAATTAAGAACTGGTGTTGCCCACTGTGTTGATGTAAAATTGGATCAACCCTGGTTCAATGAAGAGTACAGGATGGCATGCTGGGAGCAGCATCAGGCATACCTCAGAATGAGGAATCAACCTGGTGAAGATACAATACAGGACTACTTGCATGTTGAACAAGATAAGTGGCATGCAATAGACAGAGCTAAGTGATCCCACAACCAACAGATCAGATCCAGGCTCTACAGTCCTGTTACATCCAGTCGTGAATGGTGATGGACAACTCACTGGAAGAGCAGAATCCACAAATATCTCCATTCTTAATGATAAGGGAGCCCCACAAATCAGTGCAAAAGAGAAAGCTGAAGCATTTGCAAAAAGCTTCAGCCTGAAATGTCAAGTGGACGATTTATTTCGGCTTCTTCCAGTGGTCCCCTGCATTACAGATGCCAGTCTTCAGCCAATTTGATTCAATCCACATGATATCAAGAAATGGCTAAAGGCATTGGATACAGCAAGACAACATTCCGGAAATAGTACTGAATACTTGTGCTCCAGAACTTTCCGTGCCTTTGGCTATAACACTGGCATCTACCCGATGTAGAAAATTGCCCAGGTACGTCCTGTCCACAAGAAGCAGGACACATCCAACCTGGCAAATTATCATCCCATTTGTCCACTCTTGACCATCAGCCAAGCCAGTTGCTTAGCAACAAGTTGCTCACAGAGACTAAGTCTGGGTTCCACCAAAGTCACTCAGCTCCTGACCTCATTGCAGCTTTGATCCAAACACGGACAAAAGGACTGAGTACCAGAAGTGAAATGAGCACAACATCAAGGCAGCATTTGATGAATATGGCATCAAGGAAGCCTGGCTAAACTGAAGTCAATGGGAATCAGTGGGAAAACCTCCATTGATTGGAATCAGACTTGCACGTTACTTGCCATCATGATTGGTGGCAAGTAACATTTGTGCCACACATGCCAAGCAATAACAATATACAACAAGGGATGTCCAACAAGAATGTCACCCCCTGATAGTCAATGGCATCACCATCACTGAATCCCCCGCTATCAATATCTTGGAGGTTACCACTGACCAGAAACTGAACTGGGGTGGCCATATACAAAATGAGGCTTCAACAGCAAGAGCAAGTCAAAGACTGGGAATCCTGCAGTGACTTACTCACCTCCTAACTACCTAAAACCTGTCCACCGTCAACAAGGCTCACGTTAGGAGTGTGATGGAATACTCTCCACTTGCAAAATTACATGAAGTATTTGGTGCAAGTAGTGTTAATGCATTTGAAGGATGGTTGGATAAACATGTTACTAAAAAGAATAAAATGATCATCTAATGGGGTTTGATAAAGTAAAGTAGTGTAGGGTTATAAAGATCAAAAACACCAACATGGACAGTTGAGCCATAGATGCCTTATGTTGTAAAATCTGTGTGATATTGTGTAGGGATTAGTGCAGCTTCAACAACACTCAAGAAACTCGACGCTATACAGGACATAGCAGTCCACTTGATAGACACCCCATCCATAACCATTCATTCACTCCACCACCGACACACAGTAGCAGCAATCTGTACCATCTATAGGATGAACTGCAGCAATTCACCAAGATTCTTTAGACAACACCTTTCAACCCCATGTCTTCTACCAGCTAGAAGGACAAGGGCAGCAAAAGCATTGGAATACCACCATCTAGAAATTGTCCTCCAAGCCACTCACTGTCCTGACTTGGAAATACATCGCTGTTCCTTACTGTCACTGGGTCAGAATTCTGGAACTCTCTCCCCAACAATATTATGGGCACACTCACACTTCAAGGACTATGGTGGTTCAAGAAGGCAGCTCACCACCACTTCTCAAGGGCAATTAGAGATGGGCAATTAAATGCTGCCTCAGCCTGCAAAGCCCACTTCACGAGAATGAATAAAAATAAAGACATTTCTGTTAGTGGCTCAACATCTTACTGACCAACTTGTTTATTTATCTAATTGCAGGGCTTTGTTCAAGTTCAAGTTACTTTATTGTCATTCATCCATGCTATAAAAACACATGGCGGAACAAAATGTTGTTTCCCTCAGACTCACACAACAGAGCACATACATAGAACAGAAGACATACAATAAACACAAACAAAAAAACAAAAAATCAAAAAAAAAGTAGTACAAGTACAAATACTGACATCCAGGGATTATATTTGTCTTTTTGGAACTTCCCAGAAACAATTTGATTTTGAGAGCTACATTTTATTTAACAGGCATGTTATTCGAACTCCACAGGGCCCACAATAGTTTGAAGTCTTCTTTAATTGCATGCAGCAACTACTGTCCTCCAATCTCCACAAGCCCCATACATCACTGCATACAATTGTAATCTGCTGTGCAAAGTACCCATATTTAATTATGTAGCTTGATTACATTTCAAATGCATGGCAGCATAATGTAATTTTGCAGTGAATTTGTGTGAAAGATAACAGCTCTATTGCTTTAATGGGAAAAAAGTCAGCTCTTAAGTTCCACATTGAAACCATGCCATAGTTAAGGAAAAAAATTAATTTACTTTTGACACAGTCAACTGGAGAAAATAAGGTAATAGAAAAGATAAATTTATGAGTGATTAGGTACCTGATTATAAAGTGCCCATCATAGGTTGCTTAGTAACAGATATACGAAGGACAGCAGTAAATAATAAAAACTAACTGGACCGCACAGAATGCAACATTCACATACACCACTGAATATTTATGATGTACTTAGCAATATAATGAATTGGAGAGGATCATATGCTGAGATAAAAGTTTAGTAAAATCCAAATACAGAATGTTTTCTGAATGTAGGAATATGGAATTTAAAGTTGTTAAAAGCCAGTGTTAGAATAAAAAAGAATGGAGCTGAGAATGCAGCCTCAACCAGAAGATGAAGGTGTGCTGGCTTTAGGGCCCGACCTGATATGGGGTACGACTATCTCAATAAAATTCCTAAATGTGAATACATATAGTAAAACCACACCAAAGATGGCATTAGTTGAACATTATTAATTTATACTTCTTGTCACAAGCCAACAAGTGATCAGCAATGTAAGTTATAAACTTCAGTTGAACAATTTACATTTCTTTGTAGAATCATAAAAAGGTTACGAAAAGAGGTCATTTGGCCCATCTAGCCAACCAGTCCCACTACCTGCCCTTTGTCTATATTTCTACATTGTTTTCCCTATCCAGTACTCATCTTGTTCCCTTTTGAACACCACGACTGAGTTTATTTCCACCACCCTCAATCCTGTCCAATCATTCCAGGTCCTAAACACTTTAAAATCACTTACATGAGAACAAAGAAGTGGAAAATTCAAAAAATATTTTAAAAAATGTAAAGGTATCTCATCTCATGTCACTTTTGTTTTTTGTGCCAATAAATTGCATTCTGTATCCTCTGGTCAATGGGAACAGTTTGTGACCATATCTGAAACTGAACTGCTGTTGTTATCCAAAATGTGTTCAGCAAATGTCACAACAAATAAATGACCAGACACTGAATGTTTTATTCTGTTAAAGGCATCATACAAGTGGAACTTATTATTATAGCTTAACAACGTTGAAGTTGAAATGCCTTATCAGAAAAATACTGGACGTGTGGGTTTGTCTGACACTGTCTGCAAGTTAAACTGTGAAGGATGCCATCAAATGAATGCATTCTGTGGAGTCTAGAGTATAGATTTTGGACTGGTTAACAGACCTCTTGCATTGAAACAATGTATAATCAATTCTGTTGCCAGATATCTTACATTGTCTATTTTATATCAACTTTCATCTCCCGAGACTTGGAACAATTCCAAGGATGTGCAACCATAAGCTGAGGAGGTGAAATGGTATTTTCAGTAATTGATTTTTGATTGTACACAAACCACAAACATACACCACATGAGGGAGGGATAATGTATCTGTTTTACCCCAAGTGTACAATAAAGGATGAAGTAGATTAGCCATGAGGTTGACAAGAATTATTAAGTTTCATTGGCAAACATGTTATAAATCAAATGATATGCCATGATATTTCTGTCTTCTCATGAATGTTGAACATTTATCATGTCAGTAGAAGTGGGAGGTAGGCGTGGAATTTTTGAGGATTGACTAAAGAAGTGTTCTGACTGACTGTCAGATGACTACCACTGTTTCAGCTTACAACTCTTACTTCAATCTGACTGAGGAGCTGTAGATGCCAAATGTGCCTCCCAATACAACCTACCAATTATAAATACTGGCAAAATGGAATCAGTACCTGGATGGGACAAGAAGTAGTGTATGGGATAACCATGGAGAATAGGGGAAGTGAAAAGGGTTATTTCTGGACTCTTCAAAATAAAAATAACCTTACTTGTGGGACAAAGCCAGGGGATCCAATTTGCATTTGAACTGAGCTACCTCCCGACTTAGTGGTTATTTCAGCAGGCCTGTGGACGGGACTGCAAAAGCCATATTTATGGTGTAGAAAAGATAGGGGTTTGTCAGTTTTTCTTCATTATTTTTGGAGTGTTATCCCTTCTGAATGGCAAGGAACCCTAAAGTTCAGCCAGTGGTTTTAGTTCAGTCATAAGTGGTTTGGCAGTTTTCATGTTTCCAATGTCAGTGATTTGTTTGGAAGGGTTCTGCCCTCTTTGCTTATTAATAATTCATTTATTTTAATGTGTCACTTTAAAGCCAGCAATATGCATTAAATCACTGATTTATCTTCTGAATCCACCTGCATCAAGTTGATTTCAGATACAAATGAGGTTGTTTGGGCATAAATAAATGTAGCATTGGTTTTATAGCTGCTTTATTAGTATATGCCATTAACTGCCATTAAAATGTCTCCACTCTGCAACTTTCAGGACTGTCTTAAATAGACTGTGAAAAAACATTGGTGCTGTCAGTCCTTTGAGCAGTCCAAGAGGTAGAAATTCATCCTCTGTTCTATGCATTAAATGCATGAGGGAGTAACGCAAGCAAAATGAACTCGGCTTCTGAAATTTTGCTCCATTGATACACTTAGGATATACAATAGAGGAGAACTTTCTTCCTCTGACCCTCTTGTGTTATAAAGTCTGCCTCTGCAGTTCAATGTCTAATTATACGATAAAAAAATCTAGGGGCCGAATAATAAACCTTCCTCGTGATTTCGACAGAATACTGCGACTTTTGTGTGTCCAATCTGTTTGAAGGCAGTCAGAATCACTCAAGCTTGTTTTTGTTACTTTTTATCCAAGGATACATAGTGCTGGGGTTAATAATTTGTATCAGCAAACTATTGGAAGGGAGCTTTCCATAGTGGATGCCCAAACTCCAGTACAGGTTTCATATTCTAGCAGTCTGTTTTAAATTACCCCCAGGGTTTTTGCATGAACAGAATTGGCCTCTGTACTGTGTTTATGCACTTTTATTTGGTTATCATCTTTGTAAGATGAATAACTTTAACTTTCACTGATTCAAGCTAAAGAGTTTGGGAAGCGATAATGTGCCCTTATTGGAAATAGATTGTGAGCACAAAGTATATTTCCCTGGGTTTAATACAAATTTTGAGTTCTTGCCATAAACTTCCTGGTCTGATGAAATGTCAGACTTAAAACGTTAATTTTGTCTTTCTCTCTCTCTCTCCACAGAAGCTGCCTGATCTACTGACTCAAGCATCTTCTGTTTTAGCTTTCAGATTTCTAGCATCTGCACTTCTTTGGTTTCTGATTAGCAAACTTACTTTGTTTTATATCACAGTACTTCAACAGCAATCAAATTCAAAATCAATGCAGTGCACTAAAAATAATCAAAAATCCCAAAATCTGAAAGGCCTCAAATATTTACAGTAATGATGCAAATTTTCTGATGTAGTTCTCTTGGCTTAATAATATTCTACATGCCAGGTATCGTGACAGGAGTTCTGGTGCGAGAACTTGCCATTTTATCAAACCTCGACAAATTCTACTTTGGGTTTCCTGGAGAGATTCTGATGAGAATGCTGAAGCTGATTATTTTACCTTTAATTGTTTCCAGTATGATTACAGGTAAGTAGTCTTTATCAGCCTCTTTTTTGAAAGGAGTCATTGGGGTCAGGAATATTGACACTAAAACATTTATATTTCAATACATGTGAATTTGATAATGGGAACAAATGCACTTAATGGAGTACTTTTTGAAATTTTCCAATTTCATCTTCACAACCCACAACCTCTGCCCCTATCCCCACCACACCTGGGTCTGAAACTAGTGTTACAATTTGCCTTCCATTACAGTCCAATTTTTTTATTGACATAAGTGGCTGTTTCTACAAAGGGCAATCAATCTACCATGCAGGTTTTACACCAGTAAAGATATCCACGTTGTTTACGTAAAATCCACCTCCATATCATATTACACATTTGCTAGTTTATATAAAGTGAAATAGAGTACATGGAAACTGCATACAAGTGTTGTTCTTAATTTATCCTGCCCAACTATTATTATTCAGATTATCCTCTGGAGTTGTAACAGTGCAAGGAATTAAGAACTATTTTAGTAATAATCATACAATTTTTGTGATGTTTTACTGTGAATGACTGACATGAGAACTATATTAATAAATTATACAATTCAGGATCCCACCACTAGGCACATCTTCCCTTCCCCTCCCCTCTCCACTTTTTGCAGGGATTGCTCTCTCCGTGACTCCCTTGTCTACTCGTCCCTCCCCTACAAGCCCCCTCCAGGCACTTATCTCTGCAAGTGTGCTAAGTGTTACACCTGTCCCAACACCTCCTCCCTCACCACCATTCAGGGCCCTAAGCAGTCCCTCCAGATGAGGCAGTCCTTTACATGTGAATCCACCGGTGTCATTTATTGCATCTGGTGCTCCCGGTGTGGCATCCTCTACATTGGTGTGACCCGACGTAGATTGGGGGATCACTTCGTCAGGCACCTTCACTCTGCCTGCTGTACCAGCTGCGATCTCCCGCTGGCCAGCCATTTTAATTCCACTTCCCATTCTCATGCTGACATGTCTGTCCACAGCCTCCTCTACTGCCAAGTTGAGGCTAGATGCAGATTAGAGGAACAACACCTCATATTCTCTTGATAGTCTCCAGCCATATGGCATCAACATTGATTTCTCTAACTTCCAGTAACCCTTCCCCTCTGTCCCTCCCCCTCCTTTATTTTCCCTTATCCCTCTGGCCCCTTTACCCCTTCTCTTTCCTCTCCTCTGCCCTCACAACTGGCCCACCACCCACACCTTCCTCACTCTGGTTCCCCATCTACTTCCTTTTATTCCATAGTTCACTGTCCTATCCTATCAGATTCCATCTTCTTCAGCCCTTTGCCTCTTCCACCTGTCACCTGTCAGCTCCCCCCATCGTTCCCACTTCCTCCCTTCCCCCACCTACCTACCTTCCCCCTCTCACCTGGATTCATCTATCACCCGCAGGCTTATGCTCCTCCCCCTTCCCCCACCCTTTTATTCTGGCTTCTGCCCTCTTTCTTTCCAGTCCTGATGAAGGGTCTCAGCCTGAAATGTTGACTGTTCATTGCCCTCCATAGTTGACGCCTAACCTGCTGAGTTCCTCCAGCATTTTTGTGTGTTGCTTTGTAAATTATACTTTATGGCAGATTACTCTTTCAATACAAATAGATTGCATGTAATAACAATGAAAGGAGACAACATTTCCTTATACAATGGAGACACAGGAGACTGCAGATGCTGGAATGTGGAGCAACACAGAAACTCTAGAGGTACTCAGCAGGCAGCATCTATGGAGGGAAATGGACAGGCGACATTTTGGGTTGAGACCTTTCATCTGGACTGCAGGGAGTGCAAATGCTTTGCATACAACAAGACCCCATGATCAGCAATGTGATGAATGAATAGTTGATTTATTTTTGATGGCATTGTTGAGAGAGTAACATTTGGCAGAACCTCAGGAAAATTCCTCATCAATCCTTCAACTGTCCTCACTACTATACTGGCTTGTCAACCTGCAACCTTGTGTTTACGGACTGACAAGGAACTAGCAAGGTAGAGTGAATCCAAGTGACATAATGGTACATGAAAACACCTCAATTAATTTTGTTGCTAATCTTATAATTATTTTAAAGCTGTAGATAATCAGAAGTTTGTGAGGTTAAGCTCACTCCAGAGGACTATCTAGATGATGCTTCCAGACAACATTAAGGGAGCTTTGCATCGTCAGATGTACTTTCATTGCCAGACATTAAATAACAGTCCTTTCAGCCATTGTGGGTGTCTTGAAATGACATTAATCAAAGAGAAGCAGAGGAGCTCTTCTGGCAGTTTCCAAAACTTTTATCCTTCCATCAAAGTTGGGGAACCTTGTAGTATACAACTTTGTTGCAGTGCTTCCCGATATTTCAGACTACAAAGCATGTTGCCTTAAGATCACAAAAGATGTCATATATGTGTGCACTGGCTGTTATATTAAATGAAGAACTAATAAATTAGTATTTTTAAAAGGATGAAAAAAACAGTGCAGAAATACATTGTAGATTTGTTTTTACATATTTTAATTCAACAAGTAACTAAATGAAATGATCTGCTCTGTAGCTTTAACAAAAACGTTGTGGTAACCAGTTTCCCAAATCATTCTCCACAGGAGTCGCTACTTTGGATTCAGATGTCTCAGGGAAAGTTGGAGTACGGGCAGTGGTGTATTATTTTTCAACTACTATTGTTGCTGTGATTTTAGGTAATAAACTGTGCTCTATAATATTGTGTTTCTGGTAAAATTTCTTCCATTTTCACTTCAAAAGTCTGTGAAGAATAATATGCTGTTCTGTGACTTTGAGTAAAGACCATCAATGTTTGGGCATTGACTCAAGAAGAGTCCAGAAGAGAATAATATTTTCTCAAAAAATTTAAGTCTTGAAATTCATCCTATCTTAAAAACACATGCAAAAGCAACTATGTGGAAGATCGGTGTTAGTTGTATCCTGTCCCACTGGCTGAGTGATTATAATGTACCTACCTGGTGTAAGGAACTATGTTTGTAGGTGATAGAATTTGTTGTGTTTTGTATGGTTGTATATTTGAACACCATGTAATTTGAACCACAAACTGAACTGGACTGGAGGGCTTGAGTTATAATGGACTGTTCAGATAGAAGGAGAGACTAGAATAGACTGGGACTATTTTCCCTAGCATGATGGATGCAGAGGGGTGACCTTATAGAAGTTTTTTTTTAAATCATGAGGGTACAGATATGGTAATAGTCACAGTTCTTTTCCCAGGGTGGAGGAGTCTAAAACTAGAGGGCAGGTGCTATGGGAAAGATTTAAAGGGGGTCCAATGAGCAAGTTTTTCACACAAAGGGTGGTAGGTATATGGAAAGAGCTGCTGGGGAAGTGGTTAAGGCAGATACAATATCAACATTGACGAGACATTTGGACAGGAACATGTATAGGTTCAGAGTGACGTGGGCCAAATGGAACTAGCTTAGGTATGCATCTTGGTCAGTATGGATGAGTTGGGCCAAAGAGTCTGTTTTCATGCTGTATGACTATGACACGATGAACTGAATGATGTCCTGAGATGGCTAGAACTCTTAAAGTGCAGGTTCTCAACCAGAGCTACTGCTGAAATTAATGGAGGGAATTGGTGCGAACTGTCATGAGGAGTGTCAGGTTGATGATGGGAGTGGGCACATGGTTCTCCAACTTTGCATTGAAGATTGTATGGCAGACTGAACACATTGAAAATGGATCAGTGTATTGATGGCCTCTCCAGCAAAAATGCAGAAGGTCTTACTTTTGCCATTCCATTATTACCTATGAGCAGAGTCAATTGATGTCTTCCCTAATGTACTCACTAAGGTGCAGGTCAGGTGTATTCCTTTTAAGTTGCGCACAAATGGGCTTACTTCCTTCTACAAGGGCTTATATTTCTGTGCATGACTTTGTATACTTAGTGGACAATTAACACAGTTGCTTTGTGCCCAGCATTTATCCTGCAACAGAGCATGATACACACTGAAGTTTCAATGTGCAACGGCTATAATGTCCTGATTGCATTCATCTATTATTTTTACTCAAAAATTCAAAATCTAGCACATAAAAAACATGGACCATGTGGTTAAATTTCTGTGTCTTCATTTTGTTGCCCTGTATTTATATTGCCTTTTAAAACAGCATTCTATGTTTTGCTTCCAAAGGAAACCTATGCAAATCTGGCAAACTTCGGAGTTCATCACTAACATTAGGTCAAGGGATTTTCGTTTTATCTACACAATTAAGTGAATGAACATAAATGTCAAATGAACCTCATTCCATGAAAATTCATTTGCTAAAAACATCTCTGTAGAACAATGTTTAAATGTATTTTCAATGGCATTTTCCCAAGCAAATAATTTATTATGTTTTGTGCAAGGAATTGTGTTGGTGATGACCATCAAACCTGGCGTCTCTCAAAAAGCTGAAGAAATTGACAGGAGTGGAAGTACCCCAGAAGTCACCACTGTAGATGCCTTGCTAGATCTTCTTAGGTTAGTGATTCACTTGGGACATGCCATTTGTAATCATTTGTCCTTAGATGCATTGCCTATAATTAACATATCTTGTTTCCATGCACCTTAAGGGCTAATGATTACATTAAGTTCATATTCATTGCAATCCCTCAGCAAATGAAGCAGTCCAGCTTGCATGAAGTAAGACAACATTCAGCCATGGGTTGATCAGTGCCAAATAATATTTGCATTATTAAAGTCGCAGGCAACTCTAAGAGAGATTCTAACCACCTTGATGCTCAATGGCATCACTTTTGCCAAGTCATCGACCATCAACTTCCTGGATCATCATTGACCAGGCACTCAACTAGATCAGCTAAATTAGTACAGCAGCTACAAGAGCAGATCAGGGACTGGGTATACTGTGGTAGATGACTCTTTCTTTCCATCAAAAGTCAGGAGTGTAAAGGAATAATCTTCCTGCCTGGATAAGTGCAGCTCCAAAAAACACACAAGAAGGTCAACACTATTCAGGACAAAGCAGCCCATTGGAACAGCAGCCCATCAACCACCCTGAATATTCATTCACTGCCCCACAGTCGTTCCACAGTATGTTATCTACAAGGTCTTTGCTGAAGCTTCTCCAATAGTATCTCCCAAATCTGCAACCTTAACTATTAAGAAAGACAAAGGAATTGGATGCCTGGAACTCCACTACTCTCTGAATCACATACCATCCTAACTTGAAATATATCACCAGTCCTTCATCGTCACTGGATCTAAATTTTGGATGTCCCTTTTCAACAGCACTTTGGGATTACCTTCACCAGTAGGACTGGATCGTTGAAGAAGCTGGCTTACCACCTCCTTCTCTAGGGAAATTCGGATTAGTTTTGCTAGTGATTGCCAGATCCTGAAAAATGAATTACTAAAAGGAAAATGCACTGCAGTCCCCATTATACCGCATTACTTAATCAATTTAGCTTTGAATCAAGTGTGTGTTTTAAAAATGTATTTATTTGAAACATGCATTCAAAAACTGCATACAGGTATTTTCTTTTATTGAGTACTCTGAAATGCATTGTTTTTATATTAAAAGAAAGTTTTGAGTTTTGGAATCTGATGATTGAATCAATACAGTGGTAGGAAATGATTAAATAGAAGATTTTCAGACACCCTCCTAGATCCAACATTTGCTCTTTAGCCTCTTTCTAATAGACTTTTGCTGTATCTGGTTATATCAATCAATATGCAATTGCAGAAAGTAAGAGTAAACTGCAAAAAGCATTTAATTTGGCCTCAGAAGGCTTTACTTTGCTTCCAAAGTTTCAAGCATTTATTTTTCACCAACTGGATCAAATGCAACCTTGTAATAGCTTCTGAAAGAATCAGCTGTTACATGGGAAGCCCAAGGAACTTTTTACAGTATGTCCCAGGCCATGCTTTTATATTGTGTGACATTACATTGCATCCCTTGCTTTGCATTTTGTGACATTTCTCATGTTAGTTATTTTAAAGCCAACTTATTGATTCCCCCTGCAATTTTTACTTATCACCATTAAGCTTCAACTTTTCTTTTTCAGTATCTCTTAACTTCTCAAAATGTTCTGCCCTATTTTCAGACAGATAACTCACTATTTTGATGCACAAGCTTTCTTGAGTTCCTGTTGAGTTACAATCTCTCAGTAAATTCAGGCCACATACTTAGCCAAGTTAACCTTCCTGGTTTTCTGACTACTTTCTCCTCCCTGGATTTATTTTCCTAATTTATTTATGGACAGTATTTGTCACCTCATGATTTTGAGAATTCTGAATATTTAAAACCTTTGCAGGAGCAGGAAATTGAATGCCTACAATTTCTGTTCTTAAGCATATATCCCTTTGAAGTACTCTTATAACTGTAGTGTATTTTTTTACACAGGAATGCATTCCCAGAAAACCTGGTCCAGGCCAGCTTTCAACAGGTAACTGCTTTCCAATTTTCTCTCGGCACTTGAAAGCCATTGGAATCAGACAGTTGCACAAGCTTGGATTAAATTTTAAACCTTCATTTTAAAATTGCAATCAACTAATTGATTGAAAAATCAAAATTTACCATCATGAAGACATTATAAAAAATAAGTAATTGTTGCAGCTGCTACCGCGATGTGAGAATAAAGACATGAGTTTGCAAGCTGTAGAACAAGACTGATTGATTTACACGCCTTGCGTGGGCCTTTTAAGCAGCACGGTTCCCACCCTCTGAAAACGGAAATGACGTACGTGCTACGTCATCAAAACTTTCCGCATGCGCGGGTTCTCCCCCGTTGCTCGGGGAAGACGAAGGCCCAGTGCCATCTTGGGCCTCGCCGCTCTGACGACGCGCGCCCCGAACGCCAAACCGGTTCGCTTGCGCACACGGAGAGTCACCACATAATGACAAAATCTTACTAGATTTTGTAAATAAAGTCATAAATAATATTTCAGAAATAAAAGCAGTCAGATAATCCAAGTGATGCTACATTAATTTAAATATCCCTTTTGCTTGATGAGACAGTATAAAATCATCTTAGATGTCAAGTCCTAACCTAATAAAATTGCATCATTAGTACATAAATAAAACCAAGTGATAATAAACCTGTAACGTTTTGTGCTTGTGTCTCTAAAATAATCAGTGAGCACAAACATTTTGCATTAATGTAAGAAAGCAGAGTGGAAAGTTACCTGAGATTAATTGTAAAAGTATTCCTTGACATTATTAAAGTAGTCCCACAGAAACTTGTCATTTTAATGGTTGTCCCATAAGTGTGCTCCAATGTCAACTAATAGCTGTTCCTCTGGGTGAACCTTCTGCCATTTTAGGTCAGCCACAAATTATTACATCCTCCTTTCAATCAATTTAATCCTCATTGATACAAGTGTGAGTCTCATTTAAAACATCAAAGCAAGTGGCTGGAATACAACTCTCCCCAGAAAAGATACAACACTGCCAGATATGGAGTTATGCTCCTTGTACTCTGCCATAACAATGTAAATTGGGTGCACTAACCTCAAAGTAGGTCTTCCACTGCACCATCCAGCCTGTGATTTCTCTGAATGAATTTGCCAGCTATTATGTAGTTTCAGTGTTGCTAGGAACTGGGTTTTGGCTATTCAAAGTCACTTCACATGTTTGCTTGAGCCAACATCTCAGAGATGCATTACCCCAGCAGGTGAAAGTTTGGACTTTCATTTCTGTAATTGAAATGTATAAACTGTCATTTTTTTTCAAATTATTTTGTATTTGCTCCATTGGCATTGGGTGATATAAAAAAAGCTGAACTGATCTGCTTTAGTAGTTATTTACAGTGTGTATAAAGTCATGATCTGCCCAGATATGTCAAAAGAAAGTTATGTGTGATTCCTTTTTCCTTTTAATTTCCAGTATAAAAGCAAACGACAAGAAATTGAACCTGTAAATAATGCCAGTGTTACCACTGGGGTAACAGTTACTGTTATAATGACCACTCAAATGAATGAGGTAACGTTATTTATTTACTAACCATTGCTATCATAATGCTTGCCAAATACTTTTATCAGGTCACAAATTTTGAGTGTGCTTCGCCTGCAATGATCACAGAACATCAATAATTAGCAAAGTAATTTATAGGTATCAATTAGACTGTCAAATGCATCCGATCCTAATTATTTCTCCAATGATAGCCCATCCACATTCTATAGGGATGGTGGCAGGTGCTGATAGAAGAGAGTACTGCAAATCTTCGCATTAAGTTGCAGAGGTAAATTTCCTGAATCGGATGGGAATATTTATGTCTAAAAATTGTCTGCGGTTTTGGGGGTGTTTTCTGGCATTGTCCTGTGTATTTGATCCTCTTTAATTTATAGTTATCTAACATTTATGAGATCTGCTGGAGACGTGCAAGTCCATCAATGAGTTGCTCAATGCACCATCAGTGGAGATACAAGAGACTGCAGAGGGTGGAATCTGGAGCAAACAACAAACTGCTGAAGGAACTCAGCGGGTTGAGCAACATCTGTGGAGGGATGCAGGGTCCTGACCCAAAATGTTGACAATTCCTTTGCCCTTACAGATGCTGCTCATCCTGCTGAATTCCTCCAACAGTTTGTTGTTTGCACCATCAGTATATTGTTTATCTAAATGTGCATCATATTCAGGTAAGAAATAGAAATTAGACTATGATTTTTAATTTAAACCCCATTAAAAATCTTCACAGAGTATAACCAAGGACTACAAAGTGATCGGCATATACTCTGACGGAATCAATGTGCTGGGTCTTATTGTCTTCTGCCTAGTGTTTGGGATTGTCATAGGACAAATGGGAGAAAAAGGCAAAATTCTACTGGACTTCTTTGATGCATTGAATGAAGCCACCATGAAAATAGTGCAGATCATCATGTGGTGAGTAAGATGTTGCGCTAAAATCAGGTTCAGCACTACTTTCACGTTATTCTTTTTTGTACTAAGTAAAAGAGGCATCAGCACCATTGGTAGATTGGCTTTTTCTACCAAGCAATTAAATCCTTCTGGCTATTTTTTGTGAGAGTCATCTCTGCTGATCAAGTGGTGAACTGGGCTCCAGCATCATGGAACAAAAACCCTCATTGCTGCTTCCTGTGGTGGCTATGCCCACTCTTGGAAATGCAAGTAGTTAAAAGACGCTCCACTGTTCGAGAGCCTCCATGGTCCCCTGGATCAAATTCCTGGTTAACTTTCTACATTTGAGCAGCTGAAAATTCCTATCAATTATTGTCTAAGAAAGTTAAGTAAAGAATTAAAATGAAAAGTAAAGCTAATTAACCTCTGAATTAAGATGCAAGGACAGCTTCTTTCCTGCTGTTATAAAACTCTTGAACGGACCTCTTCTCGCTAAAGATGAGTTCTTGATCTCTCAGTCTATCTCGTCATGGCCCTTGCACTTTGTCTGCCTGCAATGCACTTTCCCTGTAACTGTAGCACCATATTCTGCATTCTGCTTTTTTTTCCCTTTTTCACTACCTTAATGTACTTTTGTATGGAATGATCTGTGTGGTTGGCATGTAAAAAAGTTGTTCACTGTATCTCGGTACATGTGACAATAATAAATCAATTACCAACTACCCATACTCCAGCAAATTGGCTACTATGGTGTATATCGTAAGTCCACCTTAAGAGGAATTCATGTAATTTCTAATAATGAACCATTTGGCTTTTACATCTGCTATGTGGCCTTATTCTTCAATGTGAAACTCCCCTGCTTCAGTAGGGTTATTTATTTGAGAGCAAATAAAATGAAAATAATTATTTCTGAAATAATATATTGCCAGATATGTAAATATAACAAAATTTACTTTTCCAATATAACCATTTGTCAATGACTTTTTTCAGGTATATGCCAATTGGCATATTATTCCTGATTGCTGCAAAAGTAATGGAAGTGGATGACTGGGAAATTTTCCGGAGACTTGGGCTATATATGGCTACAGTATTGAGTGGGTATGTATCATGGTTATTTAAAAGGTATTTTGAAATTATTGAATCAAGTTTAAAGAAAGAGTTCAATTTATTGAATTATTCCAGAGAAAAAGTGGACTAAGGCTGGTGATAGAGTTAAATAGTAGACTGGATTGATATCCTGAACCTTAACAGTTCGACAAGCGGAGTAATAAGCTGCTCTGTCAACTTCTATATTAAACCTAAAGCAACTGTATAGGTTGGTTGTTGCTGAGGTTCTTATGTTAAGTAGGCTGAAGCTGTCTTAATGCTAAATGCACTGGTGTAGTATTCCTAGAATAATACAACTTTCAGATACATAACATATTTATCAGTTTGAGTATTCCATTGTACAAAACCATGATATGAGGATTGAGAATAGGTCTTTGTGGTATTTCTCAAGCAACTGGGGGTCCTCTTCAGGGACAGGAATTGAGACATAATGCAAAATAAATAGTGTGTATTTCTGTATGTGTTCTAGCTGTAGGCATAAAGGTATAAAATTGTAAGGAGTTTTATCCTCTAGCTATAGTATTCTTTGCCTTGTTGAGAGAATCCATTGAAATAACTTACAGTCAAAAGGAGTTAAATAATGACTGCAACAACAAACTCAATTTATAAGGTACATCTAATACAGAAAAATGTCCCAAAGTCCTTCTCAGTTGTATGTCTCATCTTAATCCATTTATGCTATTAATGTGAGCTGGGGAATCTGATGAATATTTGCACAATTCTCTTTAATTTCAGGTTCCAGCAACAGCTGTGCTTTGCATCTTCCAACTTCAGCAGTTCTTCCCTCTACTGCCCTCGCTTCATTCTTTGCATTTACACAACTCCAGGAGGATGAGCTATGATTAACATGAATTCGTCATCCTCTCTTAGGTGCCACCAACAGTATTCATGTCACCTGGACATTCTTGATCTCCATCCTATTACAGACATTCCATTTTTTCTCTCCATTCTCTCCTCTCTGCAACTTAAAAAAAACTTTTCTCTCTTTTTCAGTTCTGATGACAAGTCAATTCTGCTCATCTCTCTACAGCTGCTGCCTGAGTTACTGAATATCTCCAGTATCTTCTATTTTTATTCTTGATTTTAAGTAGTTCACCTCTGTGTACCAGGGATTTAGCTACCCTGGCCCTAATCTCTGACATTCCAAATTCAGTCCACAACACCTCTTCACCTCTCACTATTTCCCTAAAATGCTCTTTAGATGTATTTCTTTGACCAAGCCTTGGTCATCTGTTCCATCTCTTTCTGTAGCTAAATATCAAATTTTGTTAACTTCTGCTTTGATAATTCCCCTGTTTAGCACCTTTCATTACAATAGAGCGGCAATGTAAATAAACATTATTGCTGCTTGCTTGATATAAGCTAATTTGAAAAATAGTAATCCAAATACAATATTTAAGTCATTTAGATTTGCAAGGTTTGGGATAGTAACCATAGCAATGGATTTTAAGAAAATTATAGCAATATCATAATGAAAAAAAATTGGAATGGTTGTTCTGATAAATATATATTTCTGTAAAATTCACAATGGACAATGTGCTTGTTTATTGGGAATATTAGATCAGAGGGCTTAGTCATCAATAGAAAGGGCTATAGATTTCAAGGAGCCTAAAAAATGTCTTAAAGAGCTGCTGCATTGATGTCCCTAAGATGCACAAGGCACAAGGTAGGTGGCACAATAGAACAGATCTCAGGGTATCAACAATAGAACGCTTAAGTATTTTTGAGGTAGATAGAAACTTGATTAGCAAATGGGTGAAAAGTTACCACAGGTAGGCACAAATGTTGAGTTGAGGTTGCAGTCAGGACATGATCTTATTAAATGATGGAGCAGACTTGTGAGATTGACTGGCTACTCCTGTTCCTAAAACGTTAGTTCATATGTTTGTTTGTTAGCGGGGCGGGTGTGTGAGAGAAACAAACACTGTGCATGGCAGCAGACCAGGTAAGGTCAGCTCTCCCTCTAACTAACACTAGTTAATATCTGTTTTGACATAGAAACTTTAGGCAATAAAACAGACTTTGCATGTTTTCTGCCATCATTGCCCAGGCCTGCAGTGTCCATGCTGATGTCCAAAACCAATTCTGTAAGTCTGCAACTTGTGCACCAAATATCCAAATACATTTAGAAATCAGGTTGTTGATAAAAGTCAATTATGTAGTGACCAAAAATAGTGTGATAGCCAAGATGATCTCTAAGCCGTATATCTTGAAGAAATCATAATATTTCCTGGGGTTCTCTTTCTCTTTCTTGCTTCAGTCAAACTGTCCTGACAGCTCCAACAGATGGGAAACATTCTAATAGCTTGTGCTGCTCTTATTGTGAAACAAGTGCCGGTAGTCTAGGTCACTCTTGTTTTTTCCCCTCCATCCCTTTGGAAGGATGTATCATTTCGCTACCTATTCAACATGCATAATTCTTCTAAATTCCAATATTTTTTTTGTTGAGTATTTAATCTATTAAAAAGATGGCTATGAAAGGTATATGTCCATAAATATACATTGTTATTTTATAGATTAGCCATCCATGGTATTATCATCCTGCCTATGATCTACTTTATTGTGGTACGGAAAAACCCCTTCACATTCATTGGTGGGATGGCTGAGGCGTTACTGACTTCGGTGATGATTTCATCCAGGTAACTGGGCAGATTTTGATAACTGATTGCAATAATCTAAGCAGTATGAATACTTCATGAATAGCAATTTATAATGCCTGGACAGAAGTAATATATCTATTTTTCAAAAACCTAAATGTAATTTGAGGTCTATCCATTGCAACCAATTCAAAACACTTGACTAGAAATTAATAGTGACTGGACAGAAGTAATATATTTTCCCTCACTAACCTAAATGTAATGTTAGGTCTTCCCATTCAATCTAATTGAAATTCAAAACACAGAGAGCTTGATGACATGTTAGCCTTAAAGCTTCAGTTGCATGTTGACATTGTTTGGGCGTGACAGTTGATTAACTTCTAAATTTGTATAGGATACTCTCAGTTGTAGTATATATTGTGCCAGCCATATAATGGGAAGGGTATTAGCCAATATAATGGGAAGAGCATTTGAGCTTGTGTAGCTAATGGATTGTTGGAAATAAGAAGAATGGGCTGGTCACGATGTCAAATTGGAATTCAAAAGGGTTACCATGCTTGAAGCACTGAGATATCAAATATTCAACAGGACTACAGCACTCCCACGTCCTATTATTTAAAGGGATCATTAAATATTTGTAGTAACATGCTGATTGTTTCCTACTTTCTAGTCAATTGGTCATTGATGTTCTTAGGCTTCTTTAGAGATGCTACGGTCTGTATGAGTGCTGTGCAACAAACTAAAGGGTTTTGTGTTAACTTGAAACCTGTAAAATTCGTTGTTCCCTCTAATGGGTGCTTTCGTGGCTTTGTCTGTCATATACTGTATGTTGGACAAAATGAGTGCACAGAGCACAACAGCCCACTGGAAGAGGGCCACGTTCACTCAGTGAGAAATTCTCCTCACTGATTTATTGAGAACATCTTGGCGCCAGGTGCTCTGCCAGACTCAATAACAAACTAATTTGTGGTAGTTAAGATCATGATGTCCATTTGCATCTGTACATCAGGTTCCACTTGCACTAGAGCTGAAAATACCTCCAGTATATTATCATTTGCCACACATTGTTCCACAAGACAGATCACAATCTCTCTAAAACAACTGCACCCATTACAACCTGCATGTTGAGATCAGCATTAAGCAGCAGATTTGCTGGAGGAAAGCCACTTCTGAAAATTTAGTGATTCTTGTGGTGTGTAAAAAATGTAATGCCATTTCATCTCAGCTTATGGTAATATAACAACTGTGAGCATCAAATATTGTTTTGTTAGATGTCAAAATGCTTTGCTAAGATAGAGGACAATTGCACTGTAGACTTGTGAATAGCACAGAAATATCTCATACCATGACTCCCTAAGAACCCTCAGCATAAAATTAAAAAGAACAGGCTGCTGTTAACAACATAGCACAATGTGATGTAGATTTCCCTTTTTCTAACACTGGATATCCTCAGACATCAGTTCGAAGAATTGCCCAAAATCCAACAACATTAATAACAAAATGGAGAATCAACAAATCATGTTGAAGAATTCTCATGGACAGCAAAACAGGAAGTAAAAAGCAAAATATTTAACTAATATTACAAAGAACATCCAAGCCCCCAAATATCAGTTAGAATACATACAATAAGACGTGCAGAAACTGAACTGCCATAAGCATTTAAAAATAAAAGAAGTATTAAAATCAATAACAATATTTATAAAATGGATTTACTATCCACGTGGATGAAATTATGCTTTTGGGCCCAGAGAGCTTCCAAAACAGTCATTATAGCTGAGTCAGTGTCAAGAACACATTACAAATCATTGTAACAATGCCTAACATTTTCAGGGTATTTTGCAGTTGGACACTGTATAATAGTTAGGTCTGCAATTGTGCTATTGGAGTTGCCTACTATTTCCATGTTGGAAAGGATAGACTCCAAGCTCTGTACAAAGACCTGTGCACGTCTGTACTCCTTGATACTGTAAATACATATTCACAGGTCTGCCAATTCTCCCTTTACACACATTAGCCTTGTCTTTTGGATGATTCTCTTCTGAGTTCTCACCAATGTAACTCTAGTGCAACTTTAGACATTGGGAAGGCTGCAAGCTACATTTGCCTAGTGAACCTCCATGTCAAGATCCCAGGCTGAACTAACCTCTGCAGTACACAATAACTTTGTACCTGATCTGGTGACTCAGAGCCATTGACAATGAATGAATATCAATGTACTTCTAAGTCAGAATAGTGTGCAACTTGGACCGAGCCTGGAATTGGTGTTTTCCATAAGCATCCTCCCCCCTTATGCTACTATGTACATTTTAGAGATTTGTAGAAAAAGCCTTGGCAAATTGCTGTAAAGGATTTCACAGATGATTTTCTCTACAACCACTGTAAACCCATCAGGGTTACCAAACATATGCCCCCCTCCCCCATCCACTTCCCATCCTACTTCAATAATAGTTCTATGATATGTACCTTGTGAAGTTACAATGAATGTGCACATATTTTACCCACAACTTTAATGGATACATGCATGTGCTGCTCTGTAAACCAGCAATCTTAAGTACCTGTAAAATGTCCCTGCTACTGATGAGGGAGGAACTAACTTCTTAAGGTAGTGAAGAAAAATGCCTATTATTTGGGTTACTTTTTCCTGGATAATGTCAATCTTCTTGAAGTTCATTGGATCAGCAGTCGTCCAGACAAGTGAAGAGTTGATTTATATCTTGTTGCCAGCGGAAAGGCTTTGGAGTATCAACTGAATGATAAGATGAGGTTACTAGACAGTCTGTTTCTGGAGCTAATCAGTACCTGATGCTTAGTTGGTAGGTGTCACTTTCCGCTTGTCCTTCCAAGGTTGTAAGAAAGATGGGTAGGAAGAAGTGTTGATAGATACTGGATTTATTTGATCCATTTAATTTATGAAGTATATAATTATCACAGATCCAGAGTCACGTAAAGAGGTGAAAATGCTTATTTTATTTTGCTGTTTCAATAATATTTATTCTTATACCTAGCTCGGCAACTTTGCCAGTGACTTTCCGATGTGCTGAGGAAAAGAATAAAGTGGACAAAAGGATCACCAGATTTGTGTTGCCAGTGGGAGCCACCATAAACATGGATGGGACAGCTCTATATGAAGCAGTTGCCGCTATATTTATTGCTCAGCTGAATGACTACCCATTGGATGCAGGACAGATCGTTACCATCAGGTGTGATCTTTATTTCATGCTTCAATCAAAGTGGAAAGGATTTTTTCTTGCAATTTTTTAAGGTGACATTGGGAGATGGCTCAAAGTCACCAGATCAGATACAGGGTTATTGTGTATCACAGAAATTAGCTCAGTCTTGGGATCTGCACATAGTGGTTCACTAGGCAAAAGTAGCTTGCTGCTTTCCTCAAAGCCCATGTGTGATATGCTGTTTATTTTTAAATAGAGTACATTAATGAATCCAAGACATATCAATTTATTTATTGGGGCTACTCAATGAAAGAAACCTTTCACTAATCCAAGCAATTTAAAGTACTCTGGAATTATAGCAACAAAGACATTTTTGTTCCTCCTCTGGTTTTCCCTCTGATTTTTGTCCCCTCCCATCATCCTTATGAAGTGGCCATTCATTTTTGAGTGCAAACCCACATTGAATAAAAGTTGTGGCCGTTCTTTGCATGGGACTGAATGGGAGTGTCGATGAACCCACCAGACCAAGAGATTACCAAACGTAAAACAAAACTACACTCTCTTAATCTGATACTCACACTTCTGTAGTGGGAAATTCTGGATAGAACTGGAAAGCCAGAATATTGGACAACTTGTTTGTCCTAATTAATCAATTGTGATGCTACAATATTTCTCCTACCTGATTGAAACTGGGAATCTTCTGGTCTAGTTGGCTCAACACTTCATCAGTCCTATATAATTACCCACTTTGAAGATGTGTGTAAATCCTGTACAGGGATTTTAGAAGTTTTTTTTTGTTGATTAAATACCGTAAGCATGTTTACAATGTGTTTTCAACTGTACTTTCAATATATGTGCCTGCTCATTTCTAGCATTACAGCAACAGCAGCTAGCAATAGGAGCAGCTGGAGTTCCTCAGGCTGGAATGGTTACCATGGTGATTGTTCTCACTGCTGTCGGATTACCTGCTAATGATGTCACGCTGATCATTGCCGTGGATTGGCTTCTGTAAGTGTCCGTGTGCAAAAAACAAAATTCTTCTCACAGGAAAACTGTTACAGTTTTATTTATAATTCTGGAAGGAGAGCTGGGAATTGTGCTGGACAAGCTGGATGCATGTTGTTTTTTAGCATCATTGTTACTGTCAGAATAATGAAATTGTTACAGCCCAGAAGCAGGCCATTCAGGCCTATCATGTTCATACCCACTCCTTGTAGGCAATCTCCCCTGCTCCTAACTCCTTCCCTGCAAAATCATTCTCTCAAGTGTCTAATCAATTCCCTTTTGAAGGCATTGATTGATTCTGCTTCCACCATGCCTAGGGACATTGAATTCCAGATTATAAAGGTTTTTGCCCAAATTCTATGCCCCATGCACCCTTGGTGACCAGCACACTTTGCAGAGTGCTGGGGAATCCATCACCTTTGATGTCACAGAAAGGCAGCAGCAAGTTAAGACCATCCAGTTTTACGAGGTTCCTCCAGGGTCCAGGATCATTAAACAATGCCGATATTGCTCTGTAAATCCCACACCACAGTCCCTCAGTCACAATCAAGTACTTCCTGTTCCTCAGTGAATATCTTGCAAGTACCAGATTGTCAATGTGAAATAAGCTGGAAGCTGTCAGAATGTATCATTCCTTCAAAACTTGCCTGTACCTGATTGCTCCAGGAACATTTATAAAAATTATAACTACTCCCTTGGTTAATGATTAACAGTTAATTAACTACTCAATAACTACCCCCTTGGTAAATGATTAGCTGTTGTTCAAACAGCACCGGAAGAGTGTTGTGGCAAGGTCAGTGTCCCAACTTAACTGGTTATTGAGTGCCATCAAGTTTTTAAAAGAATGCTATTGTTCTGAGCCAGGACGGACAATGGGGTACATATTTGGAGATTGCTGTGTCCTTCACAGTTGCACTATTTACAAAAGTCTGGACTTTGTCATCGGTGAAGAAGAGGTCTCTAGCTTAATTGGACCTGGAATTAGTGGAAAAAAATGTCAGTGGCCTACATTCAGAATCTGCCAAGTCTGATCCAGGGGATATTAGAGCACATCTCATTAATGAAGTCATTTTTTTTCTGTATGATATAGTCTAGCTTTGACACCAGAACCTTATTTTCTTCTCCCCACTTCCTAATAGAGGAAAATTTCCTTAGGAATCATCCATTTAACAATATGCCAACACAATATCCTTCTACATTGAACATTGAATTCTCCCATTTTAAGTAATCTCTACCCGCCTTCCCCACAACACCCCCCCACCATCCTTCTTCTCTTCTTCCCTTTCCTAGCCTCTCTCTCTTTTCTCTACCCCCCTTTTTTCCTTTCTCTCCTTACCTTTTGAACCATCCCCAGTGATCTGCTCTCCCCAGCACCCCTGCACCTGCCTATCACTATCTCTTACCTGCATCTACCTGTCACCACCTTGTGCCCACCCTGCCTCCCCTCTTTTGTCCACCTATCACTTCTCTGCTTTTCCCTTCTATATACTGGGCTTCCCCTTTCCGGTCTTCAGTCCTGAAGAAGGGTCCTGACCCAAAACGTTGACTGCCTGCTTTTCTCCACGGATGCTGCCTGGCCTGCTGAGTTCCTCCAGCATCGTTGTGTTTTTCAACCAGATTCCAGCATCTGCAGTCCTTTGTTTCTATAATATCCTTCTACATGATGGTGCCAACAACTACAACTTGACTTACAGGAATACATAGATATCAAAGAACTATTCTTTTTCATATTGTGGCTCCAGTTGCTATGAATAATAAAGCTCAAAGCCAGTGTTCATTGTACTTTACAAATGAATATAAACCAGCCTCCTCTTTCTTTACACTATGCATTCAATGAATGGTTGCATGTGTCAATCTTTTCTCTAGTCTGGTACTTCTAAGTATATTCTGGGAGTCAATTGAAGGGACGGTGGTGGTGTGGGGGGGGGCATTGGAGGGGATGTTGGCTGCTCATATTTTACGAGTAGTTCCTGGGAAGGAGATGACCATCTTTCCTCCTGACTGCGAATACTGAGCTTGTCCCTAATAACACCAGTTAAGATCTATGTGTCAGTAGACTACTGACATCCACAAAATATTTCACCAGTTTTGCCTCAAATAAGAACTGTGGACTTAAGGATCAACCTGGTCAGTCACAGCAGACCCTTGGAGACTATGTACAACCCCCTCACAAAGCTGTGATGCTCGAAGAACATTCAGCTTTTCAGTCAAGTACTCAAGGGTTTTGGGTTCTACCATTCCAAAGCTAGAAACAGGCATCTTCTCAGTCTCCATTGAGAAAATCGCATATTTTCATTCAATTTGAACTCCCATGGCTGACTCATACCCAGTGGTCACCTTGTGCCACATTCTTGCTATTATCTACAGTATCTTATTGCAACTGGGTGGAGGCATTTGAACTAGATACCCTTGAGGCTTTGGTGATGTTGAAGGGTTTGAAAGAGCAAAACAGGAAGAAGCTCTTGCGTAGCTACTCCCCATCATCCTGTCTCTCCTCCTCATCATTATCACAGTCAATGATAAAGAAACAAGAATATCTGATTGTTCCTTGGCATAAGCGTTATCTTTTGTCTTATCCTTCTCCTGTTTCACGAGTTACTTTGGTTGATATGAAAGTAAGACTTGATAAACATTACTTCTTGGAAAAAAGGAAACAAAAGCACAAGGAAGCATATCGCAGTGTAATTCTTCACTAATATAGATGTTCTATCATTCAAGGCGCTGGAAAAGTACCACCAATGCTGTCTCTGCTAAATCCGACATACTCAATGGAAGGACAAGTAAACAGTCATTGTGCGCCCCCAGGCTAATGCCCCTATATCAAGGTCCTAGTTACTCCCACTTGCCTCATTGGGCAGGCCAACACCAGATTCCTAAAACAGACATTATATTCTGAGTCTGGCATGAAAGGAAATTACAAGCAGAGAAAAAGATTAAAGAAAGTGCTTATAGCTTCCTTGAAGAAATGCATCACTCCCAACAACACCTGCGAACCTCTAGTCCATGACCGCTCAAAGGGGAGAATGGAATGGAGAGCCTTAAGGCCATGTATCAGGACCAGACAGAAGGCATATGTACACTGCATGCACCAGCTCACAAACTACCCACCCGTAGCCTCATCAGCATCTTTCTGCTCCTTCTATGGAACAGTCCTGCATTTCCAATCTTGGTCTCATTAGCCACCTCAGAACCCTCTGGAGTGGAAGCCAGTCATCCTTGATCCTGAGGGACTGCCTAACAAAAAAAAAAGACGACAGCCAACCCAATCACTCCCCATATCAAAAATATTAAGCCTCCCCTGGAGCCAGTGGTCTTCCCCTTAAGCACTCTGAGTTACTCCTGGACAGCTTGCGCTCTGCAGTCATTTCACATTTATGCATACTTCTCTTGCAATCAGAACACGATGAAGGTTTGGTCCTGTGGAATGTGTGCAAGCAACAGGGAGGATAATGGTTGAAGTAAGGAATATGATGATATCTGCTTGTTAAAGTGGAGGAAAAAGCCCCTTGATACTGTTAGGGAAAACCACCTTTTCATAAGATTCCAAGAGATTATGTTTTAATCAGAGCATAGAGTGAAAATATTAATATCAGTTGCTGGTATAGTGTAAAAAAAAACAAATGGTACTTATGGTACAAGGAATAAAAGGGAATAAGATCAGTCCTTGTCTGGTCTGAGCAGGTCATTGTAATTTTTTTTGCAGCATTGGTTTGAGTTTCTGGCTGCAAAAGAATAAGATTTAGTGATGATTCCACCTCCCCCCCCCCCACCCCCCCTCCCCAGCCCCCTCCAGCATTGACATGAGGATTATATTTGACAGGCTTTCTCCTTTCAGCATCCAGCACTACATTTCCTCAGCTGACCTTCACTGAGGGAGGTGGGCAGTGACTCAAGATTGTGGCATTTCCTTCTCTGCCCTGGGACTGTGCTCTGATCTCCACTTTGGCTCTTTGTGTCAGCTGATCCTTTGTTAAACATTGTTGATGCATGACAAAACAATAATAGCACAGCCAGTTAATCTCACAGTCACCCGAATCAGATGGGTGCTATTCTTCAGTAAACTCTTCCTCTGCTGATTTGCTGTCACCTTCTTCATCCAGAAATGCCTTTCCCAAGGTCACACAGTGACATATGCATTAATCACTACTCCAAATGTATGTGCATGGTTTGTACACACCTGGAAAGCCCAGCAACACTCTTTTACCACATGGCTCTAGTGACCATAATTCTATTAGTTTTAAGAGAGTGATGGAAAAGGAAAGAACAGGTCCACAGGTTGGGGTCCCAAAACTGGAGCAGGGCTAATTGTGGTGGAATTAGATAGGATCCAGCAGAAGTTGATTGGGTGAGTCTGTTTGAAGGGAAAGGAATGAATAGCAAGTGAGAGGCTTTTTTGTGGTGTGCCACAGAGTGAGATATCAAGAGTCCAGGGGCAGCATGTTCCTGTTAGGGTGAAGGGTAAACCTGGCAAGTTTAGGGAACCTTGGTTGACAAGAAACATCGAGGCTCTGGTCAAGAAAAAGAAGGAAGCATACATTGAGTTTAAGAGATTGGGGACGAGTGAATCCCTTGAAGACTATGAAAAGATTAAGAATTATCTTAAGTGGGAAATCTGGAGGGCAAAGAGAGGGT
Source organism: Pristis pectinata (assembly GCF_009764475.1). Classification (NCBI taxonomy): domain Eukaryota; kingdom Metazoa; phylum Chordata; class Chondrichthyes; order Rhinopristiformes; family Pristidae; genus Pristis; species Pristis pectinata. The sequence continues at coordinate 63,953,358 of NC_067411.1, read as the reverse complement.
ATGAGGTCGATCTGGCAGATAAGTTTAAGGAAAATCTCAAGAGGTTCTATAAATATATTAACAGTATAAGGGTGGCTAGAGGAGAGAGTAGGTCCCCTTAGAGATCAGCAGGGCTGCCTGTGTCTTGAGCTGCAAGAGGTGGGTGGGATTTTTTAATGAGTATTTCTCCTCGGTGTTTACTGAGGAGAAAATTGTGGTTGCTCAAGAGATAAGGGAAACAAGTGGAGATGTTTTTGGAGGACATTTGTATTACCAGGGAGGAGGTATTTGCAGCCTTACAGCACATTAAGGTGGATAAATCCTCAGGGCCTGACTAAGTGCATCCTTGGACTTTGTGGTAGGCTAGGGAAGAAATTGCCGAGGCCATTGCAGAGACATTTGCTTCATCGTTTGCCACTGGTGAAGTTCCTGAAGACTGGAAGGTGGCTAATGTTGTTCCGTTGTTTAAGAAGAGTAACAAGGACAAGCCAGAGAACTACAGGCTGGTCAGCATAACATCAGTAGTGGGGAAATTACTTGAGAGAATTCTGAGGGACAGGAACTACCAGCATTTAGGTAGGGCTACCTAATGTTCAATAGATGTTCTCTATTTGGACTTTAGCAAGACCTTGGACTGGGTACCACATGGTAGCCTGGTCTGCAAGGTCAGATCCCTTGGAATCCAGGGAGTGCTGATTAGCTGGATTCAAAATCAGCTCGGAGGTAGGAAGCAGGGGGTGGTGGTTGAATGTTGTTTCTTGGTATGGAGGCTGATGACTTGTGGTGTGCCACAAGGTTGGTGTTGGGATCCTTGTTATTTGTTATTTATATAAATGATTTGGATGTGAATGCACAAGGCTTGATCAGTAAGTGTACAGATGGACATGAAATTAGGAGGTGTTGTTGATAGTGAAGAAGGTTATCGTAGATTACAGGGGGATCTTGATCAGCTAGGGAAGTGGGCTGAGGAGTGGCAAATGGATTTCAATACAAATAAGGGTCAAACCAGCATAGAACTTATGGTAGGGCACTAGGGAGTGTAATGGAACAGAGGGACCTAGGAGTACAACTGCATAGTTCGTTGAAAGTGGCATCGCAGGTAGACAAGGGTGGTGAAAAAGGCATTTAGCACCCTGGCCTTCATCAGTCAGGGCATTGAGTATAGGAATTGGGACATTATGTTGCAATTGGTGAGGCCACACTGGGAGTACTGTGTACAGTTTCGTCACCCTGTTATAGGAAAGATGTGGTTAAACTGGAAAGAGTGCAGAAAAGATTTACAAATATGTTGCCAGGACTAGAGGGCCTGAGTTACAGGGAGAGGTTGGCCAGGCTAGGTTTTTATTCCTTGGAATGGAGGAGAATGAGGGGTGACCTTATAGAAATGTTTAAAATTATGAGAGGCATAGAGAAAGTTGATGAGAACAGCCTTTTTCCAGGGGAGGGGAGTCTAAAACTAGGGGGAATAGATTTAAGGTGAGAGGGGAAAGATTTAAAAAGGACCTGAGGGGCAATTTTTTCACACAGAGGGTGATGAGTGTATGGAACGAGCTGCTAGAGGAAGTAGTTGAGGCAGATATAATGGTATCATTTAAGAAGCACTTGGATAGGTACATGCAGGGGCGGGGCTTAGAGGGATATGGGCTGAACACAGGAAATTGGGACCAGATGGGTGGGCACCATGGTCAGCATGGACACATTGGGCCAAATGGCCTGTATACCTGCTGTATTGCTCTATGACTCTATGACATGCATAAAAGAAAGGTCCTCCTTACCAGGTAAAAATTCCAATCACTATGTGTCAAAACAATGCAAAATTTTAAGTTTTTACCTATATGCATGTGACATATATCATGCATTGGCATTGTGGTTAACAGAACTTCCAAGGAAGTTATTTTCAGGAAACATGGCAATTTTGACTTGCACCAACTATCAGATGCAAAACTAAGTTGGTGATCTTGAAGTGTTTAATTATTTAATGACTGGGATCAGCATGTAAAATTGCAAGCCCTTCAAGTTATGGAAATTGAATGAAAGTCAGGCTCTGGCTTCTTCACTGCAATTAGCTGGGGATTTAGTTATAGTAATGGGAGAGCCTCATGAAAGGAGAGGTGCAGTCACACAGCAGTTGGTGCTGCTGCCTCACAGCTCCAGTGACTTAGGTTTGACCCTGACCTTGGTTGCTGTGTGCACGGAGTATGCACATTCTCTATGTGACTGTGTGGATTTCTGCTGGGTGCTCTGGTTTCCTTCCACATCCCCAAGATGAATTGGTAGTTTAATTGACTACTGTAACTTACCTCCTTAGTATAGCTAAATAGTAAAATAATCAAAGGGGAGTTGATAAGCATGTGAAAGATAAGTTGCAGGCACAGGGATAGAAAGACAGTGTGATTAGGACTGATGCAATTGTTGGGTATAGATTCATACAGCTTGTATACAATTGTTCTGCTGGGAGTTGACATGGACCTGATGAGCTGAATGGTCTCCAGTGTCGTGATAAGCAATAAGTATTTTGAGCAGAGCTTCTGGTGATTGATAGCTCAGTGGGCTAATTCCATCACCTCTCTCCCAATTCAGTCAATGCAACCAAATTTGGAAGTGTGCCTCTACCATTTAGTGTATTTAGCGCCACAACTAGAGATGAACTAATACAAGTATGTTTCTCACAATCTACCTCTGAAAACACAAACATTTTATTAGTACAAATACAGAACTTAGTTATTTTGAATCAGTAGGCTCAAAATTGCCTTTTGACCAGAATGTTAGTAAAATTTATGCCTTTATTATTTTCATGGAATAAAGAGAAAATTAATGGATCTTGTTATGAAAATTGTATTCATAACAATAATACAGTAATTGTATTCATAATAATAATCAACTGTATGTAAACCAGAAAGACTTCATTGACTTAGAAACATGTCTCTGTCTCCACCCCATTGTGAGTCAATCAAGGGAAAATCTACCCCAAAGAGGCTTCACTTTCCACCTCCTGCCATTTCAGGAGATTGCAGAGATGGTTCTGCTTTGTGTGTAACTTCGGGCCAATCATAGAATCTGTATGCGAGTTCTTGCACAAAACCAAGGATTGCCAGTTCTTTTGCACACAACACCTTGTGTAGAACGAGCAATCCCTGTGTGTTTGTATTTACAACGTCATTCTTCCTCAGAGTACATTGAGGCTTCAATAAAAATTGTCATAAGACCTCAATGTCATGTCCCTTCAACACATCATTTTATGTATTGAAGAATTGCTAGGCTACAAAGTCCACTCACAAATGTAACTAGTGATGCTGAATTGGTGAAGTGTAAGCACATAGGGTATATAGTAGAGAAACGTCAAATGTTTCTCACAGTCAGTGGATGCCAAATAGTACTTTGGAAAGTGAGAGACAGATGAAGAAGTAAATAGAAAAAGTTATATTTTAAACACATTCCCATAGACTATTGCAAAAGTGTTTCAAAAAGCTTGCACCTACAGACTACCTCATGCTTACAGTTTGCTACAGATGAAATAGCCAGAAAATAAGTCTACCTTGCTGTGTACTGACACTTGCCGACACTCTGCTCTTAATCCATAACTGTTTACATTCACGCCCTCAGGGATCGATTTCGAACAATGGTAAATGTACTTGGAGATTCTTTTGGGGCTGGAATTGTGGAGAAGCTGTCTAGAAAGGAATTGCAACAGATGGATCTCTCAAGTGGCATTGACATAGTGAATCCATTTGCTTTGGAAACAGCTGCCTCGGAGAAAGAAGAAATGAAGATAAAAGAAGCGTATGTCAATGGGGCATTTGATATAGATAAATCAGACTCTGTAGCTGTCACAGAAACGTCACAGTTTTGACTGAATAAGAATGACAATTTGTGACTGGCAAAGCTGTGAATCTGAATGAATCTGAATGAATCTGAATCCCACCAACAACAAATACATTAAGATAAGCTTTTGAAAATATAATATATACTGATCATTGAACACCCTGATAATCAATTGCAAATTATTTCTCCATCAGCTTGCAATCAAGATATGTTAATGCTCCAGTCTAAGTGCATGGAGTGGGATACCAAAGGGTAACTGTTGCAAGTCAGTTGTTGTTGGAACCAATAGAGCTAAGAATGGGTAATAACTATTTCATGAAATAAAAATTTTGTTCTATAAAAATAAATATTAGATTTCAAAAATCAATATTGGGGAGTGATTGTAATTCTTGGTTCAGGTAAGAATTCATGACTATGTGCATTAGCTAATGATAATTGTCTCAACCCTCAATTAGCTGCATTAACCGTTCCAGGTAGTTTTTATGTTTTAAATGATGTCTCGAAGAGTACAAGATCAACATTCAATGCTTAAGAAAACAATGATTGCAGTATTACATGTGCAGTGAAATCTGTCTGAAATCAGCCTTGGGTATATAGGCATATAAGCATGCAATTCTTGACGTTAGTGCGAGCCAGGATGAAAATTCCAGGATGAGGCTGGTAAATTCGAAATGTCTCTGTCTGCATTGGTTCTGCAAAATGATATGACACTAGCTTGTGATGAACTTCCACACAGAATTTCTTGCTATGTAACTGTATGGTATTGGAAGTTTAGTGGGAACTCTGTGTGTTTAAACTACATACATACATAAACTGAACTACTGCTGATGTTATGACAGCGGAATGGGAGATGGCCTGATGAAATACACCCCCACTGTATTTGGCTCCATTGTAAAATAAGGAGCTCAGTGTTATTCAGTTCACTTCGTAGATTTGCAAGAACATCACTTATAGAACACTAATTATGCTCAGATGTCAATGCCATTCTGAATTAGACCTTGCAGACATTCTAACTGTACATTGGCAGATGACGTACCAACATATAATTAAAATATCTACTGTATGTGACCTGATTATATTGGCTACACTCAATGATCGTACTGTCAACTTTCAAAACTTAGAATACTGCTGAACATGTAGCATAAAGTGCAGGGCAAATACTAATGCCACAGCATGCTGCTGCTTTGAGTTGGTTAAAAGTTGGGGAGAAGAAATTTATTCTATCATTGCTAACTCTAAACGTGTGAATGTATTGGCTGTAGATTACACTCATCTTCTAACATTTGTTATCATTGACTTCATTGGGATTGAATCTCCAATACTAGCAGCAGTTGTTACTCTTGGAACTAGTTAGCTCCAGTAACCAAAGATAAATTTCCTTCCCAGCATAATCTTTCTAATCAATACTAGCAGCAGTTGTTACTCTTGGAACTATTAGCTCCAGTAACCAAAGATAAATTTCCTTCCCAGCATAATCTTTCTAATGTAGTTTAGCCAACATTACCCGATGTACAATCTCCTATTGAGATTACTCTGAGTAACACTGTTTGCCTATTATTTATTCTGGATCCTGTATTAGGATTCAACTGCTCAAAGACAGTTTCAACCAGACTTTGATAAACAAATGTTATTTTGATTTCGATCTCCAGTATTTCAAGAAATTGGTCTTGACTTCACTGTATATAATTGACAGGAGAAGCAATGAAGTATGCATTACTTCAACTTCATCTATTGTAAAAAACCGAAAATGCGGAACATATACAGACAGCGTTAACAGAAAAACGGAGTTAAGATTTCAAGTCAATGGCTTTTCAGCAAAAATTATAGATGTTTCAGCAAATACTTGTTGGCCTTCTGCTTCTATTGGGGATAAAGTCACATGGCAGACAGTGTAAACACTCAAACTAAAGTTTTGTATAACTCAATCTTTATTAATACTCATCACTTAAACTATACAGGCATTCAATTAACTCTTATAGCTCGCAATGACCTTGCATTTCACTCACTGTCATAGCTAGCCACTCTTTACATTAAATCACAAAACTCACGACTTGGATTCTAAGGGAGATGAATTGGCCAGACTCAACTCCACTAGGTCATAGTCTGCTCTGAGTTCTGAATTCAGGTTCCTGTTTCTCTGATAATTGTTCTTGGATTGTTGCTGACAGTTTACTCAGTTTTACTTCTTTATATGTCTTTACACCAATCTTTCAGAAGTTGGGCCTCCTCAAACTTCAGCTAAGCCAATCAAACATAGAAGAGTATGGAATTAATTGCTCCTGAAAGTTTCCATACATTGTTCTCATAACCCAGTCTTCCCACATAGGTATTTCACTGCTTTAACCTAGACCTCTAGTTATCTCTTGTTACCATAGTAGCAATTTGCTCTTTTGCCCTCTTTTTGAGACCTTGCACGCTATAGGAGATGATTCAGAGTTTCTTATCTTTCTACAACCAAATGCTCAGTGTCTTACTGTTTTCAATTTATTAGACCTCTGAAACCTTCAGTCACAGAAAAGCCAAATATCCCCCACTGAGAATAATGAAACTGAGAGACTGTTGCTTTACAACTTCATTGCTCTCCTATGAAAGTTTTGTTTCAGTCAGTACTTGTAGTTTAATTGCCACAGATGACTTCGCAAAAAGTTCCTGATTCATAATCCTGTGATCATTCAATCAAAGTCGGAAAACACTCTTCCAATTAAGCTGTTATCAACTCCCTCAGCATTCTCAGAGAAGTTCACAGGCTATTAACTATCCTCGTATGTAGTTTGTTCAAACTGAACACACTCTTCTTTTCTGGGATGGTTGTTATTAACCCTTTGCCAGCCACCTTTGTATTGTTCTATTTCTCTTCTCAGAATGTCCCATTGCTCATAAAGTGTCAGCTTCTTTTCGCATCTTGCTTTGTAGAGGTTTAGCTGCTAGCCATGTGGCTGAAAACTGATGCAGGGAGAGAGGAGGAAAATGAATGGGGTGAGATGGTGGGCAGCAATCAAAAAGGGCATGTCTGTGATAGAAAATCAGAAAATGCTGAAAACACTCAGCAGGTCAGACAGCATCTGTAGAAAGAGAAACAGTTATTGTTCAGGTCTTAGACCTGAAACATTAACTGTTTCTCTTTCCACAGATGCTGTCTGAACTGTTGAGTGTTTCCAATACATTATGTTACTATTTCAGATATCCAGCATCTGCAGTTTTTTTTCAGTGCCTTTGATGTCCTGCAAAGCAGGAAAGATTATATGACAAAAAATTCATGATACTTGGCAAAAATGGCTAGTGACAAGACTAGTATAGAAACAAAATAAAGGTGCAAAGGAGCTGTAAGTGACAATAGAAGGATCATTACCAACAATGCTGTCTAAAAACAAGTAGAGGCACAAGAAATTCTGCAGATGGTGGTGGATATGATCTGAAATTGTAGAGCTTGGTAATGTGTCCCTATATTGGCTAATTCAAAAATGAGACACTGTTCCTCAAACTTCTATTGAGCCTAAGTCTGGGAGGACATGGAGAGACACAGAGATTGGTTGCAGTAAATTGGTATGAAGAATTAAATTCCCTGGGAAATCAAAGCTTCTTGATTGAATGGGGATATTTAGCAAAGCATTCATTCAGTCTGAATTTAGTCACCTTGCTACAGGGGAAACTGCATCTTATGCAGAGAATGCAGTTAGCTAAACTGAAAGAAGTACTGCTTCACCTGGAAAGAATGTTTTAGGTCTTCAAAGGTGGGAATGGAAAAGTTAAAAAGAGCAGGTGACACATTTTCATTTGAAACATTAGCCCAGACTTTACAATTTCACACATTGCCAGCATTTGACCTGTTCAGTGGACCCTCGTGAATGGTGGAAAGTCTGATCTCAACCAACAAGTTCCTGGCTGCACTGCGCCATTGGATTTCACATGGTCTCCAACAGTGGAACAGGAGCTTGCTGGGATTCTCCATCATTGACACTGGGGGATCTGCTGTCAGATCCTGCATCAACATAGATCTGGTGCATGTCTTGGCAATCCATTCATTTGAATAGCATTGAAAGAATGTTGTGTAATATGTTATTATTGTTTTGTGTTTGCATTCATGTTTTCAGTTATTTAGGTGTTTGTTAAATGTTTTGAGGAGATTCTTTATTTTTTCCCATTAAACTGTTTCACTTCATTTAAAAAAATGTTTCTGAATGTCAGGGATATTCAGAAGTATTAAAACCTTGATAGTTTGGAGAGAGAGCAGAAATGGGAATGGGGCTTTGCCAGCAGTGTAAGATTTCCACGTGTATGTGTGGCTTGTTCTGGCATGCCCCCGTGACCCACTTAATTTGCTTGAGGACCATGTGTCACACAGATCCTTGCCACTTGGTTTCTGAACCTTCTCAACTGGTAAGATGAGCTAGTAGGTTCAGACTGTGAGGAATATGAGCAGTAAGTACAAACGCTGGGTCCCATCCACCTAAGTCTTTGCTGTTAACTCTATTTTACTTCCTCCAACTACCTGACCTGCTGAGAATTGCAGCATGTTCTGTTTTTATGTCAGAATCCCAGTTTCTAGGGCATTTTTCTTTTGAATTCAATGTTATTGTTTGTATTCCTTTAAGTTCTATCATTCCCATTCTTCACATCCTCTGCAATTTGCATTTAAGTATGTGTTTATTCAGTATTTGAAATGCATTAATGTCCTTTCAAGAAACATCAGCTCTTTCAGACTGAAACATCTTTGGTTCATATTTCTTCCTGTAATTAGATCAGTCATATTGGGTTCATAAGGAAAACAAGTGTTATATAAAATTTCCTGAGCACAATGTTAGATACCATTTTCATTCATATATTGTCTATTGCAGATTTCTAGTTAATGAATCAAGCATTTTAATACTAAGGATTTATCAGCAAACTACAAATTATTATGACTTTGGAGAAAATAGACACTATTTTTGACTCTCTTGTGACGTGGACAGAATCCAAGAAGGGAAAAAATAGAGAATTGGTAAATGAGGGAAGAAATAAGCAATCGTTCATTGGATTGTGAAACACACTTAAAATATTTAGTTGATGTCCAAAAGATTTTTTTTTAAGGCAAAAAGGGAAGACAACACTGAATGTCACTCAGAACCAAAACAAAATTAGTCACAAATTATACTGATAGCAAACTGCTAAGATCATTTCTTAAAAATTCTGAAGCATCTGTCCAACTAAATTTTGATAGAACACGTTTTTGTGTCTTTTTATAGACTGAGGCCAAGAAATTTGACTTGCACACAAAAACTGATGCAAAGTTTGCAGACTGTTGGCTCCATCCTCCCGCCTAAATAGAACTTGGACTTAATTTTGATTGAACATCATTTAACTGCTGCTCTGCGATTCTGTTGTAATTCACCAGTCAAAGGAATTGACGGATTTGGTTGTGGTGTTGGCCAGCAGACAGAATCTCAGGAGAGGAGACAATTCAAAGAAGGTCCTCACAGGTGCTGGTCCTGAATGCAGAATGTTATGGAACAAAGAGGCCCTCACTTGTGTCAGCTTTTCTTTCTTGAGCAGCCTTTGTTTAGAGATCTCTAGTTAGACCACTCACTGCTTGATACTATCTTGGAGAAAAACACTTAATGCAAGCTTTCTCTCATTTGCACCTGAAGTTTGCAGTGGGGTTGCAGCAAACAATATGGAGAATTAACTTGTATTTTCCAGCAGCACTTTTCACCTCCTGCATGCTATGCTACTGTCCCGTTACTAGACTTGTCTGAATATTCCTTCTGGCAGATTTGAAAGTTGAGTTTATTGTCATACGTGCAAGTACATGGATGCACAGGTGCAATGAAAAACTTAATTGCGGCAGCATCACAGGCACATAGTATCATATAAGCAGAATTCACAAGATAAAAATAAATTAAACATAAATTATACGCAATTTTTACAAGAAGGAACATGATTAGAACCAAAAACAGTCAATTTTTAGTGCAAAGTGATCAAAGTGGTCATCGTGTTGCTAAACTGTAGAGATTAGGGTTTTTCTGGTTGGTTCAAGAACTGAATGGTTGAAGGCACGCAGCTGTTCTCAAACCTGGTGGTGTAGGACTTCAGGCTTCTGTACCTCCTGCTCAATGGTAGCTGCAAAAAGGTGGCATGGCCCAGATGGTGGGGATCTTTGATGATGCATGTTGCCTTTTTGAGGCAGCACCCTATGTAGATACTACCAGCGGTGGGGAGGGATGTGCCTGGGATGTATTGGGCAGGGTCCACTACTCCCGGCAGCTTCCGATGTTTCTGTGCATTCGACATCCTGGATATCATAACAGCGAAGGTGTTCCCCAGTTTTCAAACACTGACTGCTCAATATTTAAGTGCAAGATAGATAGCTCTGAGTTGAATTTTTCCCCTTACTCTTTACTGATGTATTGAATTGTTTGATTGTTGTTGATGGAATGACACTTTCCCAACTAGTTTTTTACATATACTGTATATATACTCGTTCTCACCTTTTCTTCATTCGCAGTTTTCATCAATACGCTCCTGAAATTATGTTACGTGTATGACAATACAGGACTGTTGGTTCAATGCCTTACCTCCCTTCACTAGTCATTATGCACGTAGGTGACAGCAAACATGAGTGAATTATTGGACCATAGAGAGATTGTGCAATGTTATCTGACTGTGTCTTTATCTAACATTGATATGAGTTAGTTTTCCAGAGCTGGATGTAGCAATATTGGCTGATATATTTTCACTAGTATTCATGGCATTTGCAACACATACTGCTAACCTGGATGACAATATAGACCAAGCTGCAAGCTTAGGAAGTTCTCAGTTCTTAGTCTATTAACATATATGGAATTCAGTTTTCAGAATTGTGCACTCCAAACCTGCAAATACTAAGGCTTAGAAATACTAGTGCACCTCCAGAGTGTGCTTGTTGGTTGTAGCACCAGCACACCAAAGACTGCTTCGGCTGTCTGCTCTGTCCTGCAGACTTCAGGAGCACTGGGGCAAGGGGAGCAGATAAGGGGGACGGAGAACGCTGACAGCAAGTAGGTAGGTGAGCGAGTTAAGTGGCTGGGTGGAGGTTTGGGGGGATGGGGATAGTGAGCAAGATTGGTGCGGTAGGTTGGAGATCAAACAAGAGACCAGAGCAGAAGCCAGTTGGGGCTGAGATTGGGATGTCGGGAGGGAGACAGGAGGGTGGAGGACTTGTTCAGTCCCTTTGGGGAGAAAAGATTGCTTAAAGATCAAAGCTTCTTGGGATATAACACAGAGGTCTCATTCCAGTGTTGTGTTGGAAGAGTTAGTTGTCTCAGCAGTGATCAACAATGGCTTCAGCCAAAGGTAGTTTGGTCTAATTACTCCACAACATCCTATGTGTTACTGATATGAAAAACACAGCAAGTGTGCAAGGATGAATTGCAACAATAGGTTTCTGGTTGAATTTCACACCCACAAATAGTGTCCATGTCATTCCATTCTGGGAAAAAAAGTAATTAGCAGACAAATAGCTTTGGAAAAAGCTTTGCCATACTTCAAAATTCTTGGGCTTTTATTTTTTAATAAATTAATTCTTTATTGCCTTCTGGAAGGATGTGGCAATGTTCTTAAATTTGATATAAATCATGCAGCTTTCCAGTGTAAAATCAGACACGGCCATTTTCAACAGTAGGTTGGAACTGGGTCAGCCTTTCCCAGTGGGAAGCACCAACTGGAAGGTAGGGGGGCAGACAAAGGTCAAGTAGTCCAGAGGCTGCCCACTAGCAATAGAAGAAGATGCATGGCAGCAATATTTGTTTGCCGAAGGTGGGCATTGTGAGGGTACTTCAGCCTGCCGAGGGTGGTTAGCCTGAGTCTTGGAGAAATACCTTTACTTGGGGTGCGTATTGTGCAGTCCACCCACCCCAGGTAAAGCTATTTCTGATCTTCACCCATCAAGCCAGACCCAATCTTACTAACTCAGAAGATTAAGAATTCATAAAGGTCCCAGGAAATCAATGGAACTTGTTACTGAATTATTTATTTATGAAGCTCCTGCAAGAATCCAGAGGGAGACTCACCTTTCACAAAAACTCACAGCAATAAAATTGTAAATAAGCAGAAAATGTAGGCAGGAGATGGAGCTCCCCCTTTTTATCTGCCCTCCAGCTCTGTTTGGGAGCAGTTAAAACTCCCCTTAGCTTATACTTAAGTTATTTGAAAAGGTCGTATGTTGATGCATTTTAATAAACCATCTTCAAATCATGTTATGTCTAATCAAAAAACGTAATCATTGCAGAGGCTTCCAAAAAAGCTGTTTAAATAAATTTTAACATATGCAAAATTGGCATTTTCTTTTGATCATGTGATATTTTTGTGCAGTTAATTGTATTACTTTTTTGATGCATTGAGTGAAAATATAACAGTATTAATTTGTAGAAACAAAACAGTTATGCAGAAGCATTAACTGGAATTTGTCAGCATGTACAATTGACTTAGAGGTACCTTTACTTGCAAAGACCTACATGAACAAAATAGTAGACCTGATCACTTACAAGCACTTCAGCTACTATTGGAATAACTGTTCTGAACACTTCTTGCTCCATCTCCAAATCTTGCCCAAAGTGTGGGATAAGTAGAATTTTTGTTGCAGGGGTTTAACTCATGTAATTATCCTGAGCAGGCCAAGCTTACAACTGAAGGATGTTTGAAATAATTGCAAAACAATAGCTCCTGAGCATAAAAACAGTTCATATAAAAATAATCAGTGATAATATGGAAACAATCAGTAGAAATGATTTGATGTCATCTGACAATCTCAACCATGAAAGCAGATGGGGGATAAAGAAAGGTCGAAGGATAATTCACATGTAAACTTTCAAGGGATTAAATGTAATGGTACAGAATATTTGTACATCTTGCTTTTGTTGAATAAAGACCTCCCTCTGTATGTGTACAATGACTAATTGAGTCAATATTAACTTAATTTCACACAGACACAAATTGCTCTTCTATACGTATTTACATATTTGACCAGATATTGGTGTTTTTTTGTGTGGCCTTTCTGCAAATGTATTAATTATTTATTTGTGTTGCTGTATTAATTATTTTAAAATGTCTTAGTTGGTTTTATTTTTTGATGAAATATTTAGTAATTTATGTTTAATTTTTATTTCACTTTAATGCTTTTTAAATATTTCCAAATGTCATTCCCAGAAGCATATGTGCCAGTAAGCTCTGCTTTCAGGATCTAAAAAATGGAACTGTGGAAAATTGGAGAGTTCAGGTAGTGAGTGCAATCAGCTGTTCTATAATATATTTCATAAATATATTATTTGATATGATAGTTTAATAAATATAAGTATTTCCCACTCAGGAAAATGTCAATTATTGATTCCATACAAAAATACTTGGACTGCCCCAAGATTATTTCCAATACCCAATATTCTACCAGTGTGGCAACTAATAAAATATGAAATAGCTCAAAACCAATTATCTCCAGAAGTCTACAGGCTCAGTTTTGACACCAATATATCCCATTCTCATGGTAATTCTATTTAATCATCTTTGGGCTCCAGGATGGTTGACAGTTTAATTATTTTGAAATTAAAAACAACACAGAATGAATCATCAGTGGCAGTAATGCTAAGGACCCATACTTCATTTGTGCAATAAACATTTTTGACAGCAGAGACCTTTTAATTAAGGAGTTATCAAAATCTTAAATAATTTTCAATAATGTAGTGCCCACTAAGTGAACGTGTGTTATGATTTTACAGTTTTCAGGAAGGTGTTTGCATTGAATTTACAACACAAAAACAGGTCATTTGGTTTATCCAGTCTATGCAAGCATTTATTCTCCACATAAGTTTCCTCCCACCCTAGTTACTTCATTCCCTCTATTGACATATCCTTTTATTCCATTCAAACCTTAAATGTATCTGTTATTCACCTCACCCACTCCATGTGATAGGATGTTCCATATTCTGATCTCCCTCTGAGGAAAAAGCTTCTCCAGAATTCTTCATTAAGTTTATTGGTGATCATTTCATAGAACATAGAACAGCTTAGCACAATACAGGCCCTTCAGCCCACAATGTTGTGCCGACTTTTAAACCTTGCCTTAGACTATCTAACCCCTTCCTCCCACATATCCCTCTATTTTAAATTCCTCCATATGCTTATCTAGTAATCTCTTGAATTTGACCAACGTACCTGCCTCCACCACCGCCCTAGACAGCGCATTCCATGCCCCAACTACTCTCTGGGTAAAAAACCTTCCTCTGATATCCCCCTTGAACTTCCCACCCATTACTTTAAAGCCATGCCCTCTTGTATTGAACATTGGTACCCCGGGAAACAGGCACTGGCTGTCTACTCTATCTATTCCTCTTAATATTTTGTATACCTCTATCATGTCTCCTCTCATCCTCCTCTCCAAAGAGTAAAGCCCTAGCTCCCTTAGTCTGTCCTCATAATGCACACTCTCTAAACCAGGCAGCATCCTGGCAAATCTCATCTGCACCCTTCCCAATGCTTTCACATCCTTCCTATGATGAGGTGACCAGAACTGGACACAGTACGCTAAGTGTGGTCTAACCAGAGTTTTATAGGGCTGCATCATTACCTCGTGGCTCTTGAACTCGATCCCTCGACTTATGAAAGCTAACACTCCATAAGCTTTAACTACCCTATCCACTTGTGAGTCAACTTTCAGGGATCTGTGGACATGGACCCCCAGATCCTTCTGCTCCTTCACACTACCCAGAATCCTGCCATTAACTTTGTACTCTGCCTTGAAGTTTGTCCTTCCAAAGTGTACCACTTCACACTTCTCCGCATTGAACTCCATCTGCCACTTGTCAACCCAGCTCTGCATCCTATCAATGTCCCTCTGCAATCTTCAACAATCTTCTACAGTATCCACAACACCACTAACCTTTGTGTCATCTGCAAACTTGCCAACCCACTTTTCTAACCCCCCCATCCAAGTCATTAATAAAAATCACGAAAAACAGAGGTCCCAGAACCAATCCTTGTGGGACACCACTAGTCACAGCCCTCCAGTCTGAATGCACTCCCTCCACCACAACCCTCTGCTTTCTATAGGCAAGCCAATTCTAAATCCACATGGCCAAACTTCCCTGGATCCCATGCCCTCTGACCTTCTGAAGAAGCCTACCATGTGGAACCTTGTCAAATGCCTTACTAAAATCCATGTAATCCACATCTACTGCACTACCCTCATCAATCTGTCTGGTCACCTCCTCAAAGAACACTATCAGGCTTGTGAGACATGATCTGTCCTTCACAAAGCCATGCTGGCTGTCCCTGATCAGACCATGATTCTCTAAATGCCCATAGATCCTATCTCTAAGAATCCTTTCCAACAGCTTGCCCACCACAGATGTAAGACTCACTGGTCTATAATTCCCTGGACTATCCCTACTACTTTTTTTGAATAAGGGGACAACATTTGCCACCCTCCAATCCTCTGGTACCATTCCCGTGGACAACGAGGACTCAAAGATCCTAGCCAAAGGCTCAGCAATCTCCTCCCTCACCACACGGAACAGCCTGGGGAATTATCCGTCAGGTCCTAATATTTTCTAACAGCTCCAACACATCCTCTCTCTTGATATCAACATGCTCTAGAACATTAACCTTACCAACACTGTCCTCAGCCTCATCAAGGCCCCTCTCCCTAGTGAATACTGAAGAGAAGTATTCATTGAGGACTTCACCCACTTCCACAGCTTCCAGGCACATCTTCCCACCTTTATCCCTAATTGGTCCTGCCTTTACTCCCGTCATCCTTCTGCTCTTCACATGTGAAAAATGCCTTGGGGTTTTCCTTAACCCTACTCGCCAAGGCCTTTTCATGTCCCCTTCTTGCTCTCCTCAGCCCCTTCTTAAGTTCCTTCCTTTCTACCCTACATTCCTCACGAGACCTATCTGATCCTTGCTGCCTAAACCTTATGTATGCTGCCTTCTTCCTCCCAACTAGATGTTCCACCTCTCTTGTCAACCATGGTTCCTTCACCCTGCCATTCTTTCTCTGCCTCACCGGGACAAATTTATCCCTAACATCCTGCAAGAGATCCCTGAACATCGACCACATCTCCATTGTACATTTCCTTTCAAAAATATCATCCCAATTCATACTCACAAGTTCTAGCCTTATAGCCTCATAATTTTCCCTTCCCCAATGAAATATTTTCCTGTCCTCTCTGCTCCTATCCTTGTCCATGACAATGCTAAAGGTTAGGGAGTGGTGGTCACTGTCCCTCAACTGCTCACCCACTGAGAGATCTGTCACCTGACCCGGTTCATTACCTAATCTGGCATTCCCTCTAGTCGGCCTGTCAACGTACTGTGAGAGGGATCTGTCCTGGACACACTTAACAAACTCTGCTCCGTCTAAATCTTTGGTACTATGCAAGTGCCAATCAATATTTGGGAAGTTGAAGTCTCCCATGATAACAACCCAGTTATTTCTGCACCTTTCCAAAATCTGCCTCCTGATCTGCTCCTCAGTATCCTTGCTGCTACCAGGGAGCCTATAGAATACTCCCAGTAGAGTAACTGCTCCTTTCTTGTTCCTAACTTCTACCCATACTGACTCTAGAGAGGATCCTGCTACATTATCCACCCTTTCTGCAGCTGTAATAGTATCCCTGACCAGTAATGCCACCCCTCCTCCTCTTCTCCTCCCTCCCTATCCCTCATCATCTTTAGTTTTGGAATGCCTCAGAATGTCGCAGAACACGTCACAGAAACCAAAATACCCTGTTCATAAATAGTTATATTTTCTCAGCAAATCATAAAGTTCTGAAAGGTTTATTCCACATTTATTAAAGACCGAAATCCAAATCCTATGATTGTCTCACTTGCATGGCTGGGGTGGGCACCCAGACAGAAAAAATGGCTGCATTATTCAATAACCCATCTCGATATACTGTAAGTTTGGAACCATTTAAGACTTCCAGCAAGATTCATGCTACCCATGGTCTGCTATGAATGCTGATGATGCCTATGAAGGCTTTGAAGTTTGTAAGCCCAAGAAAAATTTGGAAATGTAACTGTAATGACTTTTTTAAGTAGGGTGAATGATTCAAATGATGACAGGGGAAATACAATCCTCTTAAAGGATTTTACAAAATATTAGGTAGTGATGTTGTGAGGTTGTAGGGATTAAAATTATTTCATTACAAGTTCAGAGATCACATTTATATTGCACTTATTCTGGCACCAGAGTTCAGGTTCTCTTGTGCTAAATCCTTTCACGTGAATGATGGCTAGAATCCCATATTTTCTGCAATGGAACATTGTTGAAGAGGTGTAGTCAATGTATGACTTTAAAAGACAATGATGTACAAAAGCTGATTTTAAGAAGGCTACAGAGAAAAAAAAATGTGGTTTGGAGATTTAGAAGTGAACAAGAGACTTCCGATAGAACAGATAGACTCCATTGATAAAATCATCAATGTAGACAATATCTGATAATATCTGATGGACCACAACATCTTTTGGCCACCAAACCTCTGGGCACCATTCTGCCAGCACGTGCAAGGGAATCAAAACCCTCTCCCACCATTTCTCGAGACAGAGACTGTTAGAACTGGTAAAGTCAATTTCTATAAATTGAATAAAAGCAAGTTTACAAGGTATGTTTGTTAAATTTGCTGATGACACAAAGATAGGTAGGAAAATAAGTTGTGCAGATGACATAAGAAGGCTAATTATGTCATCTTTATAACTTACTTTCCTACCTATCTTTTAGATCCAATGCAAATATACTGGCAGGACATTCTGATGAAGGGTGAATGATTCAGATGATGACAGGGGAAATACAAACAACCATCTCTTGTGGGTCTCAAAGGACAGTGGAAGCAGAATCTTTGAATATTTTTTAAGGCAGAGATAGATAGATACTTCAGAATCAGAATCAGAATCAGGTTTATTATCGCTGACATATGTTGTGAAATTTGTTGTTTTGCAGCAACAGTACAGTGAAAGACATAAATATTACTATATGTTATGAAAATAAATTAAATAATACAAAAGAGGAATAACAAGGTAGTGTTCATGGGTTGTTCAGAAATCTGATGGCAGAAGGGAAGAAGCTGGATGTTCAGGTTCCTGTACCTCCTCCCTGGTGGGGTGGGGGGGGTGGGGAAGGGGAGAGAGGAGAGAGGAGAGAGGAGAGAGGAGAGAGGAGAGAGGAGAGAGGAGAGAGGAGAGAGGAGAGAGGAGAGAGGAGAGAGGAGAGAGGAGAGAGGAGAAATACTTGTAAGCAAGCAGATGACAGGTTACCATTGATAGATGGAGATATTTAGCTGAGTTTACAATTAAGTCAGCATTGATCAAGTGCCAGATATGCCTGAGAGACCAAATGATTTGTATGTTTGTGTGTTCACATGCATGTCAAAATTAACTGCAATGTTCTGAGCAGGCAGAGAAATGACACCTGCCCCAAATTGGAACAAGAAGACAGAATTAGCTACTACAGCAGCATAAAGGATGTTCAGTGAGCAACCACCATTCAATTAGTTGAATGTCAGTGGTCTTGTGAGGGAAGATAATCAATTGAATCTGGGAACTTCCTCAAAGTTGCTTCACACTGCAATAGTGATGGTAGGGCTGAGGAAGGGTGCAAGGAGAAAAGAGATCTGGAATTTAAAGGACAATTGTAAACAGGGTACAAGCATCACAGAAATGGATCCACCCTGAATTCCTCCAATCACACCTCCCTATAGCCCCCCAGACAGAATCAAATCTTTGCCCTCTCCGAACTCATGACTTGCAATTCTTTGAGACTAACAGCTGTTACAACCACATCATAGAAAAAAAGTGAGCAATCAAATTATTTGGCTGAAACAAACATCACAGGCCTAAGGAGTGTTATTTACAGATTTGGTACCAATCCATGCACCTTCATAGGACTACCTTGAGATACATGTGGTTTCACAACTTAACAAATCTTTTGGCAATACATAAAGGGTGGGGATGTGTTAAATCAAGAAACCAATTTTTAGCAGCAGTAGAGTTGGCACTAGCATATGCAGGCAATTTATTTGTTCACAATATGATGGATCAATTCCATGTAAGTATGTCATAGACCTTGTGAATACAATGGTTATATATCAGGATGAAAAATGATGGCAGGCCCACACAAGCCTGCTGCAATTCTTTATTTATCCATCCCATGCTAATGCTGTACAGCTCTATACAAAGACTAAAGCCTCACAATGTTCCTGCAAACAGACCTAAGTTAGTAGAAATCCTGCAGATTGGAGAAGCTATAAAAAGCCTCAAAGGCACACAGGGAAGTCATGAGTTGAGCAAAGAAAAAAAATGAAGAATGATGAAAAACCTCACAAGGGATTTAAGATCTAATATCAAAACATTTACTGATTATGTTCAGCGAAAGAGAAGAGCAAAGGGATCTGTAGGTCAATTAATCACAAATACATGAGACATTATAATGGATATTAAGAATGGCAGACTTGTTAAATCAGTACTTTGCATCTGTTTTCAAAGAAGAGTAAGAGGACAAACAACCAGTGGTACAAAGAATTCTAAAAAACTGTTAAGAGAAGAATGTAACGGTTTTTCACTGAGAATATTCAAATAAAATAGGTGAAGAAATTTCAGATGAATTCATCGTAATTTTCCAAAGCAGCTAAGATTCAAGAATTCTGTCTTTTATAAATGGTGTTCTATTACTAAAGAAAGAAGGGGAAAGAATTTAGGTAACTGGCAATTTAACATCACTTTAATATTTCCTATTTTATACGACACAGAAAGAAGGTTATTGGGCTCATCGAGTCCATGCTGACTTTCAGAGTATTCCCATCAGTCCCATTATCCCTCTTATTTCCCCGTAACCTACTATTTCTCACATTTTCATCAACTCCCTTCAACTCTCCTTCCATCCTTCTATACTTAGGGCAACTTACAATAGGCAACCAAACTACAAGCATGTATTTGGGACATTGGAGAAAACCAGAGTACCCTGGGAAACATACGGGGTCATGTAGAGATTGTGCAAACTCCAAACAAACAGCAGCCGAGGTCAGGGTCATACTCGGGTCTCTGGAGTTGTGTGACAGCAGCACCACCTGCTATACCACTGTGCCACCCATCATGTGGGAGAAGAAAGAAAATAAACATTGGCCAACTGAGACAAGATAACATCTGAATAAAATTTCAAGAGTAGCTGGACTTCTTCTGTTTCTATTGGTAGCATCTGTTTAGTATTCACAACTCTTGTGTTTGATTGGTGTAGTTTCTATCTCTATGTTTTGGGTTAACAGAAAGCCTTTGAAGTCTGAGATGAATGGTAGTGGGTGAACATTCAAGGTGAATGTAGGATGAGATCCTAGTCCCAGTGCCACAAAGTGTTTAATGACCTTGCATGTGGTCAACATTATTAGCATATGAAAATATTTCAGCTACCAATAACTGCATCACTACACTCAGACATTGCTCATTGACCTCACTTCCATGACTCATCAAACAACACATTAATAATCACCACTTCTACCTCATGGTCATATGTCCCAACAAACACTCACACTCTACTGCTGTTCCAACACTTTAGACACGTACCACACCTCCTCCACTTCCAGCTAGCCAACCATGGCAGACATATCACATGGGAGATATTGCAAAGTACTCACTCACACAATTGTCTGTCTTTATTGCAGAAGATGGCTAACAACCACCATCTGCAGGAGCAGACAGGTGGAGGCTATACCATGAAAGACTGAGGACAGTGTGCATAACCATGATTGGTATTTAGTAGAAATCCTTTGTGAAGTAAGGAGCTCAGTCGCTTGCTGCAGAATATTCAATCTCTATAGTGGCCCAATGGCCACAGTAGTTACATGGTTGATCCAGGTCAATTTCTAGTCAGTGGCTCTCAGGGACTGGTGGAAGGGGACAGGGAGTTGGTGATTCTGTGGAATCACCAACCTTGGAATCTCTTCAATGCTGCCCAGCTGAACTCAGTGAGTTTTCCTTAACAAACCTGTAAGCAATGGATAATTCCTTTAAAATACCACATACTGGCCTTCTTCCTTCTATTTATTCCCAATATTCTATGCAAGTCCCACAGAGTATGTTATTTGCCTAAGTATGACCCAAAATGGCTGGCCAGGCATTGCATGAACTTTGCTTGATCATTGACATAATTTTTGACCTTGATATTTTGAGTGCTTGAGGGGTGAGCAAAAAGTTGATTCAACATGTTAAGTTGCATGAGATGCATTCTAATATGCCAATTCCAAATCAAAATTATGCACAATTGGGGACATGTTAGCACATAAAAAATGTCATCTGAGACTGAAAATCTATCTTACAGTTTCACATATACATAAGTACAAATTTTTGAGTAATACTCGTATGCAATTGACTCAAATTTCATTCATCAATCTGAAAAATGCTCTTAGGCTAATTTACAATGCAAGTTTTATATAATTAAAAATGACTTGTGTGTGTCATGGAAATGAAGGGTCAAAAGGGTCATTGAGTTACACAGCACAGAAACATGCCCTTCGGTTCACTGAGTCTGCACTACCCACCAAACACCCACCACCCATCTACATTAATCCTATTTTGCCATGAATTTTGCCCCTGCATCCCAAAATCTACAGCAAGCATGGTAGTGTAGTGGTTAGCATAACGCTATTACAGCACCAGTGACCCGGGTTCAATTCCGACCGCTGTCTGCAAGGAGTTTGTACGTTCTCTTTGTGTCTGCATGTGTTTCCTCCCACAGTCCAAAAATGTATGAGTTAGGAAGTTGTGGGTATGCCATGTTGGCTCTGGAAGCATGGCAACACTTGCAGGCTGCCCCCAGAACACTCTACGCAAAAGATGCATTTCACTGTGTATTTCGATGTACATGTGACTAATAAAGATATCTTACTAGAGACAATTTACAGTGGACAACTAATCTTCCAACCTGCACATCTTTGGGATCGGGGTACCCAAAGGATTCTTTGGGATTTCTGGGATGGGTGTACCCACCTAGTACCCAAAGGAAACCCACACAGTCACAGGGAAAATGTGTAAACTCCACACAGGCAGTGCCTGAGGTCAGGATTGAACCTGGGTCTTGGGCATTGTGAGACATCGGCTCAAAAGCTGCACCACTGTGCCATCCATATGCATTTTATCTCATTCTGTAATCTGTAAACAAAATCATAATTGGGGTTTAGTTAAGAATAGGCGAAGAGGCAGGCTTTCATAGATTATCATTCGATTTGCAGAAGGAGTTAGCAATTCTATTCGAATAGTCCCTGTATGATAAAAAGCATAGACCTGGTTCAATGATCTGGAGAATTATTAGCAATATCTGGACAATTACTGGAGTAATGACTTCTTTTTGAATTCCAGTAATGTATTTTATTTGGCTAGATATTCATTGTTGTTTTAAAATGATCATGGAAAGAGCATTTGTGACACCTGTTATATAATTTAAAATTTAGGTGACATATTAGCACCTGTTGAGCTGCTTCTGCATTTTAAATACATTAGCCCAGAAATTAGATTGATGAGTGCAAAACACTTTAACTTGGATTAGAATGCAGTACTGATCATTTCTGGATTTGATTGCACCCAAGTCCACATAGTGTGATTAAACTAATATTGGAGTGCTTTATTCACCATAAAGCTGCTAACATAAACAATGAGTGCTTTCGTGATGACACGACTCTCAGTCATCCATTACAAGAGTGTTAGTATGGCAATGAATAGGTTGGGGAACTTGCAGCAGGAAGCAAAGACATCTATAAAGGGATTACTCACTCACACAGTCTTCAGAGACACTACTTGCTATGAAGACCTCTCTGATGAACAAGAATTTCACAGACATGGGTTTTCCAAGGGATGTGAAATTCAATGGGAAGACCTTCAGCAACACTCATGCCTAGACTGTTCTCTTCCAGAAAGTCAAGGCTGCGTGAATCTCATCTCTACCCCACAGGATCTTTCCAAACCACCTCAGCAGATCCCTGCCATGACTCTTAATTTGCTGCTCACAGCTGAAAGAGAAAGGTCACTGTAATCATGGAGAAGTGACTTCATCTGCTTTGATTTCAGTGAGTAGCTGGTGACATCTTGGACCATGGGATTTGCTAGCATTACTGGTGTTCCATGAGTTCAGGAAGACCACATAAAAGCCCTAACTAAAAACACAGACCTTTCCCCGAACAGGAGAGGTTTCTACCCCCTCAACATTCAGGGGACAGTGGATCATCAGAAGAATTTCTTCGTGGTCAATGCCATGTGTCCAGAAACATGATTCCAGTGCTCTGCATCATTCTAGGTACACTATGAAGCAATTACCCAAGAGGTACAAGGACTTCAATGTAGTGTGCTGAATGCTGCACACTTTAGCCAACTGAAGTTGGCAGTCAGTACAAGAGGAAGGAAAGCATGCCGATCCAGAACCTAAGGAACATGAAGCACTTCCTGAACAACACCAGGACCAAGAGGAGCAGGACATAAATGAAGCATGCCCAGGGAAGTCCAGGAAAATATGAACACCTTCATCTTTTGGAATAGCAGATGAGTGAGACATGATTGTATGGTCCATTTGGGATTTCATCACAGAGACATAATCTTTATAAGGAACCTGCTAAAATCATAGTAAGACTGAGTGACCCTCTCTACACCACGATTCTTCACACCAACACAGTTCAACAAAGTTCCTCCTCCTCCCTACCATCCTCCTTGCCAATGTAGTCTCTGGAAAATACAATTGAAGACCTCAGAGCAAGACTGCAGTACAGAGGGATGTCAGGGACTGTTGTGTACTCTGCTTCATGGAGACAAGGCTCACCCCCAGCACTCCGGACACAGCGCTGCAGCCCGAGGGCTTCGCCATCCACCACATGGACTGGA
The DNA here is from genome assembly GCF_009764475.1 of Pristis pectinata. Taxonomy (NCBI): domain Eukaryota; kingdom Metazoa; phylum Chordata; class Chondrichthyes; order Rhinopristiformes; family Pristidae; genus Pristis; species Pristis pectinata. The sequence continues at coordinate 63,929,700 of NC_067411.1, read as the reverse complement.
CAGCGGCATCAGGTAAAGGCAGAGGCAGCAGCGTTTGCTTCATGATTAACTCTTCGTGGTGCACAGACGTGGCAGTTCTGTCACAGTCTTGCTCCCCTGACCTGGAACATCTGGCGGTCTAGTGTCTTCTATTTTATCTGCTGAGGGAGTTCTCTGCCATCATCCAGGTAGCAGTGCACATCCCAGCCCTGGCAAATGTCAAGCTGGCACTGGAGGAGCTGAGCACCGTGATCAACAGTCATGAGACAGCGCACCTTGATGCCTTCCTGACCATCACGGGGGACTTCAACCAGACCAGCTTGAAGAAGTCTCTGACAAACTACCACCAACATGTCACCTGCGGAACAGAGGAGACAACACACTCGATCACTGCAACACCATCATTGTGAACACTTACCGTGCCATCCTGTATCCACACTTTGGCAAGTTCCATTACCTGGCTGCACTTCTACTCCCGACATATAGGCAGAGACTGAGGACCACGGTACAGTGGTGAGGACTGCGAAGGTATGATCAAGGGAGGTGGAGGAGTGTTTACAGGACTGCTTTGAATTGGTGGACTGGACCATATTCAGGGATTCATCCTTGGATCTGAATGAATATGCCACAGCCGTCACTGACTTCATCAAGACCTGCATGGATGAGTGTGTGCTGTTGAGAACATACTGAGTTTTCCCAAACCAGAAACCCTGGATGAACCAGGAGGTTCACAGTCTGTTGAGGGCTAGATCTATGGCATTCAAGAACGGCAATCTAGAACCCTACAAGAAGTCCAGGTATGACCTACAGAAGGCCATCGTGAGAGCAAAAAGGCAATTCCATGTAAAGTTAGAGGCACAGTTGCATGTACGACAGCTGTGGCAGGGTTTGCTTGCCATTACTTCCTATAAGACGAAATCTAACAGCATAAATGGCAGTGATGCTTCACTCCCTGATGAGCTCAATGCCTTTTATGCACACTTTGAAAGGGAGAATAACACTACACCTGTGCGAATCCCCACAGCATCTGACAACCCTGTGATCTCTGTCTTGGAGGCCAATGTCTGAACATCCTTCCAGAAGGTGAACCCTCGCAAGGCGTCAGGCCCCGATGGTGTACCTGGTAGGGTACTGAAAATCTATGCTGACCAACTGGCTGGAGTTCAAGGACATCTTCAACCTCTCACTGCTGCAGTCAGAGTTTCCCGCCTGTTTCAAAAGGGCATCAATCATACCAGTGCCCAAGAAGAGCAGAGTGAGCTGCCTCAACAAATATCACCTGGTAGTATTCACATCTACTGTGATGAAGTGCTTTGAGAGGTTGGTTATGGCTAGGGTTAACTCCTGCCTGAGCAGGGACCTGGACTGCTGCAATTTGTTGACCACCACAACAGCTCTACAGCAGACTCAATTTCATTGGGTCTCCACTCGATTTTGGAGTACCTAGACAACAGCAAATCATACGTCAGGCTGCTGCTTATCGATTACAACTTGGTATTCAACACCATCATCCCCTCAGTATTAATCAACAAGCTTCAAAACTTGGGCCTCTGTACCTCCCTCTGCAACTGGATCCTCGACTTGCTTATTGAGAGACCACAGTCAGTGTGGATCGGTAGTAACATCTCCTCACTGACAATCAACACAGGCGCACTTCAAAGATGCACACTTAGCCCACTGATCTACTCTCCCTACACTTATGACCGTGTAGCCAGGCACAGCTCAAGCATCATCTATAAATTCACTGATGACACGCCTGTTGTTGGAAGAATCTCAGATGGCGACAAGGAGGTGTACAGGACTGAGATAGATCAGTTGGTTGAGTGGCATCACAAAAACAACCTTGCACTCAACGTCAGCAAGACCAAGGAACTGATTGTTGATTTCAGGAAGGGGAAGTCGGGAGAGCACACACCAGTGTTCATTGAGAGGTCGGCGGTGGAAAGGGTGAGCAGCTTCAAGTTCCTGGGCATCAACCTCTCAGAGGACCTATCCTGGGCCCAACACATTGATGCAATCACAAAGAAGGTACGCCAGTAGCTCTACTTCATTAAAAGTCTGAGGAGATTTGATATGTCACCAAAGGCTCTTGCAAATTTCTGCAGATGTACGGTGGAGAGCATTCTGACTGGTCGCATCACCGCCTGGTATGGAGGCTCCAATGCACAGGATCGAAAGAGGTTGCAAAGGGTTGTAGAGTCAGCCAGCTCCATCACGGGCACAACCCTCCCGCCATCGAGGACATCTCCAAGAGGCGGTGCCTCAAGAAGACGGCATCTATCATCAAGAGCCCTCACCACGTGGGACACCTCTTCACATTACTACAATCAGGGAGGAGGTACAGGAGCCTGAAAATCCACACTCAATGTTTCAGAAACAGCTTCTTCCCCTCCACCATCAGAATTATGAATGGTCCATGAACCCATGAACACTACCTCAGTATTCCTCTTTTGCACTATTTATTTGTTTTTGTAAGTTATAGTAATTTTTATGTCTTTATGTCTTGCACTGTACTGCTGCCGCAAAATAACACATTTCGCAACATACGTCAGTGATAATAAACCTGATTCTGATTCTAATCAGCCAAGAGACCAGATCACGGTAATAATCCCTTACATCCTCCTTTGCAGAATAACCTGTCCGTTTATAATTCATTAGTACATCAGTCCTGATTCAATTACTGAAATAGATTGCTCCAACTATATTCGGTGGTCTGTAGCTCACCCTGACCTATCTTGTGAGGACATGAAATTTACCAGGATCATTTGGCACACAGAACCTCCCTCCTGTCAGGTATCTCTTTGATGAGGACTTCCATGTTCATTTGAATGAAATTTGGAATTTTCCATTTTCCACTGTAGCCTTTGCCTACTCCATGGCAGTTATACTGTGTGTCCAGCTACCATCAGAAACTGTGCCTTTAAGGCTGCTGCCCTTCTCACATAGGTGTGAAGCAAATTATCAAAAGCTCTGTTCAAATGAGCCACCGTAATGCTGTTTCTAACATTATTTTGGGCAACTTCACATTTTTTTTGCAGGGAATCTGACTGGCCATCAGCACTAGAGGCAGTATGAGTTTAATACACCAGGAAAGATGAAATCCAATGTCCAGGTGTAATACTCTCTACATTCACTTTTACTTTCCTTCCAAACTTCTTTCCTGCAGATTCACCACGGAAATTTAGAGAGAATAAACTATGGATTAATGTAGGATTAGTGTAAATGAGAGGATCATGGTGATGGAGACAAGCTATTCAGGAGCTGTAGCTGTAAGGTGCTACCATCCTTTTAGAATGGGAACATGTATCAGGAGTCAAGCAATCCCATGCCACTGGAACTTGGATGGTAAGTGCAGGCTGTCTGGAAGTACCAGTGGTGGCCCCCTTACAGAAGCCATCTGCCATTCAGAGGCACCTTCAGAGTCTTATAATTTTACTGCAGAATGAGGAGCTCTGAGTGCAATTGCAGGATAAAGCCAGGAAACTCTCATGCACATTACTGACAGCTGCATGAAAAGAGGTTAGGAATGAGACAAAGAATGCTTCACAGAACTGCTCCAGAAACATGAGGGGACCCTGAGGGAAACGATTATTTCAGGCACAAAATAATTGTCATTATTTTCCCCAGGAACTTTATTGCTGTCAACCTATAGCAACAGCCTTAATTCATAGAAGCTGCAAGTAAATTCATCTTTATTATTCTTATGACTGTTCCTCTAGTAATAATGAATTTTGACAATTTCAGTTAACTTGCTTTCTTTAATCTGTAGTAGAACTGGCCAGTTCTGCTGTAAGGTTATCCATCTGTAATATTAATTCAGTTTTTCTCCCTTCCCACACACAGTTCCAACATTCTCCTTTTGCTTTTAGGTCTCAGCAAAGATTTTGACCTGCATTTCACAGCTTTTATATATACAGTAAAACTTCCATCATCTGGTCCTTTGGACTTTGCTAGTGTTGGACTGGCAGGTTTTACAGACTATTGGATATTACTACCCCATAGGAGTAATATCCAATTAATTCACTTTTTTTTTAAGATGTTACAGAGCAGGAGAATCAATTTCCCAGTAACCTGGCGTATTTAAAAGGAGTGTGGGAAACAGAACCCTTTGAGTTTAAAGAGAGCATGAAAAATGGGAAACAGGTGGTTTCGAGGGAATGTGGGGAAAACAGCAATCCAGTGAGTTTCAAGGGAGCCTGGGAAATGGGGCCCTGTGAATTAAAGGGAGTGTGGAAACAGGCACCAGTGAGTTTAAAGGGAATGTGGGAAACACCACTCAGTGAGCCAAGTGCCAAACCTTTGGAATTTCCAGACAATTGGATAGCGGATTATTGGAGCTTTAATGTACCTTTGATTTCCCTCTCTCTAACTGCGCTCATTCATTTACCAACCTGAGGACTTACAGAATTTTCAGAAGGCCTTTGACAAGGTGCCACACATGAGGCTGCTAACCAAATAGGAGCCCATGGTATTACAGGAAAGATACTAGCATGGATAGAAGATTGGCTGACTGGCTGAAGGCAAAGAGTGGCAATAAAGGAGGCCTTTTCTGTTTGGCTGCCGGTGACTAGTGGTGTTCTGCAGGGGTCGGTGTTGGGTCCACTACTTTTCATGTTATATGTTAATGATCTGGATGACAGAATTGGTGGCTTTGTGGCCAAGTTTGCGGATGATACAAGGATAGGTGAAGGGGCAGGTAGAGTTGAGGAAGCAGGCAGTCTGCAGAAGGACTTGGACAGGTTGGGAGAATGGGCAGAGAAGTGGCAGATGGAATACAACATAGGGAAGGGTATGGTCTTGCACCTTGGAGAAGGAATAAAGGCATAGACTATTTTCTAAATGAGGAGAAAATTCAGAAATTGGTGGTGCAAGGGGACTTGGGGGTACGAGTGCAGGATTCCTTAAAGGTTAACTTGCACATTGAGTTGGTAGTAAGGAAGGCAAATGCAATGTTAGCATTCATTTCAAGAGCACTAGAATATAAAAGCAAGGATGTAATGCTGAGGATTTATAAGGCATTCATCAGACCACATTTGGAATATTGTGAGCAGTTTTGGATCTCATAGCCAATGAAGGATGTGTTGGCACTGGAGAGGGTCCAGAGGAGGTTTACAAGAATGATCCTGGGAATGAAAGGATTAAGGTTATGAGGACCATTTGATGGCTCTGGGTCTGCACTCGTTGCAGTTGAGAAGGATGAGATGGGATCTTGTGAAACTTACCAAATATTGAAAGGCCTGGATAGAGTGGATGTGGAGAGGATATTTCCAGTAGTCTAGGACCAGAGGGTACAGCCTCAGAATAGAAGGATGTTCCTTTAGAACAGACATGAAGAGGAATGTCCTTAACTAGAGGGTGGTGAATCTGAGGAATTCATTGCCACAGATGGCTGTGGAGGCCAAGTCATTGGGTATATGTAAAGCGGAGGTTGATAGGTTCTTGATTAGTAAGAGCATCAAAGGTTATGGGGAGAAGGCAGGAGAATGGGGTTGAGGGGGAAAAATAAATCAGCCATGATAAAATGGCAGAGCAGACTTGATGGGCCAAATGGCCTAATTCTGCTCCTATGTCTTATAAGATATAAGAAAAGATATAAGAGGGCGGCAAGGTAGTGTAGCAGTTAGCGTAACGCTATTACAGCGCCAGCGACCTGGGTTCAATTCCTGCTGCTGTCTGTAGGGAGTTTGTACGTTCTCCCCATGTCTGTGTGGGTTTCCTCCGGGTGCTCCGGTTTCCTCCCACATTACAAAGACGTACAGGTTAGGAGCTGCGGGCATGCTATGTTGGCGCCGGAAGAGTGGCGACACTTGCAGGCTGCCCCCAGCACATTCTCAGTAATGCAAAAAGACGCATTTCACTGTGTGCTTCAATGTACATGTGACCAATATCTTATAACTGTTTCTCTTTCCACAGATGCTGACTGGGCTGGTGAGTTTTCCAGCAATTTCTGTCATTTGCATTTTATTGACTTACAATTTTTTTAATTCTTCATATCTTTTTGTTAATTTACTTTCTTAAATTTTGTAATATTCCTCATGATAGCTTTCCTAGATTCTCTGTACTTATCCAGATTTGCTGATTTTATTTGTTCTATAAATATTACACTTTTTTCAAACTTGATCTGATTTCCCCCATTCATTTCTTGGAACTATTGTTTGGCACAGTACCTATTTATCTGACAGAATTGCATATAATGGGTCATCTCTAAACAATGGGGCATCTCCACACAATGACAAAAAAATCCATCTCTCATTTCAGTTTTCTCTATCCAGGTCTATTTGTGGATAATTCAAAGTTTTATTATAAAACCATTATTGATAAATACATCTTCAATGTCTGCAAACCTCTTTCCAGTAGTCTGTAATTTACTTTCAGTAAACCATTGTTATTTCTCACCTTAATTCAACAAGTTTCAGCCTGGGTTACCAAACCCATTTAAATCAACAAAGGAATTAATTTTAAAAACATAAAATGGAAAACATGAGATAGTGCTTGGAATGGGCTGCCGGAAATGGTGGTGGAGGCTGATACGATAGGGTCTTTCAAGAGACTGTTAGATTGGTATATGGAGCTGAGTAAAACAGAGGGCTATGGGTAAGCCTAGTAATTTCTGGGGTAGGGACATGTTCGGCACAGCTTTGTGGGCCGAAGGGCCTGAATTGTGCTGTAATTGTTCTATGTTCTATGTTCTAACATGGAAACCTCCTCAAAAAAAAGAACAACATTTTAAAAAACTTAACATGTGAATGTTTATTTGTAAATGTACACAAGTAATTATATCTTTATACAGATCAATGCTGATTGATAAGAATATTTTGACTTCAGTTTAAATGTAACATTCGAATCATTCAGAGTAAATAAATAAAATCACATTAAATTAACAAATATTTTTTAAAAATTGTTACATTGTATATTTGTTGATTTGTCTTCAGGTGAACGATTTTAATTCTTCCAGATGGCATTATAATACAGAACATGTTTGTTAAAAATCTATTGAAATCTCTCAAACTTTTCAAAATTCTACTACATCCCCAAAATAGCAACATTTGAGGATCAGAAGGGTTAGGTTTAGGTTATGTTATTCTTACATAACTCTTACATAATACACAGGATATATGAAAAACATTGCAAAATACTATTATTTGAGAAAGTGAGGCAAACAGTAAAGGAAGTACAAATTAATGGTCAAATCTGCAATTTCTGTGTATTCTTTTAATCATTATAAAATTGTATAAATAAAAAAGTACTTTCTTTAACAGAATGCCTTTCACAACCTCACAATACCTCATAATACATACTTAAAGTAAAACGCTGTTGTATCTCACCAGATTGGATTACGTAATGCCATTTTTTCATGTGGTATCTAATGTGATTTCTATGAAAAGTAAGGCATTAATGAAAATTTGGGATTTATTATATGGATTGTGAATTCACGATTTGTATTCCAGGTTCCTGAAATTTAATGCACGGAGGATTGCAGACACATGCAGCAATATTCAGTGTTGTACAATGCATGTCTGGATACCAATCTGGGATTTTTGGTGCTATCAATGGGCCACTCATACTTTCAACATGCCAAGTTCCAGCACAGCAATGACAACCCAATTCTAGGACCCCTTTGTGATCTAACTACCTGGATCTCCTTTGGAATCTCACCACCCACGGCAAGGATTTCCACCAACTTTCCTTACCCTGACCATGGCCATGACCATGACCCTGACCATGGCCCTTGCCTTACTCCACACCAGCACTGACCTTCAACCCAACCATGTACGTGCTCGAACACCAGTAGAAGCATCCTCACCTCCAAACAATGATCACAACCGATCTTCAGCTCACTTTCACCCCAACCTCTCTATTTTCTGATCCAATAAATGACCCTCCCTCTTACCCACTGAGCCTTTCTCTCCTGCAACCTCCTTAGACCTAATCATAAGTCTTACCTGAATTCATTTCCATGCGTGGATTGCACTTAGAAACTTCCTAGTGGTGGACCTCCGAAAATATTCATTGGCCAGTGGGATTGTGAAAGTTAACTCACATATGTAAAAATGCAGGGCCCAAATTATGTACAGTAAGCACCCACAAACAGCGGTGTGATATGACCAGGTCATCTGTGTATGGGTGAGGGATAAATATTGGCTAGGATATCAGGGAGAACACCCATTTCCCTCTTTTACATAGCATTAAGCTACAAATTTATGGCTGGGGTGATTGGTGGGATAAAGAAAGTGGAGATGGCTCAAGGGGGAGCCTTTACAATGGGTGAGTATTTAAAGACCTGAGTGCTGGACTCCAGAGCCTGGGACCTGCTCAGGTTGGCACGCCAGAACTTAACGCTGAAGCAAGCCTCACAAGCCTGCCTTTGCATAGGTGGTCCAATGGCCACGCATCTGTGATCTGAAATCCTGTAAGTAGCATCCCAACATACAGTATGCCTTGTTGGATGCCATTACATAAATCTTGGCTCCCCCATGCATTAGCATGATAGATGAGCAGAGGACAGAAAACTTTTGTGGAACCGACTTTCAGCAACTTGCAATGCCTTTAGTTTTCCTTTTTGATTAATTTTTCAATGAAGTTGAATCATGTACCATTCAAAAGCATAGCAGTGCACTATCCAATGTCTAGGCCACTATATTTAATGGAGAAACTTGGGCCGATAGTTTTAAAATATAAAATAAAATTTTGAAGTGAAACAAATGATTTTTTTACAGTTTTTGCACAGGTGCCTTTTTTTGTCTTTAATATGTGTTCTCATTTGTACAGTATTAGGTGTTGACAGATATCAAAAGCAATACAATTTTCAAAACAAAAATCAATAGTTGGTCAGGTTTGTTACGATATGGCTTTTCTGGGACTGAAAGTAAGCAATAGCTCTGCAGTATCACGACAGCTGGCAGGCTTGCAGGGCAAACAGCTGACTTCACAGCATAATGCAAGGTTAGTTAATTTAAAAAGGTTTTATGTCCTTCTGGCACCTTGCTTTTGGTATGCATTGTAGAATAGACCAAATTATGAAGTTCAATCTTCAATCTAGCTATTGGGAAAAATATGGCAGTTTTTCCACAGCCTTTAGCTCTAATTTTCTTTTTAACCTGTTCCACCTGTGCACACTTGGACAGGTGTCTGACTTACACACTGATTTTATGCTTCAATGACTTTAATGGAACTGAAAATCACATGAGACACAAATCAAGTATGTGACTTTAAACTGGACTGTTCTCAGAAAGTGGTTTAGTTTAAAAACAGGGATTCAAAGTCGGATGATAGAATAAAGTTTTCAGAATTGAAAAACTGAGGGCCTAACAACCAAATATTAATAGCAGAAGGTCTATTAGTAAAGGGTAGAGCAATGAAGGATGTGAACTCCAATCAACATGTTTCTATAAAAGATAATCATGAGAAAAATGCTTATGAACCATCTCTCAATGGGATGGCAGAAAATCATGCTGACTGACAGTAGCAGCAGCCAGACAGGCTGAATATTTGTGTACAATGTCTCCACGATACCGGAAAAAGATGCATAAGGAAATGATTCACTAAAAGAATCACGCAATGATAGACAACCCAATGGTTTAATCAATTACTAAGTTGATTTGTTTCGTATATACCATATGCCCCAACATAAGAATGTCAGAAATGGCAACAGTTGTAGACTGTTGCTATTTCTGACATTCTTATGTTGTAGCAATTTGCTTCTGCTCCAACATTCAATAAAGTCATGGCTGATCCATTACCCCAGTACTACTTTCCTGGAGTAATCCTATATCCCTCCTTGCCTCAATATCTAAAATTCTGTTGATCTATTTCTTGAACATACTAAGCCCTCTTGGGAAGAAAACCCCAAAGACTAATTTATCTCTGATTTTTTTCTCATCTCTCTCCTTTTGAGACTGTGACACCTGGTTTAGGTACCTTAGCCTTGTACCTAGCTTGCTCAGAACACCAACACTTTTCAATCTCTCACCATTTAAAAACTATTCTGCTTCTCTATTTATTTTACCAAAGTGGATGACTTCACATTCTTCCACAATATATTCCATTGTCACCTCCTTGTCCATTCAGTTAGGCTGTCTAAATCCCCTTGAAATATTGCTGCATCAATCACACAATTTGCCCTGCCACCAAACTTTGTATATTCTGCAAACTTGGATATATCAGAGTATGAAAAGGTGGGTTTAAGAGACTGTTGTGAGCAGTGGGGTGCCACCAAGAATTAGTCCTGGGATCCCAATCTCTATCAATAACTTGATTAGGGAGATAAAGACAAGAACATAATGATGTCATAAACAAAAACAACAGACCATCTTGCACCAGCTTCTCACAGAGTTACAGTCTCAAAAAATTTTAATATGTCAAACATGACTTTTCTTTTATAAATCCATGTTGCCTCTGCCTGTTTATTTTCTAAGTGCACAGTTCCTTAATAATACATTTAAGCATCTCCCCTTCTATTGGAGTCAGGTTAGTTGGCTTGTGGTTACCTGTGTTTTTCCCCCTGAAATACTGGGGCTAAATTTTCCTACCAATTTACTTCAATCATTCTAGAATCTGTGAAATTTTGGTAAATCATAACTAGTTCATTCCCTATCCCCATTGCCACATCTTTCAAAACCGGGGCTGCAAGTCATCGGGTCCTGAATATTTATCAATTTTCAGTCCCATTCATTTATCCTATACCATTTATTTTACAAATGCTAATTTGTTTTAGTTCCTCATTTTCTCTTGACTTGTTATACTCTATTATTTTCAGGAAATCATTTGTGTCTTCATTTGTGGAAGACAGGCACAAAATGATTTAACTTCACTGCCATTTCCTTTTTCCTCAGTATGGTTTCTCTCGCCCCACTCTTTAATGGGCCCATACTAACTTTTGTTAATCTCTTCCTTTCTACATGTCTATGGGAGCTTTTACAATCAATTTATATTTTTCTCACTAGATTACTCTGGTATTCTACTTTCCTTTTTCAATTTCTTGGTCCTCTTTGTTCAACCTGAACATAAAATACCATAACTGGGGTACTTTTAAAAGCAAATTTATCTTGAAGAGTTTAAAAAAAAAGTTTCACCTGGCTATCTAGATTAAACCAGGGCAGGAAACAAAATGAGAGCGGGACTCATTCTTTCATCTTCTGCCCCAATCTGAGCATCTGCAATTTTGAATGGCAAGTAGCAGGGCACCAAGGAGAAGCGTGCTGAGTGAGGTTTACCAGGTGATTCTGGGGATGAAGGACTTGATGTATGAAGAAAGGTTGAGCAGCCTTGCTTGTGCTCATGGAAGTTAGAAGAATGATAGGTAACGCTATTGAATGTAAGATACTGAGAGGGGTAGACAGGGTGGATACCATGAGGAATTTTTCCTTTATGGTTATTGAGAACTAGGGGACATAGTGTCAGAATAAAGGGTAACCTAGTTAACAATGAGAATGAATTTCTTTTTCAGGCGGTCTTGAATCTTTGGAATTCTCTACCTAAAGAGCTGTGGACATGGAGTCATGAGTATATTCAAAGTGGAGATTGAAAAACATTGTACCACAAGGGAGTCACAGGGTATGGGTAGAGATGGTAAGTAGTGTTAAGATTAGATCAGGTACAAGCAGGTTGAGGTGTCAACTAGCCTACTCTTATTCCTGTTCCTTATGTTTTTAAATTCTAAGATGATAAGTATCTTCTTTAAATATGAAAATCAGGTTCTGATGACATCACAATTTTTTTTATCTGAGCCTGCGTAGGGTAGGTCAAAGTTTCTGCAATCCTATTCTAGGACTATGCAAATAGAGGCACGTGGAAATCTATGACTTCCTTTTCAGCGGGCATCACTATGCCCTCTACACTAATTGTCCTTCCTTTTGCACTGCTTCACCTACAGTTACCCTGAAACTGTTCACCTGGTTTCCAGCAACTACTTTCAAACCACCTGGTTATACGAGGGATCTATTTTCTCTTGATGTCCAAGCCTTCCTCCTGATGTCCAGATTTTTTATGTGGCCTTTTAATGAGATCCAGATGTCAACTTTAGATGAGCCTCTTAGCTGCTACTGCTAAGTGAGACAGGTAACCACACATAAGACCACTAATCTCCTGGGAGTGAAATATTTTACACTGATGGCAATAAAAAAATAAAATGCAAAGATTTAGTCACTGAGAACTCCTGTATTCATACAGATTCTTTTGATCACATTTCAAATAAGTGTTGGAGACTGCAGAAAAAACCCGCTTAAGTAGTAGATTATTAATTTAATAACCTTTACAAATTATGGGTCACTTCAATTTTCCCCTCCCTCCAGTTCACACCAAACAGGTAAATAAAACTAATACAAATTAATTGTGCACAATATTTGAGCACTTCACAAGAATTGTTCACAATTTATGCAGAAGACCTTAGCTCCACAAGTCCTGCACTGCAATTAGAGAATAGCAAGCCTGATGCTAATGTCCCAGTAGATATGATGAACCACATCTAGTACCATAATTGGGCATTATTGGCTCCCACTTCCCACTTGAAATAGCTCTTGTATTTCAAACCATAGTATCTCAATACCAACCACAGTAAATTAATTTTTGCACCAGAATCTGAATGTGTCTTATAATATCCTGTTTGGAAATATACTAGGACCTGAAAGATGTTTCATTTTCAAAATAAAAAAAAACAATTAAATAATCAGAAAATAAAATCCTGTAATCACCCAAAAGTTATTGAAAAAGGAGGGCAAAATAAATTAATCTAATCAGTACTGCAAATGTTGTTATAGTTTTAATATCCTGGCTTGTAGTACATGAACAAATCTAAGATTGAGATGAGAAAATCGGGCAGTCAGCTTTTCAGCTAACTGCAGATGCTATAAATTACTTAAGGACTGGGAAGAGATATTCTTGGCTTTTGGTACTGATGCGAATTAAATGAGCTACCAATTCCATTCTTTGTCTGACAGTCCATAAATAAGCATGGAATGCATGCCCTTGTTTTAAGGAGAGCCACCTAAAAGAGCTATGCATTAAAGTTGGTACATTAGATCAGCAAATCATTTAGTTAGAAGGGATTATGTATTGAGTGGCCCTTGAACAGTGCTGAGCTGACAATCTACTGCTGGTTTAGTCTGTTGTCTTTTGCCAACTAACATTAATCAGTAATTAGGCCCCTTGAGGACAAGAAACCATCAGGAATGTTCTCCCCTATTGTGCAGCAGTAAGTTACAATACCTAAAATTTCTTATTGATACAGTTATTGCCTTAATTCAACTTAATTAATTAAGCAAACCAAAAAATTAGTTGAAAATCCATTTGATGCAAAACCAAACCAGTTACTCAGATCTGGTGCATCAATATACTGCAATGGTCTTTTATATTACCAACAACAGTTCAGTCTGAATATGTTACATAACAGCTGATAAGACAATTACATTACACTCTGTCGTCAGATTTATGCTTGTTTTATTTGTCCAAGCGTTGTAGCACCAATTGTATCCAGGAAGATCTTCTTTGTAGTAGTTGTGAATGACATGCTGTTAAAGAAATAAATAGTAAGATTTTACATTAAATACTGCTTTTTTTTAAATAAAGATAAACACATTTGCATAGAACTTGCATTAAAAAGTCAGCTTACTTTCCCATAATGCTTCAGAGAGGAAAACAGATAAAATATAAAGATCTAAAGAATATTCAAGTGGCAAAAAGCTTTAAAACGTTTATAAACATTGTATAATAAAAATATATTTTATGATGTATGTCAGTTTCTTTCTGGATTTTTTTTCTTTATTACATTGCTTATGTAGGTTAGATATAAAGTTGCAACTGTTACAGATAAACATCATCATCAGTAAGCAAAGCCTGCAAAGATATGGTTCAAAAACATTAGGCATAATATTTGTTTGTCCACAAGGACATTTGTTGTCATCACAGAGTCCAAAATTGAACTGAGGCAAACCCTTCTGCTACAAGCTAAAATCAGTTGAAAAGTACCTATGTATGATGTGGCCTTTTGAATCCTTCTGAAAAGATTTAGAGAATTTGGGAGCATTATTATTCTGTATCAAAAAGTTAAGAAGTTGAAAGAATCAAAAAATGTTGGCCATTTTGGCAGACTCACAGTGTTGATGGATAGAATTAACATGCATAAGTTTGGAACATAACTTGGTCATAAGAGGGTCTAAATAGCCCCAGAAAATGGTGGTCATTGCCAGGACCGTAGACATAAAGGCAATGCAGCAACAGTTCAATGAACCAGCCAAGAACAGTGCTCAACTCATGATTTCCATCAATCAGCAATCTTACTCAACATTGATATGCTTCACCTACCCTTGCACACTTAACACTGCTGCAAGCCTCACATCCACATCTCCAAGCTTGCATAGACTGTAAGCTTACTGCAAGCTTTTCAATCATGACAGTCACATTATTCAAATGCATAGTGCAATACTCACTGACACGCTTAATTCTCTCTTGTTGAACCATGTCACAACCAGATGCAGCAGGAATGAACTAGAGAGGGAAAGGCTGGCTTGTATGTCATAACCCCCATGGAGAAGACAGTATTCATCATTATTAGAATGACTATTAGTGAGGACCTGGCCACTAGCATGACTGAAAACATTGAAGATGATGGCATTGTCATATCTAACTATTCTCAAATCTCACAACTCCTTTCTTTTTCAATCTTTTTATTAGTTTTCAAATGAATACAGATTGATATATAGCATCAATATTTATACATGTAATACAAAGATATCAAGATAACAATCATGGCATAGATAATCATAAAGAACAATAATATAAAAAAATCTGTAGATCCAACGATCCCTTAGTAAATGAATATAATATAAAAGGAAAGAAAAAGACTTATTATACAAATTAAAAAAAGAAAAAAAAACAAATCAATAAGAAAAATTATAAACAATATAAGCTAAACTAAACAGAAAAATTGCAAAACAAAACGAACAACAAAAAAAAAGAAAAAAAACTGGGCTAAAATTTCTCAGTAGAAACAGAGCAATATTATGTCATCAGCTCTGTTCCTCTAAGTTAGAAAGTTATTGAAAGGGGATCTACATCATGTGAAAATATTGAATAAATGGACTCCAAATATCTTCAAATTTAAGCAAAGGATCAACAGTACCACTCCTAATTTTTTTCCAAGTTTAAACATGATATAGTTTGAGAAAATCTCACAACTCCTACCGCTTCTGATTTATTAGCTGCAGAAAATGAAATCATGCACCTTGATTTCCTCTATTCTACAAACTTACATTCATATCATTTTCATTTCAGACATCCAAGTATTCCAAACAGATAGATTCATACTGGAATAGGAAGAAGACAGTTATGTCTTCATACAATTTAACAATTTCTGTCATTAGCTCACATATGTAAATATAGATTATTTAGAAGATAGTTTTGAGGCAGGATCCCTCCTGGTGAAATACTGGGCAAGTGGCTTACAAAAGGGCAAGGAGAAAGGTTAGATGCCATCTCAAAGGGCAAAGTTATCCACTAGTTCTGCTGCAGAAAACTCAGATAAGGATTTTGATAGTGCAATCTACACAAAAAAGCTGATGGGTATGACAATAAAATGAGAAGTCTGCAAGAAAGCCTGAGTTGAATCACTGGGAGAATTGAGTAATCCAGAACCAACATGATATAAGTACTTTGCAAAGATCACGGATCAGGTGATGAACTCAGAGCATGGATCAGTACATGGAATTACAATGGTGTGGCCATCAGAGTGATTTGGCTGTCACAAGGGCAGGATTGGCTGCTTGATGTTCCGGGGTTTAGATGTTTCAAAAGGGATAGGGAGGGAGATAAATGAGGGGAGGGGGGAGTGGCATTGCTAATCAGGGAAAGTATCACAGATGCAAAAAGGGAGGACGTCGTGAAGGGATCGTCTACTGAGTCAATGTGGATGGAAGTCAGAAACAGGAAGGAAGAAATCATTCTATTGGGAGTATTCTATAGGCCCCCCAATAGCAACCGGGACACTGAGGAGCAGATAAGTAGGCAGATTTCAAAAAGGTGCAAAGATAACTGGATTGTTGTCATGGGTGACTTCAAGTTCCCTAATATTGATTGGCACCTCCTTTGTGCAAGAGGTTTAGATGGGGCAGAATTATTTGTTAGGATTCCTAACACAGTATGTGGACAGGCCAACTAGAGCAGAGGCCATACTGTATCTAGTACTAGGCAATGAATCCGGTCAGGTGACAGATTTCTTGGTGGGCGAGCACTTCAGAGATAGTGACCACAACTCCCTGACTTTTAGCATAGTCATGGACAAGGATAGAAGCAGACAATATGGGAAAGTGTTTTAAATTGGGGAGAGCTAATTATGAAGGTATTAGGCAGGAACTTGGGAACGTAAATTGGGAACAGATGTTCTCAGGAAATGCGCAGCAGGAATGTGGTGATTGTTTAGGGACCACTTGCATGGGGTTCTGGATAGGTTTGTCCCACTGAAACAGGGAAAGGATGGTAGGCTGAAGGAACTATGGTTGACAAGAGAAGTGGAACATTAGTTAAGAGGAAGAAAGAAGCATACTTAAGGTTTAGGAAGCAAAAATCATTCAAGACTCTTGAGAACTGTAAGGTAGCCAGGAAGGAGCTTAAGAATGAATTTAGGAGAGCTAGAAGGAGACATGAGAAGACCTTGGGGAGTAGGATTAAGGAAAACCCCAAGGTGTTCTGCACGTACTTGAAGAATAGGAGGATGGCTAGAGTGAGGGTAGGACCACTCAGAGGTAAAGGGGGAAACATTTGCCTGGAGGCAGAGGAGGTAGGGGAGGTCCTTAATGAATACTTTGCTTCAGTGTTCATCAGAGAGAGGGACTTGGATGAACATAAGGTCAGCATAGAACAGGTTAATGTGCTGAAGCGTGTCGAGGTTAAGAAAGAGGTACTGTTGGGGTTTCTGAAAAAACATTAGCATAGATAAGTCCCTGGGGCAGGATGGGATATACCCCAGGTTACTATGGGAAGCGAGGGAAGAGATTGCTGGGGCATTGATTATGATCTTTGCGTCCTCCCTGGCCACAGGAGGATTCGAGGATGGCAAATGTTGTTCCATTGTTCAAGGAAGGTAATAGGGATAATCCTGGGAATTACAGACCAGTGAGTCTTACACCTGTGGTGGGCAAACTATTGGAGAGGATTCTTAGGGACAGGATTTATGAGCGTTTGGAGAAGCATTGTCTTATTAGGGATAGTCAGCATGGCTTTGTGAGGGGCAGGTTGTGCCTCATGAGCCTAATTGAGGTTTTTCGAGGAGGTGACAAAACAAATTGATGAAGGTAGAGTGGTGGATGTGGTGTATATGGATTTTAGTAAGGTGCTTGACATGGTTCCCCATGGTACACTCATCTAGAAAGTCATGGGATCCATGAAGAATTGGCTGCGTGGATTTGGAACCGGCTTGCCCACAGAAGGCAGAGGGTGGTAGTAGATGGAGAGTATTCTGCCTGGAGTTCAGTGACTAGTGATGTTCCGCAGGGATCTGTTCTGCAACCTTTGCTCTGTGACTTTTTATAAATGACTTGGATGAGGAAGTGAAGGGGTGGGTCAGTAAGTTTGCAGATGACACGAAGGTTGGTGGTGTTGGGGATAGTGTAAAAGGTTGTCGTATGTTACAACGGGATATAGACAGGATGCAGAGTTGGGTGGAGAAATGGTATATGGAGTTCAATCCTGAAAAGTGTGAAGTGATGCACTTTGGAAGATTGAACTTGAAGGTGGAGTACAAGGTTAATGGCAGGATTCTTAGCAGTGTGGAGGAACAGAGGGATCTTGGGGTCCAAGTCCACTGATCCCTCAAAGTTGCCATGCAAGTTGATATGGTGGTTAAGAAGGCTTATGGTGTGCTGGCCTTTATTAGCCGGGGGATTGAGTTCAAGAGCCATGAGGTGATGTTGCAGCTCCATTAAATTCTGGTTAGACCACACTTAGAGTATTGTGTTCAGTTCTGGTCGCTTAATTATGGGAAGAATGTGGAAGCTTTAGAGAGGGTGCAGAGGGGATTTACCAGGATGCTGCGTGGATTAGGGAACATGTCTTATGAGGAAAGGTTGAGCGAGTTAGGGCTTTTCTCTTTAGAGCGACGAAGGATGAGAGGTGACTTGATAGAGGTGTATAAGATTATGAGAGGCATAGATAGAGTGGATAGCCAGCACCTTTTTCCCAGGGCAGTAATGGCCAAAACCAGAGGACATACGTTTAAGGTGAGTGGAGGAAAGTTTAGGGGAGATGTCAGAGGTAGTTTTTTTTTGAACAGAGAGCAGTGTGTGCCTGGAACACACTGCTGGGTGGCAACAGAGGCTGATACAATAGGGACATTTAAAAAACTCTCAGATAGGCATGTGGATGTAAGAAAAATAGAGAGTTATGTGCTGTGTAGGAGGGAAGGATTAGATTGATCGTGGAGTAGGTTTATATGGGTCAGCACAACATTGTGGGCTGAAGGGACTGTATTGTGCTGTACTGTTCTATGTTCATTCTTGTATCTGTAGGTGTTGAGATGTACAGGTTGCTGAAAAACTTGTTTGTACCAGTCAAGCCAGGAGACAGGACATTTGAAGAATTTGTTAATTTCGTTGAGCAGCATGAATACCCCATTCCAAACATATAGTTGAACAATACAAATCTGTTGACCAGAATCAGCATCCAGATTAAATCATTGTGGACCTTGTTGCATGTTTGAGAAGGATTGTAGAATTATCTGAGCATAGTGCAAGTTCTGAGGATGTTGTAGGATCACATCGATTGTGGAATCCAACATGTTGTATACTCGAAGGAAGCTGCTCTATGAGAAGAAACTGAATTTCAAGGAGACATTTGACATTACTGAGGCAATGGAGACAGCAGTCAAGTAAGCACAAGATGTGCAAAATCACCCAGCAGAGGCTCAGATTGTTAACCTGCTGAGGCTACGAAATCATGATTCTATGACATCGGGGGAAAGGAACAACCATTTGAAGAGAGAATGTTATTGCTGTAGCTGCATTCAACATCAAAGTGATTGAGTGGAGACTCAAATGATCTGTTTTCCATACTGGTGCTATGAAAGAACATTGGCAAAGGAAGGACCGTGGAAAATTTATGCAACCAAGTAGCCTAAAGCCAATGGGAAAAATAGTATTCATGATCTGGGTGCAGAAGGGTCGTGACCTAGGTGGAGCTATAAACTGTTTATGCCAAGTCAGAATTCTAGTGGACTTTTCTGTACTTCAGTATACTTTAAAGAAATCAATGGAAGTTGATGATGATGCTGGGAAATTAGGTGATCCGTGAGGAGGGATTTAAATGGCAGTGAAGCTGAAGGAATCATCCAATGGCCTTTCTAGCTATACTGGAGAAAGAATATGTGAGGTTTAAGTTAGACTGATTAGTCAGCTAGATAGGGGAGATCAAGGACATGAAGGAATTGTCTACATCAGGTGTACTTGACAAGTATTCTGAGGTATTTTCTCATGGATTTGTAGCACAAAAGACATGAAAGCAATGACTAACCTGAAGGATTATGCTACATTTCAGTTTTTCCAGTGTTTTCTTTGTATCTGAGCATGTGTTTATATTATGATTCTTTTGGACAGAGTCATGTAATATACCTGCTTCTTAACCATGTAACTTTGTCACAAAGAGTCTGGAACCTACAGACTCATTTAAAGTTAGTGTGCAGTTTTGTGAATAAACACCTATCTCTTTGCATCTTATTTGGTGCCACTCAATACATTCATGAAGACCATACAATGACCTACATCTTGCGTGTAAAGGAAAAGGTTGCAAAGGACCATAAACAACTGTAGGAAGGATTGAATTATTGAACTGATTGAGACAGATTGCACCATTAAGATCAGTGGAGATCATAAAATAGCAGTCAATAAGGACGCAAAGATAAATGCTGGTAAATGACTTGTTTGCTCAACTAGGAGGACAGATCTTCCGACTGTAATGTGTCAGATATTTATAAAGCAGATCAAGTTAAACAAAGGCTCAGAGAAGTAGTCAATGATAAATATAGCTCCAATAGACTTCCATTTGAAAATAGCATCAGCTCTGGGGATTTTCCAAAGGACAAAGGGTCGTTTATCCAAAGATCTGCCAGGTCTGGTATGTTACCCAGATGGCAACATGGTGTCTCAAAAGTCAGTAAGAACACAAAAAAGAAATCAGGAAGTTTAGATAATTCCAAGCAGCAAGAGCAAGGTTGAGAAAAGATATGAGTATTTTTGTTGCCTCAGAGTAGTCTAACTTGATTTTGATGGAAGGACTCCTCCAGGTTGAGGAAAGGTTAAAATAACATTGGATGCACCTCGCCCAACCGGGCTGATTTAGGACTCTATATCTACTTGGGCTTTTCTGCTCACTTTTAAGCAAGGAATTTAGGATCCCTACATGATTGACTAAATCACAAGACAATGTAAAAGCAGGCAAGGAAAACAGAGTCTGTGTTTCAGGATCAAGGAAATTACTGCTAAATTCACAGGTTCTTATTCATCATGATCCAGTGAAGCTGTTGCTGCTGTCCTGTGATACATTGACTTAGGGTGTTGGTGTTATTTTGTCACTATTTACGAAGAATGGAGAGTAACTGATTGTAGAGAAACCATGATGCAAAGACTAAGCAAAATAATGTCTTACACAACTAAACAAAAGATTTAGAGATTGTCTACAAGAATCTGTATGCCTGAAATATCATGATTTTCCTGGACAGCAAACTTGACAGCATCTTTTTGATGACTCCATGGGAATACCACAGGTGGCCTATCAGCGTGCAGAGATGGGCATCTACATTTTCTGCATTTGACTGCATTCTAGAGGGTCAGAATGCAGATGCATTGAGCAGACTTCCAGTTGATGCAACTCCATGTGAGACTGTGTCACTGCTGGAATACATGCCAGGCACAACTCAACCACCTGCTACCATGATGAGGTGTGATCCTCCCCTCTCATGGGTGCACAGACACATTCAGAACAGATGAGAAGTAAAAGTGAAGATGGCACATTTTTACCATATTATAGCCAAAAGTACAAGTTAGGCAGCAAAACTGGTATGGTTCTTTGGAGTTCCAGAGTTGTTCCACCACAAGAAAGAGCACACCAACATAAAGTATACGTGAACATGATCATGTAGATACGCATTCAAACTAATAGATGCCATTTTATTTAAAACTTCTACAGATTGTGACCTTTTCAAAGTTAGAATGATCTTTGCTACATATGGTCTTTCAGAGCTATTTGTGGAGGACGGCAAATCCCTCAGAGAGAATGAATGCAAACAGGTGCAGATAGCACCTGGTCTCAAATGGTTTGACAGTAGGGGCAATTCAACATGAAAGGTGAAAATCAAAAAACTGCAGATGCTGGAAATCTGAAAAAAAAACACAGAAAATGCTGTAACCACCCAGCAAGACTGAGCTTCCAGCTGCTTGCCACTTTAATTCTCCATCCTGATGCTATTTTTAGCTATCTATCTATGGCGTCCATGCACTTTTACAAGGCCACAATACAAGCTTGGGGTTACAACACCTCATCTTCTGTGTGGGCACATTGCAGCCTTCCAGACAGGGCCCTGGGAGTGTTATTGAACAGTGAATTGTTGAGTACAGATACATAGTTCCACTGAAAGTGAAGAAGAAGGTATGTGTGCTTTCATCGACTGAGGCACTTAGTACCGGAGTTGGGACATCACGTTACAGTTGTACAAATCGTTCGTTAGGCTGCACTTGGAGTATTGTGTGCAGTTCTGGTGGCCAAGCTATAGGAAGAATGTGATTAAGCTAGAGAGGGTGCAGAAAAGATTCACAGGAGTGTTTGCCTGGACTGGAGGGCTTGAGTTGTAAGGAGTGATTGGATAAGTTAGGACTGTTTTCTTTAGAGTGAAAGAGGCTGAGGGGTGAACGTCTGGAGTTTTATAAAATTATGAGGGGCATAGATAGTCACAGTATTTTTGCAAGGATAGGGAAGTCTAATACTAGGGGGCATTGGTTTATGTGAGAGGGAAAAGATTTAAAGGGGATCTAAGGGGCAAGTTTTTCACACAGAGGGTGATTGGGTATATGGCACAAGCTGCCAGAGGAGGAGGTAGAGGCAGGTATAATTACAACATTTAAAAAACATTTGGACATGGATAGGAAAGGTTTAGAAGGATGTAAGCTAAATGCAGGTAAATGGGAATGGGAATAGAAAGGCATCTTGGCTGGCATGGACGAGTTTGGGCCGAAGGGCCTGTTTCCATGCTGTATAACTCTATGAATCTCTGTGAATCTATATAGTTCTAGTACAGTGCAGGGTTTTGGATGGATAGGCATGTCAGAGTGCATGTGGATTTTGTGAAGCCAGATTTTAGTGCCACTGTATGTTCTAAACTAGTGAAGTATAGGGAACAACATGACCCCAGAATTCACGTAGATGATCCTATTTTCGTACCACGGGAGGAATGTGGTTGTCAGATCAAACTTAAATAGCACTTGAGCAGTTTCATCTCTGGTTCATCCAGGTGACAGTCACATGATGAAACATCATCAAGTCCATGCAATACCTCATACTTTGCAGCCATCAGCTCAACCTTGAGTACGTGCAGAACCACAAGTGTCCTCACCTTCTACTAAAAGCAATGTAGTAAAGGAAGGCACATGTTGAAGTGAAATGCTACCATCTATGGGTGATGTTTCATTGCAAACTGATCTGAATCATTGACAATCACCAAGAAAACCATCAGAGTGGTTGAATTTTTAAAAGAGGTAGTTCTACAGTTTTTTGGTAGCATTGGATCTTTTTGACTGCGTTTTATGAATGCATCCAAATTAACGGGAAAGAGATGTGATTACGAGGGCCCTGGGAGAACCTAGTATTGGAATTTTATTGCTATCAACATCCTCGCTTGGATAAGTACAAAATGAAAAATAATTATACACAGAACTTTACATTTTAATTGCTGAATTCAATGTTTGCATATATTGAACAGCATCATAAAGATAATGGTAATGTACTCTGCTTCTGCCAATGCTACCTCAAAGTTTGTACCTTATAAGAGGAATCAACTGACCATGTAGGTCTTAATTATAGGCATGCAAATAGTTTAGAAACTAAAATAAAATATTTATTAGTTCTGACAATGTTATATAAAGTTGGTTTATGCCTTCTTAGATTACAAGGTTGAAAGGGATCTACCTGAAGCCTTTAAAATGATAAAGGTTTTCAGTGGAAAATATTTCCTGTAGAGTGATGGGCCCAGCAATAATTGTGATCTGTTAGTGAATGACCCTATCCAGCAATCAAGGTAATGAAAGTGGAAGCATGTTCTGTGAGAGAGTGATCTTATCCAGCAGCAAAGCTGTGAGTAAGTCACCTTGAATGTCTTTCAGGAAGGAAAATCTGCTATCCTTACCTGGTCTTTATGTGACACTGGATCCACAAATGTGGTTGACTCTTAACTGCTCTCTGAAATGACCTAATAAGCTACTCAGCTCAGGGCAATAAATGTCTGCCTTGGCAGCAACATCCACAACCCATTAATGAATAAATCAATGTGTAAGGGAGGTAGGGCCTTACTCTAAACATCTGGGATGCAATGGCCCTCTACAAAAAACTAGAAAAGAACCACCATTGCTCTCTCTGCAATGATCCATTGACAAGATAACTGAACTAATGTCAGCATCCTCTCCCTGGCCACAGTCTCAGCATTGAGGTTCTGATGATGTTAAAACAGGTATTGTGTTCTCCTATATTTTCCACATGCCTGACTCTAGACTCACAAAACAACCACTCTACTCTGAGCATCAATATCCAGGCAGAGAGAAGGCATAGACCCCCTCCACTGCATGGCAAAATGTAACATCTTCACTGTCTCATGGGAGTCCCTGGCCTCTGACTGCTTAAAATGGAGATGCAGCATTCAGGAAGACTCTGAGCACATCAAATCTCCAAGACGGACATACACAAAGGTCATGTGCAGACAGCAGAAGATGAGGAAAACACTTCAAACAACTCATCTGTCAATTCCACCTCCCCAGAGTCTGCAGAACCAACAAGAAATCTTCCACCATCTGACAATCCATAAAGTGGAAGTGAATCATCCTTGATCTGAGGAACTGCCTGTGCACCAGCTTTGTGATAACAAAGCCTATTATTAAATGACTATACTTGCAGCCTGTTACTTTGATATAATGCATATAACTTAGCTGATTTACACATTTGACAAAGAAAATTAAGCTAAAGTGTTTGATAGGGCCATAACCAAATGAATGGACATTGAAGCAAAGAAGATATAATGAAGACCGTCTAAAATCTTAGTCAAAGAGGTAGGAATTTTAAAGGAAGAATGAGGGGTGGAGGGGGTTAAAGAGGGAATTTTGGGTAAAGATAATTGAAAGCATCCTCATACATTGCAAGAAGGAATTGCACTACTGCGGGAGGTTACAGAGATATGGGGGAAAAACCCATTGAATGAACCAAACTCAAGGATGAGAATCACAAATATTAAGCATTAGGGAACAAGGATCCAACAGAAATGATGCCCAAGCAGGATGGTGCAGGTTAGGTTATCAATTTCCAAGTTCAGGATAAGCTGCATTTATGAAAAATAGTGAATCAGAGAACAAGGGGTCATTTTGAAATGTTTATTTGGCATGAATGGCATGGCCTGCATTTAGTGACTTTAAATAAAAATACTGCAGATGTTGGAAATCTGAAAAGAAAACAGAAAATGCTAAAAATACAGGCACAACCCCCACCAACCACCTCCCAACCACCCCCCCCCCCCCACAATCAGGTAACAGAAATTTGCCCTTATAGAGTTCACAAATCATTACCAAAAAATCTGAGATATGGAGTTAAAAACTTGCTCTTACAGAATCTATGTGGAAAATAAACTCAAAATATTTTTTCAGCTCGCATATCTTGATGCATGCACAGATGATGTGGCTTCATGTTATGGAAAAATCATGATATGTATGGTTTTCTAGGAGGGAAACAACCCCCCACCCCCCCCCCCCCGTCTGTAATGTGGACATTGCCTGTACTCAGCAGGTCAGGTAACAGGTGGAGTGAAAAACAAAGATAAGCTTTCAGATCAATGACCTTTCAGAGTGAAAAACCAGGTGCCAAATAAGGGATCTGCTTTGTCCTGGTTAACGTTGACCTTGAGTGTTGCTGGAGCTGCACTAATTCAGTCAGATAGAATGTACTCTATCAGAGTCACAGTCATTGCTTCTGTCATGGAAAGGCTTTGAGGAATTGAATGGTAAATGATACACCAGAGGGTACCAAACCTCTGCCCTGCTCTTTTGCTACTGTACTTATGTGGCTGGTCTAGTTAAGTTTATGGTGAATGGTGACTTCCAAGGTATTAATAGCAAGGAACTTAGTCATTGAAATGTTATTGGTTCTCGAGGGTAGGTGGTTAGACTCTCAAAGTGTCAAAAGCTTTGATCAACATTGCTATCCTGTCACTATTATAATCCTGTACTATTAATAGATACCAAAAATGTGTCAATAAGGAAGATCCTAACACTGGGGTTGAGATCATAATCATGGCAACAGTCAGCATTAGGTTAAGAATGAGGTGAAGTGCTATGGTAGATTTTTGTCTCCATTTCTTGGGATGTAATCTAGCAGAATGGACCATTTTTTCCCTATCAAACTCATTAAAGTTTTATTGATTACGCTAGATTATTTTTCTCTGTGATAATTTTTGGCCTTGAATTTGAACACAAAAGTCTGTTGTCTTCTTCATATCACTAATCTTTTTGTAGAGTTTCTTGCCACATCCTTTCATTCTGTGACAAACATTGCCACCTTCTGGCAATAGTCTTCTCCACAACTCAGACTCTCAAATAGTTCCTGGACATAACCTGTAGATTGTTTTCTGTGACCATTATTTGCATTTTCCTGGTTGTCTTATTCCTGCTACTACATTTCATTTTACTTGCCTGTTTAAGCACTAGGCAGTAAATATTTCAGCTGTTTTTTTGCCATCATTAAGTTATCACAGTATAGAATTTCTAGGCAGGCAATATGTAAAGCCAGTTACAGCCAGAAATATATAATGCTTTATAACTATGAGCGAGGATATTACATCTACTATTTTTACTCACAGCTTTTACTTCTGCTTTTACAATTAAATCACACATTGGATCGAAATCATTATTAGTGACATACCTGTCTTTATTAGCATTTGCTGCTTTTTTCTCTCACTTGTCTTGTTATGTACATGGTGAGCAGGTGAAATTAACACTCCTCTAAGGGTCAGATCAATTTCAAAATTATTAGCATCCTACACCAAAAAAGATCTTGCTTCCTGCAGAATCCTTATAATTATTAAGTGAGAATCAAACAATTACTTTTTAATGCTACTGTTACAAAATCGCTTCCAACATCATTACAATATTTCTATTTTAAATAACCCATTCTATAAAGATGTTCAATGAATTTGACAATTAGATAAGAAATACCATGGCTTATATCCATTAATCAATTAATTAACTAATTGTTCTCTTAAATCTACTTTATTTTACAAATTTATCATAAATATACATTTGTATACTTTTATATATATTTGTTACTCTAACATTACTGAACATACTTGTTGTGTTAGGATATGAATAAACAGTTAAATTTAGGTTTCCTAATTCTCATAGCCAACGACAGATGCTTACCGCTGAGGCCTTTTCCTGTGCATCGATACTAGCCAAAAGATTTTGTACTCGTTCATGGATTCTATCCCACGCGGGGTGGCTAACTGGATCAAAATAAAACCTATTTAACGAATAAAAACAATTCAGAACAATGACATTTCAAGAGAATCACATCATCATTGGTCATTAAGATAAAGGAAGTTTTTTTAATCAGAGCATACAACATATACTTTTTTTTGGCAATGTTTAAATTTAGTCAGTAATAATTCCCCAGTTATGTCCTACTTATACTCCCAGAGGAGAACCATGCCCAATGAGAACATGAGTTGGAAATAAAGCTACAGATTAGTAATTATATAGTGCTACCTCATGTACATCAAATATATAGGAAAAACTATTGTAGTTATTTATTTTTGCTATGAGACTCAGGATATTTTAGGTGCACAGAGAATCCCTCATATTGTCAGTTTAAAAGACATCACACCAGCTCCTTACAGAACTTTTTTTGGAAAATAGTGAAGGAACTGGTAATATAAATTAAGCATATTTCGCTTGTTTCTTTTACCCCATCGTCTACTTCAAAGCAATTAATTGAAAGTGTTAGTGTAAACTGTTGATGCATTTCATCTTCCCACTTCCATTATTTCAAGCAGAATTTCAAGTTACTTTAAGAACAAACCAAAATGAAAAACAAGAAAAGTAGGTTCCTTTCCCTTTCTGTTCTTTATTTTCTTGCCAACGTACACTCTAATTTGGAGCTTAACTTGGACTGTCAGGAAAATTATGAGATGGATTACAGTACATTGTGTAAGTATTACACCACTTTACATTAACTCATCCAATTTGAATTAGTCCGTATCTGGAATTCAAGTCAACACTACCCTCATGCTTGAAAATCCAAGTGTGATTCAAATTATGGAACACAAGGGGTCTGATATTCTCTTGCTTGATATTCAGTGAGCATTAAAAGCCAATTGATATAGCAATGTTTTAATAATTTTGCATTTATTAATTCAAATTGGGATGGCAGGAATTATAGCCAATTATGGATTTCAATGTAGAGACTATTGCAACCCAGACCTGATGTATTGGTGTGTGTATCCTGGGGCTTTCACAGGTATGAGTGGATATCCCCACTTGAAATATGCCAGAGCACATCAACTGAATTGTAATATGCAGAAGTAACATTAAATGCCCTTTACTTTAAGTTTCTGGGTTTCCATTTTCCAGAAACTGGCTCAACAAAACTGGTCAACAGATACAGCCTGGAAGGACTGAAAAGGGACTTCATATTTCCTAAAACCCAAAGAAATGTAATTTTTCCATTAACCTGAAACCAGTAAGTACAATCAGTGGCAGGCAATCATCCAATAGCCTTCTTTAACAGCAGCCTGTGAAGAACTAGCAGTGCAAAAACAATCAAGTAACAATCAACAACCTGCTTAAATGGAGGGCCAAATCAAGACCAAGGCAAGCAAATCACTTAAATCCAGAAATTCTTCCAGATGCAGTAAAATAGCACGTGGGTCAACTAATGCATAGAGGGACTTGGGAGAGTTGAAAGGGAGATTAACCCAAAGAAATTTTCAAAAAAAGGCCTTAAGCCTATGGCGAGCTTTGATGATATACTTGATTTTATGTCAGAAGATTGTGGGT
Source organism: Pristis pectinata (assembly GCF_009764475.1). Classification (NCBI taxonomy): domain Eukaryota; kingdom Metazoa; phylum Chordata; class Chondrichthyes; order Rhinopristiformes; family Pristidae; genus Pristis; species Pristis pectinata. The sequence continues at coordinate 63,901,444 of NC_067411.1, read as the reverse complement.
TTATACCCTGGCTCATTTTTAAACTCTGTTAGCTTCAACAGCAATAATATTCAAGAACAGATCTGAAAGAAGTACTGCACCAAGAGAGAAACTGCTTTTCTGAGGAAAAATCAAATTCATAGCCGCACTTTTAGGTGCATGGTAGAAGTTCCTGAGTTAGAAATGCAATGCAACTTGAAAAACAGGCATACAGGAGATGAAGTGCTGCTGCAAGTGCTGGTCGTGTGGTTACAGGGATCATAATATTGCTGCTGGAGTATTATAATAATGAGTCAGATAAGCTACTTATTATTTTCATGTCTGTTTAAGTGGGCCCAGAGAATTGGGCTGTTCTTGATGTACTTGAAAAGGCAGTCAGCAGCATTTTAAAAAAGTGTACCTTGACAAAGCTTTTGGTCTGAAATAACTGCCAGGAAAATGACAGGTCAGCCCCTGGGATTCTGCAGTTTCATTTTATAGATCTCTTTATTGGTGTTGGACATGAAGAGAGAAAATTTCTCCCTCCTCAATATTGCAAGCCTGGGTCTACTACCCCAGAGCCCAAAACTATTATTAACATGGACCAATGAAACAGAAATATACTGGGGACCCAGCAGAACAAAAACAACTTGAAGGAACTCAGCGGGTCAAGCAGCATCTGTGGAACGAAAGAAATGATCAGTTTCAAGTCAGGACCCTGCATCAGGACTGAGAGTGTAGAGGGAAGGTAGCCAATGTAAAGAGGTGAGGGGGAAGGATGAGACAGGGGCTGGTGGATGATAAGTGGAATCAGAGAAGGGAGGGATGATGGGCAGATGGAGTCCGGTGGGGGAGGGAGAGAGGGTAGTTTAGAGACAGAGGTTGGAGGGTGATAGGCAAAAACAGTTAAGGAAACAAAACAAATAGGTGGATGGAGCCAGGTGGAGGGAGGGGAGAGGGAAGGTAGAGTTAGAGGCTGGGAAGGGATGTGAAACCAGATAAGGGAGGGATGATGGGCAAATTGAACTAGATGGGGGAGGGGATAGGAAGAGTAGGCCAAGGTGGATAGGTGCTTGAGTGATGAGCAGAAGGAACCAGGTGGGGAAGGCTGGGGGTGGGGAATGGAAAAGGTGAACAAAGGGAGAGATCATATCATTGAGTTGTAGGATACCCGTGGAATCATGGAATATGAAGTGTCGTTCATCTAGTTTGCGTTTGGCCTCACCATGGCAGTGGAGGATTGAAACTGTGGGAATGGGGAGAGAAATGACATGCAACTGGAATGGGGACCCAGGCTTTTCATCCATCACTGCAGCTCACTACACCACTATTTACGTATGAGGAGCGTTTGTCAGCTCTTGGACTGTACTCACTGGAGTACAGAAGAATGAGAGGGGACCTCATAGCGACATTTAAAATATTGATAGGAAAGGACAGAGTAAATGTGGCTAGGCTGTTTCCCTTGGTGGGTGAGTCCAGGACCAGAGCGCACAATCTTAGAATTAGAGGGTACAGTTTCAAAACAGAGATGAGGAAAAATTTCTTTAGCCAGAGGGTGGTGAATTTGTGGAACTCCTTGCCACATACAGCAGTGGAGGCCAGATCAGTGGGGGCATTCGAGGAGGAGATAGATAGATATCTAAATAGTCAGGATATCAAGGGATATGGGGATAAGGCCGGAAATTGGGATTAGAATAGGTTTTTTTTTCTTCCCCCCATTCCCCATTTCTCATTTCTATTTCCCTTTCCTTGGAGCAGACTCGATGGGCCGAATGGCCTGCTTCTGCTCCCTTGTCTTGTGATCTTGTGATCCCCTCGACACTTTTCCTATCCAAGTACTTGTCCAAATGCCTTTTAAATGTTGTAATTCTATCTACCTCCACCAGTTCCTCATGCTCCTATGTAATCTTCGGTCTCTAAATCTAGTTTTTTATGCACCTACTTCCTTTCCCCTCATGACTGACAGCATTTTCTTGACCTGGTCTGACTCTGGAAACTCCCCCAAACAAATCTAACCTCTCTACATTTTTTTTACATCATTAAAAACCAATTTTGAATTCAAATATTAGGCCACCATTCCCTATGTCTTCATTCTTATGGTTTATTCTTCCCTTCTTTTAAATGAAATGTTAGTTGATGTTGTACAAACAAGGAGGTATAAAATAATTTGTGTTAGGATACTGAAAAACAATAAAGCTGCAGATGCTGAAAATCTGAAATGAAAACAGTAAATGCTGAAGTTATTCAGCAGATCAGGTGGCATCTGATGTTGGTCCATGGAGGTTTCTCTTTTCACAGGTGGTACCCGACCGGCTGAGCATTGCTAGCATTTTCTGTTTTTATTTGTGCAAGGATATTATGTCTTATATTTTTAATCCATGGAACTACTCTTAGCTACAAAAATAATCACGCAATTACCATTATAATCATTACCTGTTGATATGACTGGATGGTTTTCTCTGTGCGCAGATAGAAGGTGTGGACACATCACTTGGATTATCTCTAAGAGTTGAATTCAGTGGATAACTAATAAGCTCCTCTGTATCTCTAGACAGTTCTTCCCAACTAATAGGTTCTCTGAAACTTGGACTCTTTGGGATTCAGAAAGATACAAGCATTATTTCATTTGCGAATGAAAAATTAAATGCAACTTTGCCAGATAAAGGTTCCCTCTAACATTTTGCATTTTCCTAAGGCATTCGGGGGAAAATAGAAACACTAATTTAAACTTTGCAGATTTATTTTACTAATTCTGTCTCATGCCATCAGAGGAATGCCCCTAGATCTTTGAGAAGCATCATATAATATTAAGACCTAAATATTGCTTTAATTGCATGAGGGAATTGTCACACCAACTCCAATTTTGAGCAGATTTTCATTTAGATAGCCAAAGCTCTTGTAAGAAGCTGGCAAGGGTCTAGTTAACACGCAAAAATGGGAATAAGAGTATATCTAATATCATTTTTGACTCCACTGACATTGGCTATTTCAGATTCACTCAGAAATTATGGGTAGTACAAACCAGGAGGTAAACTATAACAGGTATTCAAAATTTATGAAAAGGATACATTCACAGAAAATGTTTCATTAAGCATAAAGCATGGGCAAAAGATATTATGGATACTTTGGTTCTTATGGGCCATGCATTATATTGATAAATAGACTAGTGAATCAAAGATGCATATCCCAAAGATGCAATCGTGAAAAATGTGATGAATACTTATGAATAGATATTTATAGAAAAACAGTAGTGATCGCAGGTAAAACATTGGAATGTTTTGGGAGACATTATATTTGTGTTACATTGTGTCTTTGGTAACATACATTGTGCATCAACAATAGTCACTTTGATAATATCCTTAACTCTTAGGAGTTTTCAGGTACATATAGAACATAAAACAGTACAGTACAGGAACAGGCCCTTCTCCCCTCATCTGTTCTGAGTATGATGCCAATTTAAACTAATCCCATCTGCCTGCATATACGTTGCTTTTGTATCTGCTTCCATCACCTCCCCTGGCAGTACATTCCTGGCATCTACCACTCTCTGAATAAGAAAGAATTTGCCTTGCAAATCTCCTTTAAACATTCCCCCCTCACCTAAAATGTATGCTGTCGAGTATTTGATATTTCCGCTCTGGGAACAAGATTCTGACTATCTACCCTATCTATTGCCTCTCATAAATTTATATACTTCTATCAGGTCACTCCTCAGCCTCTGATGCTCTAGAGAAAACAATCCAAGTTTGTCCAACATCTCCTTATAGCTAATACTCTCCAGGCCAGGGAACATCCTGGTTAAACTCTACTGCACCCTCTCAAAACCCTCCATATCCTTCTTGTAATGTAGCAACCAGAATTGCACACAATACTCCAATGTGCTCTAACCAAAACTTCATACAACTGCAACATGATTTCCCGACTTTTATACTTAATACCCCGACCAATAAAAGCAAGTATGCCTCTATACCACCCTATCTACTTGTGTTGTCACTTTCAGGGAGCTATCAACTTGCACCCCAAAATCCATCTGTGCATCAATAATCCTAAGGGTTCTGCCATTTACTGTATACTTTCCTCTTACATTTGACCTCCCAAAGTGCAACACCTCAAACTTGTCCAGATGAAACTCTATCTGCCACTTTTCTGCCCATAATATATCCTGCTGTATCCTTTGACAACCTTCCTCACTATCCACAGTTCCACCAATTTTTATGTTGTCTGCAAACTTATTAATTAGCTTACCTACACTTTCATCCGAATCATTTATAGATATCACAATCAACAGAGGTCCCAGCACTGATCTCTGTGAAACACCAACCTCTAGTCACAAACCTCTAGTCAGAATAACATCCCTCCACCACTACCCTCAGTCTTCTATGGCCAAGCCAATTTTGAACCCAATCTACCAAGTCACCATGGATCCCATGTGCCTTAATCTTTTGGATCTGCTTATCATGTGGGACCATGTCAAATGCTTTACTAAAGTCCACATATATGACATCCACTGTCCTACCCTCATCAATTATCTTCATCACCTCCCCAAAAAACTCAATCAAGTTTGTAAAACGTGACCTCCCCCGCACAATCCCTAACTATCCCTAATAAGTCCATGCTTTTCCAGATGTGAATAATTCCTATCCCTAAGAATCTTCTCTAATAATTTTTCCACCATTGATGTAAGGGTCACCAGCCTTTAATTTGCTGGATTATCCCTATTTCCCATTTTAAATTAAGGAACAACAATGGCTATTCTCCAGTCGTCTGGGACTTTGCCTGTGGCTAAAGAGGATAAAAAGATATCTGTTAAGGCCCCAGCAATTTCCTGAAGCTAGGGGCCCAGTTTAGAAATTCTGCTCAGTCTAGAAGATGAGAACGAGGAGGAAGAGCACCATCTTGAGGAGGAAGGATGTATCTGAAGGCATCCTACATTATACCCACTAAAGAATAAACATGTTTTCTATTTGTTGCACAATTGATATTCATATCAACCAAGGCAATTATCTGCATACAATGATGTCACAAGAGACATATTATGTTATGGCTTTTCATAAAAATTCCCAAGTACAAACTATCACTGTAAGTCCCAATAGTCCCCTTGAAATATTCTTTTATCCACTCTCGTTTTCTTTTGTGTTCCACGGCCCTTTTGAGTTTGTAGGCTGCCATGACTGAGTCCAGTGTGTTGGGGACATTCATTACTAATAAGCTACAAGAACCTGGTCCCGAGGCTTAGGTGCAAACCATACGAAAATCAACATTCAGTGAGTTCCGGCACTGGAATGGATATTTGTTGAGGGATAGCATAGGTGCAGAGACAAGGCTATCCTGAATAAGGGAAACATAATGCATTTCAAGTCTATGACTGTCCATGCCATTAGACTGCGACATATCCATAATAGGGCTGAAATAGGGCTACAAAATCCTGAAATATGACCTCAGCTTAACATCTACTGAGATAACCACACACTCCAAAATGTCTCTTTGTCATACATTTCAGCCACACAAATGTTGGTTTTGGACTTTGCCACACTCTGACATGTTGTAGAACTTCCTGGTAGGTAGAAAGTGCATTGGGTTGTACAAGGCCATACTGTAAATTATAACATAACCTTCAACTCTTCTTACCTTGTCTGTACTATATCTTGGTAAGCAAACATCTAGACAAAGGAATTAAATAAAAATGAGAAACACACAGAAGATAATATACATGAGAAAATACTGAGTTTTGACTGTCAATTCAGAATTTTTCTGACTTCTATCTGATAAAATGTCAAAGACGTAATTCTCCTTTGTGTTGTTAAAAGTTCATTGTACTTTCTAGAAATTAATTTGTCCAGCTATTTTACTTATTAATGTCCCCTACTTTCATTGGTATCAAATACACATTGTTACTGCCATATGAATAGTGGAAAGACTAGTAATTGATTAGGACAGTAATACGATTAGAAACATATTCTAGCATTTTAAATTGGAGTTCAGCTATCTAACTCCTTTTAATGCCTATGAATCAATCATTATCTTCTGCTTATCTGAAATTTGGTTATTATTTGCTGACTTTTAATTATGCTATGGTTAAACGATAGAGACTTACAGTATATCTATTATGTTGTTAGAATTTTAACTTATTATATTTTTGGTCTTAAAATTGCACACAATTTTCAGTGGTCTCAAATTATGCTCATTCACCTGGTCCACAAGGAAATTGGTATGGCGTCAATGAGGTAGTCTTTTTTAGAAAAACATTTGGGCTTTTATTGTTATTTGAATGCTGAATTGCCAGGCACCTGATTACAACATATTGAAATAGGAGTCAGTAATGTTGCAGATTTATATTCCTGGATTTGTTCTGATAGTATATTTTCATCTTAACTTACAAGTAAGGTAGGACACAGATGCCACAGCCTACAGACAGTTGAAAGTTTGAGCAGAAACTAATATAATTGAAAGCAACTCTTTGGATCAATTACTGTTAGTATCAAGCGTGAATATACTTGAACTTGCTTCTAACTGCCTGTAAGGGAATGCAAGACCACTGAAAAGGTATTGGCTTAGCAATTCACTGGTGCCCTCAGAAGCACAGGCACCATACAATTGGCTTTACATGTAGGTAAAGCCTTTTCTATGGTGCTATGAAGGGAAAAAGATAAGTCTTCAGTTGAGGCTGGGGCAGAGATTGAAGATGGAGGGGAAGTGGTGAGTGTTCCGTGAGATGCCAGAAGTCAGTGGTGTTTAGGGCCTACAACTTCTGGTCAAAGGGTCATTGGAGAAGAGGGGCCAATTGGTGATCATGGATGACATTGATGAGTCAGATGGAAGTTAATGCTCTTGTGGAAATCAATAGGAATTTGGGGACTGGAGATCAAGTGATCAGTGTGGTAGGGGTAGGTGGTAAGTGAGAAAGGTGGCAGGTAGATTGGTTCTCAAAAGGACAGCAGGTGAAATAATAAATCAAAGGATGGGATATGTTCAGGGAGGCCTAATTTAAATAACAAAATAGCAACTCTACTAAACTTCATTGAATTGAGAAAACCCAATTACAAGTGGTGTTTCTGAACTAAGTCCACTAATTTTTCCCAACAATGCTACATGGGAAAATGGGGAGAAGGGAATGCACTAATGACACATCTTCCAGCACAGATGTGAATGGTTGCAAGAGCCCAGTCATATTTCAGGAGTGGCATAATCCAACCTAGAAACAAGCATCATTGAATTCCACTCCTATGAAAATAGGTATACCGTATATACATATAGCATTGAAAAAAAACCTGAATCTTTTTGCCTTTCTCCTGGATTCTTAAGAGTTAATAAGGACATACCTTTATATTGTCATTATCAGAGAGCAGGAGGAATAGAAAAGAGGATGGAAGAAGAGTTTGAAGTAACATTTGAGAATGCGTCACAGAAGATATATACACACCCCAAAAATATGCAGTTAATGCAGATCCAAAAGATATGGAATGGGTAATTGGAATAATGAAATAATAGGGTGCTTTGCAAGTGAACTTGTGCAATAGTGCTGTTTATGGTTATGAAAATGACTATCCACTTTTATTCCAAGCAACCAACTGAGACAGGGTGAGGCCAGGGTTGACAAGAGAAATAAGCTGTAGAGGTTTTGCAGTTAAAGTGTAAATGTGGGCAGTTATTGGATGATATTACAAAAATGAAGCATAAAATGTTGCAAAAATGTAGGGTTGTGACCCAGCATGTCTGAGAGGTTGTGACAATTTCCATATTTTTGTTACATCATATGAGTAGGTTGTTCAGCCCATTAAGTTTATGCCAGCTCTTAAAGCATTTCCATGTCCCCCACTAATGTTTCCAACCAAAAAATTAATGCTAAGTTTTACGAAAACAACTGAATACTTGGTTAAAAAGTTAGGTTCTAAGGAAGAATGCAATGAAGGTGGAAAAAGATTGGAACATGATTGGAAGATTGTTTCTGACTGAGTATCCTGAATAGTGTTTACTACAAAATGGGATAAGACTGTAAAAATCACAATTTTTTCAACTAGTAACGGTGATTGAGAACTTTTGAACTTAACTTACCGGATTGGATACAATGCAGAAATATAGAAGCCATTGAGGTGAACATAGGAATGCATAGTCTTGAAGTAACAAAGATTTCAGCAGCATAAGGGGTAAGGAATGGGAGGAAATAAGCAATCATAGAATTGGTAAAGTAAGAGTTTTGAATCTTAACTTGTAATCAACAAGGCACTAGGATTGGATGCAGTAGGCTTCAGCCCTGGAAAGTAGGGAGAGAGTTAAGCAGAATAGCTGTTGCCTGGTGCATTAAGTTGGTGAAAGGTGTCCAATCAACAATATCAGAAAGATAGACAATGCACAAATTGATGGGATTATACAATATGTTCTAGCCCAGAAATTCTATTGCAGAGGGCAATGATTGAAATGCACATCAGTAAAATCTTACCGCGACTGCATCTGGCCGGAGATGCTGTTCTATGGTCTGCTCTTGTGCTTTTATCAAATGTTGAGCATGATACCAATGAATTGTACTTCTCTGACTTCCTTCTGTCACCCTAATTACAAAGGTGCTTCACAATTATAATGCTGTTTAAAATGTTATATATTCTATTCCATAATTTTATTCTCATCTGTACTCTCACTGACCATGAGCTGAGCTTCAAATCTTATCTTACAACCATCTATTTCTACTTCCCCTCACAGATAGTACTTGGAATCCTCAAAACCATTGACTCCCTTTGCTTTTGTGTTCCAATACTTTACTCCAAGTCTCTTTAACTCCATGTTTTAGAAACTCCATATTACCCAATACCCTTTCATTAACACTTAATTACATTCAGGCCTTGCAATCCTTACCATCCCTAAATTTCACAGTAATTTCTCTATGTGTATGAATCCTTCTTGGCCTTCACATTTCACTTGAGATTTATATTGCTACTCTACTCATTCTCCTCCTTTTATAACACTTTAACAGTAAATAATAGTGGAAAGTCTCATGGAGGGTGTCTCCATGCACTTCTCTTATTCTGACTATTCTCCTGTGATAAAGCACTTTGTTATACTTCAGTTACAGTATGTATGCAATTTGTTACTGATATAGAGTTAGACATATAATCCACAATGACAGCACAGTGCAGAACTTTAAGGACGCAACACTGATGCACAATTAACAGAAGCTTGGGGCTTCTGTTGAGTTAATTTAGAAGAATATTAGAGATCTCTGGCAAGATTCAAAGAGGTTGCCTGGCCAATTTCCTCCACCACATAATGGCACCATAAAGCAGGATAAAGAATCACTTTTTGTGAATTGTGGGTGGAAAATAATTGGTGTATTTGCTTGTATAACGCAATGTTTGCAAATCTTTTTGAAACTATCTATGAAATATCTATGTGATAATAGCTAAATACACGTGGAATTTTTTCTTTGAATGACTTTTTTAAAAAAGAAAATTTCTTATAAGAAATCACCTCTTTGATTGTCATTTCAATTTTTCTTTGATATCCAACTGTGGTTTTGTGACCAATATTAAACAAATTGGTAGAAACGATGGCATTGATTTCAGCATATGGAAGTTTAAAGTTATTATTTTATAATTTCTTTGTTATCTTAAGAAAGACAATGTTCTGGATTGTGCTGATCTTCAGAGACCAAATACATTTCACCATCCAATTGTTGGCATCTGTAACACAGCCTTGTTCTTTTGATCAAAAAGGTAAGTGCAGTAGGTGGCTTGGAATTTGTACATTCTCCTTGTGACTGTGAGGGTTTTCTCTGGGTACTCTTGTTTTCACCAACATCTCAAAGACATATTGGTTCGGTCAATTGGTTATTTCAGTTTATGACTTGTGTAAGTAGTTGTTAGAAGAATCAGGGGATGGTAATAGGCATGTGAAAGGAAAGAGGTTGCAGGGAAATAAGTGGGAGAATGGGATTGATGAATTGCTCTGAGAACTCCAGTGGACTTGATGGGCTAAATGATTTCTTTCTGTGTTGTATGGAAATGTGGAAGATTGTTGAAAGGCCAAAGGCTATTAGGGTTGTCTGGGCCAGGACTTCAGGACCTCACTTCCTGGGCCTAGTCCCACTTGCAAAATGTTTGTGAACTGCTTAACCTGTTGGATGGGTGTGGATCCATGGTGCTGCCAAAAATAAGTGGGTTGCTGAAAAAGTGATGGACTGGATGGAGCATGATCCAGTCTATTAATCAATTCTTTAAAAAAAGAGGGATAATGTTTCTCACTGCACTGAAATTTAAGGGAATATTGGTTTTCTGTTAAGACAAAGCTGCAAAAGTACAAGACAAATGACAAGATTGTTACATTGAAAGCAACATTCTTTACTGAATTCTACTAACATATTTTTGGTAGATAATTTCAAAAACACTTACAGTTTGGGTCGTAAAAGGGGGTCTTGAAAGGAACTCTGACTTGCGTGGGGATGGGTGCTGCACATCATCTCGGCAAAGCTCAAGGAAACACCTCCTGCAGTAAGGAGAAAGGGAATCTTGACCTGCTTGGTATTAGAGGCTTCTTGGGTTCCTTTTCAGACCTCCTTTCAGTGCATGATCTTCCTATCAGGTTAAATGATTTTGCACACCTTGGTCTTCTAATTTGATTCTCTTTTCTTCCATTTCTGACTGTGTTAAACAAATGAAATATGACAAAATGGATGCTGTGGCTTTACAATATGGACTTTTTTTTAATATATGTTTTACCTTCTGGGGCTTCAACATCTTCTGACTTTTTGATACAGTAATGCCATAAACTTCAACACAGATACAGTGGAAATACTTCTCATATGCAAAACAGGTACAGGTGCTCCCCACATTTTGGACTTTCAGATAATGGAAATCTGCCCTTAGGGAATTCACAAATTACCGCCAAAAATTTGAAACATGGAATTAAGTTTGCTCTTACGGAATTTATGTGGGGAAAATAATAAATACAAGATGCGAAAGAAGCAACAAATATTGTGGGGCAATAAGATTTGGATATAATGTCACTGCGTAGATTGGATTGGCAGTCACAGACGAGTCCCTCATTTGCCTTGCCCTCTCCAGTCAGAGGACATGTGAACAGACATCTCAGACTACAGCACTGCCAAGCTCTTCATCTGAGAGGCATTTTCCCTGATGCACTTCATTGTGGGGAGCTGCAATGACCATGGCCAGCTCCTTAAAGTAATCCCTCTACCTTTACTTCACTTCCACTAAGTCACCATGCTTTAACTCATTACTCCATTGAACTCCTTCTACGCTCCCTTTTTCCCCATGAACCCTGATCCTTGAATCCCATCCCTTTCCCTAATATCCCCACTTCCCCTAAACCCATTTCAGATGAAGGGTCTCGACCCGAAACACTGACTATCTATTTCTCTCCTCAGATGCTGCTCCACCGGCTGAGTTCCCCCAGCAACTCACGTTTTGCTCCAGATTCCAGCATCTGCAGTCTCTTGTGTCTCCATAAACCCTTTCCTAACACAATGAACCTTGGACATCAGAGAAAATGCTTCACAGATCCAAGAACACAGCAGCACTGCACTCTGAGCTGTCTGTTCACATCCTCAAACTGGAAAGGGCATGGCAAATGAGGGACTCTGCTGTGACTGGCACCCAATCGATGTAGTGACACCATATCCAAATCTTATTGCCCCACAGTATTGAGTGACTAAAAACTAAAACTTTTCTTTCTTTCGCAAAATCTTGTCCATTCCCCCCAGTTTAATGCCGGCCTCAGCTGTTACATAATAGTGGTGGGTCATTGCTGATTATATGGCTTAATATGGGAGAAAAACAATCCCATAGAAATGCAGCTCCAGTTATACAATGGGATTTAATGGGAAAAAGGGTTTTTGCATCACAGAAAATTGCAATATGGACAGTCTTCTAGCAATGCAATCCTTCCATAACGTGTGGATTGCCTGATTTTTAACCACATGTCCGGCAGAGTTTCAAGACCAATGAAGTTATATTGCATTGCACAGATAATTTGGTTATCGATTTATCACATTATAAAACTAAGGCACTTTGGACAGTATAAATCATGAGGATCATATGTAATAAAGAAACCAAATCTTCCATTTAATTTCTTCATTAAACATAAATGGTTTTAAACTTCTAATGATGAGCACAGTTTGTATAATGGAGAGTCTCTAAAACTGAAGCATTTACATGAAAGACTTACCAGGCATAAACTAGAGGAAATTCTCTTTGCACATCTAGGAGAAAACTCTGTAATTGTTGTTGTTGTAGAAAATTCCAATTTTGGTGAAATTAACTGAAATATCAATTGAAATGTTGAATTACTAGTCTAATATACTGAACTGTTTTTGAAAATATGTTTCGATGTCTAAATGTTGAAAGTTATCTTTGCAACAGGTGGGGCCCTAAAGAATGCATACCAGAAATAAAATGCACAATCCTCACAATTTTCTGATCAAATTGTTTGGAAAGTCATGGGCAGAAATCATTTTACAGGATTGAAATGCAAGAGAAACTTCAGAAAATGCTGCATCAGGATTAACTTTTCATGTCAAGGACCTTTCATCTGAGGCTGTCTTTCTCACTGCTCAGATGCTACTTTATCTGCTAAGTTTTCCAGCATTTTCTGCTTTAGCTTCCTTGACGACATGATCCTTTCGAGTAAGGCTCTATTATAGATATACATTCAAATTATTTTATGATACATTTTACTATCATTGTTATATATTGAACATATTGAAGTAAATTCAGGGTCTAAAAGCAGCTGTTTTACAAAATTTAAAGAATATACCATATCGCGGCAATGTTTTGTTTAAGCAGCTATTGGCAAATAGTGATCAGCTGAGAATGGGTGATAATCCTGAAGTCAGTCCTACACCAGCAAGGACAATGAATGTGGAAACAAAGTCTCTGAAATAACAGAATAATAAAAAAACGCACCAAAACTGCATCCATTTTTCCTGGATAACACTAAGGGATCCTTTTAATGGATAAACGAAAGATCCACGGTGCACCTTTTACAACACAGGTCTGATAGGCAGGAAGAGGAATGAAATAAACTATCAGGTTGATTGGCAATGGCTTCAATTGCCATATCTGTGCCAAATGACTATGATTACTATGAATGCATAATGTCCTCAGTTATTTCTAGAGGTGCAGAGGTGGGGATGGGGGCGGGATGGGGAAATGCTCAAGCTTAAGGACCTGCTAGAATTTGAGGTCCGTAAAATTTGAACGGGTGCAAACCAAAATGAAAGTCAGTTGTGGGAGGTGGTGAGGGTGGAGGGTAGATCTTTGAAATTCATCTTTGGTTGCTGATGTTAAGTGTGTGCTAGAGTATTGACTATATAGGTATACTTCCTCCCTCACATACAGCTTTATTGAGGCGATCCTGCAGTTTGTGCTCCCACATTGGTTTAGCACCAGCAGCCAAAGATGAATTTCTCCCTTCCCACCAGTTGCATTAGTTTGGCCAGCACTGTCTCCTATACTTGATATATCAAGTGCGGGTATAGTTAATTGAATGGCCTCCTTCTTTGCTATAACTTTTATGATTCAACAACCAGTGAAACTTATGTTGGAATTATAAGAACGACACGGTGATTCTGCTAATGATTAGTAATGGGCTGCTTATTGTGTATTTATCTAGTGTGGGACAGGGCAACAGGACATTGAGTATGGGAATGTAGGTTCCAAGGTGCTAGGTGAAAAATAGCAGAAGTATCCAAAATTGTTTACACTTTGCTTATTGTCAAATGGATCATGGTTGAAAGTCAAAGTTTAAACCATAGCTATATAAGTGAAAATTCTAATGTATTGAAATGAGTTAACTTCATAATGCACATTAGAAACAAGCATAAACTAAACTACAAATCCCGATTTCTGTCAAATAAAAATGTCTTACAAAAACTGTTGAACATCGTTTCATCAGTACTTCTCTATCCACTCCAGGGTATGAAGGAGTTAACTTGGGTTCAGGGAATAAGAAATTTCTAGTATTATCTTCATAGTTTGCTAATGTTTCGTTCACTACAACCAGAAAATGAAAATACCATTAGTCTTTTGGCTGCAATTGGCAAATGTACTTCTGTGCTCATTTGCCAGTAATTGTTCAAATGGTTCATCATTAATTCTTCCCATTATTAAAATATGCAAGCAATGTCTTAAAAATGTCAATATCTGCCACACTGTCATAAAAACATGGCTGATGTAATGTAACTGCATATTCAGAAACCATGAATTGTGTCTGGGGCTACTATTTGTATTCTTCTTAAAATTCTAAAACAAGGACCTCCTTGCTGTTTGCTATAACTTATTTATGTGATTGCACATAAAATTCATTGTTATCCTAAGAGACAACTTAATGCCAACAGTATTAGAAAACGATATTAAGGCGTATTTTGGGTATTATTGCTGGTTCACAAATTCTAACGTTAAGTTAACAAGGCTGTAAATAGTTTAAACCAGCAAGCACAATTTAGAAGATAATGAGAGATCACATACAATTAATATTCTACTTTGACATACTAACTGCAAATGATTGACTGCAAAGACAGGATAGAAAAAATTTTAAGAAATCTGATAAGTCTGCTGAGCAGTAATTGAAAATGGCCACAAGGGGCAAAAAAGACATGAAAACACAATTTGAACCAAAAACTGATTACAGGTAAAGGGAATAGAGCTAACACAATTACAGGTGCCTCAGCAGATCTAAGTTATAGACTAAGGATGATACAGTGAAAAGAAAATTAGAATCATATTCCATTCTCTGATATCAATGAATGGAACACCATGGACATTCCATCCAATATTTTCTTATACTAGTTATGTACACACTCCTATGGCAATATGTGGCCTTATAAAACTTATCTCTAAAATAAGCACAAGAAACAAAAGCCTCAGCATTAATCATGCTCTCTTATTAGAATACTGTTTGCAATTGTAACTTATGACAGAAGAAAATAAATATTTTATTTACTCTGTGGGTTGATTCTTTGTATTCAATGTAAGTCATTTCTGATTTTGGTTAGCAACGCTTCAATGCATGGCTGCATCCCAAATGCAAAGTGTAATTCATTTTTCAATTCAGCAGCAGGACAATACGAAAGGAGGTAACTCAAATCATAAGTGAAATTCTCCAAACTTTAGTTCATTGTCTAATGCATATTGAAGCTTAATTTCAAAAAAGGGCCTGGAAAAATTATTAATGCTGTAAGTTGTTATTGATAAATATTGCATACAATTCAGACTGCAGATCTATATTTGACTTAGAATACAATCACAAATCCGAATTTCTAATTTGGCAGCCAACATACTTCAGGAGATTGAGTAAGAAAAATTGTAGCATGAGAACGATCCACTATTGAAGCCCCACCAGTACTAGGTAAGTAATGAGAATTCTCAAAGATTTGCCAAATGAACCAATTGTTTGTCATGTAGGAAGAAATCACGATTTTTAAACAAAATATAATCCCAAAAGTTTAAAATCAAGAAGTAAATGGTGAGAAGTTGTTTAAAATTTTGTCCACACTGGGGACATCAATTACAAAATGGATGACTGCTTTGCAGAACACCTCGGTTCATTTAAGCATGACAGGGAACTCCTGGTCCATTGTTATTTTAATTCTATATTCCAAACTCATTCTGCCCTTTCTGTCCTCAGCTTTCAACAATTTTCCAATGAAGAGCAATGGAAGAATGATGGATAGTACCTCATCTTTGGATTGGGTATGTCACTACTTTCCAATTCAGCTATGGGCCAGATCGTGCTATTGGCAAACCAGTGGTTCTGCAAGCTGCCTGTTAGTTTCAGTCTGTGTGTCAGCATGTTCTGAGCTTAGAATATGCTGGAGGTCAGCAGCTGATTCACTAGACCACTCAGCTCTAGATTCACCATTAAGTCCAGGGCATTCCTCAACATAACAAGCTGAGGGACCAGATACACTTTGTTTCTGGATTCCAGCTTTGCATCACCCATAGCTGAACATCAAATAAGGCCACATGAATGGGGTCATCAAACTTCTGTAACTGAAGCTGAATGGTTTGTGATTTCTGAAATGTTTAGTTCAATTAATGTTAATATTTTAGGTAATTTACATATTTTATGTCATTTTAGATGATTCATGTTTTTATTTATAATTTTAATGTTGTAAATATTCACGTTTTTAACCATTTCTAAATGTCTCTCATCAGAGAGGATTGACAAGGGCAAGACAATAGACATTGTCTACATGACTTTAACAAGGCCTTTGACAAGGTCCTGCATGGTAGGCTGGTCTGAAAGGTTAGATCTCATGGGATCCAGGGCAAGCTAGCCAATTGGATACAAAATTGGCTTGGTGGTAGAAGTCAGAAGGTGGTAGTAGAGGGTTGTTTTTCAGATTGGAGGTCTGTGACCAGTGGTGTGCCACAGGGATCGGTTTTGGGTCCACTGTTGTTCGTATTTCTGTATTGAGTTTGCTGATGACCAAAATTAGTGGGTAGTGGACAGTGAAGAAACTTATTTAAGATTACAATAGGATCTAGAACATCTGGGAAAGTGGGCCAAGGAATGGCAGATAGACAGGGTGGTGAAGCAGGAGTTTGGCATGGTTGCCTTCATTGGTCAAAGCATTGAGTACAAGAGTTTGGATATCATGTTACAATTGTACAAGATGTTGGTAAGACCACACTTGGAGTATTATGTGCAGTTCTGGTTGATGAAATAGGAATGCTGTCATTAAGCTGGAAAGGGTGCAGAAAAGATTCACAAGGATGCTACTAGACTGGAGGGCTTCAGTTATAATGAGAGACTGGTTGGGCTGTGGCTTTTTTCCAAGCTTGGCAGGTCTGATCCACATGATGCATGGCAGCAACTCCCCATGATCATGTCAGCAGCATCTCCTTCTCCTGTGACCTCTATCACTTAGGTGTTCACAAGTAACAAGAATATGAGAGAGATTATTAAAGAGCATGTGATTGATGGATGTGATTGGGAACTGAATGTCCAGGGGTACGCAGTGTATAGGAAGGATAGGCGGGTAGGCAGAGGGGGAGGTGTGGCCATGATGGTTAGTAGTGATATAAAATCAATAGAAAGGAAGGATATTGGGTCAGAGGAGGTGGAATCCTTGTGGGTGGAGCTAAGGAATAGCAAGGGTAAAAGGACAATAGTAGCAGTCATATATAGGCCCCCTAATAGCAGTCAGCAAGTGGACGATAAGTTGCAGTTTGAGATAGAAAAAAGCATGCCAGAGTGACAATGTGAAGATAATTATGGGGGATTTTAACATGAAGGTGGACTGGGAAATCCAGAATGGCGGTAGTACTCAGGAGAGGGAGTTTGTGGAATGTCTAAGGGACGTTTTTCTAGAGCAACTTGTTGAAGAGCCCACCAGGGGATCGGCTGTTTTGGATTGGGTGCTGTGTAATGAACCGGAGGTGATTAGGGAACTAAAGGTAAAGGAACCACTGGGAACCAGTGATCACAATATGATTGAGTTCAGTTTCAAGTTTGAGGAGGAGAAACTGATAACTGGTGTATCGATATTTCAGTGGAGCAAAGGAAATTACAATGGTATGAGAGAGGAGTTGGCCCTAATTGATTGGAAGAGTAAGCTGGCTGGAGGGACGGCAGAGGAGAAATGGAAGGAATTTCTACAGGAAATAAGGAAATTGCAGGATAGATATATTCCAAGAAAAAAGGTTTTTAATGGAAAAAAGGCACAAATGTGGATAACGAGAGAGGTGAAGGCTAAAATAAAAGCAAAAGGGGCGGCGTACAAAGAAGCAAAAATTAGTGGGAAAACAGAAGACTGGGAAGCTTTTAAAAACCTGCAGAGAGAAACTAAGAAGGTCATTAGGAAAGAAAAGATGAATTATGAAAGGAAGTTGGCGGATAACATTCGAAAGGATACTAAGAGTTTTTTTTAAATACATAAGGTGTAAAAGAGAGACACGGGTTGATATTAGGACCAATTGATAACGGTGCAGGAGCTATTATAATGGACGATAGAGAGATGGCAGAGGAATTGAATGAATATTTTGCATCGGTCTTCACCGTGGAGGACATCAGCAATGTGCCGGTTAGTCAGGAGTCTCACGAAATGGAATTGAGTTCAGTTAAGATTACTAGGGAGAAGGTGCTAGGAAAACTAAATGGAATAAAGACTGATAAGTCTCCCAGACCGGATGAGGTGCATCCCCGGGTTCTAAAGGAGGTGGCTTTAGAGATAGCGGAGGCATTGGCGATAATTTTCCAGAAATTGATAGATTCCGGCGTGGTTCCGGAGGACTGGAGGGTCGCAAATGTAGTTCTGTTGTATAAGAAAGGTGGGAGGCAGCATAAAGGAAATTACAGACCTATTAGTCTGACGTCAGTGGTGGGAAAGTTATTGGAATCTATCCTCAAAGACGGGGTTACGGAATACCTAGAG
Organism: Pristis pectinata; assembly: GCF_009764475.1. Taxonomy (NCBI): domain Eukaryota; kingdom Metazoa; phylum Chordata; class Chondrichthyes; order Rhinopristiformes; family Pristidae; genus Pristis; species Pristis pectinata. Next base: position 63,883,101 of record NC_067411.1, on the reverse strand, counting down.
GCGCAAGGCAGGATAGGTCCTAGCCAACATGGTTTTGTGAAGGGAAGATCCTGCCTGACCAACCTATTGGAGTTTTTTGGATAAGGGAGAGGCGGTAGATGTTGTGTATTTAGACTTTCAAAAGGCCTTTGATAAGGTGCCTCACAAGAGACTGATTAATAAGATGAGAGGTCATGGAATTACGGGTAGGATAACAGAATGGGTGGAGCATTGGCTGGTTGACAGGAAGCAAAGAGTGGAAATAAAAGGATCTCGTTCTGGTTGGTTACCGGTTACTAGTGGTGTGCCGCAGGGGTCGGTGTTGGGACCGCTCCTTTTTACCTTGTACATTAACGATTTGGATGATGGAATAAATGATTTCGTGGCTAAGTTTGCGGATGACACCAAGATAGGGGGAGGAGTAGGGAGTATTGAAGAGATAGGAAGGTTGCAGAGGGACCTAGACAGTTTAGGAGAATGGGCAAGGAAATGGCAGATGAGATTAAATGCAGGGAAATGTGCAGTTGTACACCTTGGAAGCAGAAATAAGCGGGCAGATTATTATCTAGGAGGAGAGAAAATCCAAAGCACGGAAGTACAAAGGGACTTGGGGGTACTCGTGCATGATACCTTAAAGGTTAACCACCAGGTCGGATCGGTGGTAAAGAAAGCGAATGCTACGTTGGCATTCATTTCAAGAGGTATAGTATATAAAAGTAAGGAAGTGTTGATGAGGCTCTACAGGGCACTAGTGAGGCCTCATTTGGAATATTGTGCGCAGTTTTGGGCCCCACATCTTAGGAAGGATGTGTTGACGTTGGAGAGGGTTCAGAGGAGATTTACGAGGATGATTCCAGGAATGAAAGGGCTTACGTATGAGGAGCGCTTGTCGGCTCTTGGACTGTACTCACTGGAGTACAGAAGAATGAGAGGGGATCTCATAGCGACATTTAAAATATTGATAGGAAAGGACAGAGTAAATGTGGCTAGGCTGTTTCCCTTGGCGGGTGAGTCCAGGACCAGAGCGCACAATCTTAGAATTAGAGGGTACAGTTTCAAAACAGAGATGAGGAAAAATTTCTTTAGCCAGAGGGTGGTGAATTTGTGGAACTCCTTGCCACGTACAGCAGTGGAGGCCAGATCAGTGGGGGCGTTCAAGGAGGAGATAGATAGATATCTAAATAGTCAGGATATCAAGGGATATGGGGATAAGGCCGGTAATTGGGATTAGAATAGTTTTTTTTCTTCTTCTTCCCCCATTCCCCATTTCTCATTTCTATTTCCCTTTCCTTGGAGCAGACTCGATGGGCCGAATGGCCTGCTTCTGCTCCCTTGTCTTGTGATCTTGAGCATGGGAAATCCATATGGCCTTGATTAAATCCCAAAACTGCAGTTAAAATCACTCTTAATGAGTAATCTAAATGTTTAAATTATCAAGATATAAAGAGTTTATGCTTGCTATTTACAATGCCTGAGTTAAATTCAGGTATGTCTGAATAGCTTTCCAACTCAGCATCTTTTTTTTGCAGATTTAACACCTACCTACTATAAAACGCAGCCACTCATGTTACAAGCCCCCTTCCCACCAACTGCAGTGTTGGGAAGTCCCCCATCATGTACATTCTGCTTGTCTGTCATTCATCCTTCCCTCAGTTTGTGAACACAGAGAAGTAAAGAAAGAAAGAAAGGCACATCTTTAATCAGGTTTCTAAACATAGAGCTCCAAGGAAAAACCTTCAGCTGACCTAGAAGGTTAAGGAGAAAGATTGCATAGCCAGGCCACAATTTTCCAATCCACCTTGGATGTAAGGGTATTATTTTATACTCTGTGGATTATGGTATTATATAGTTAGAAAGAGGCCAATATGAACATTTAGATACCTGTAGGATATGCAGGGATGACTAGCACTGCTGTACCCAAAATATTATTCAAGGCAAATTTCTAACACACATGCTGTTACACTCTTCAGTCCAGAAAGAAGGCGAATGAGCATAAAACTGACATTAAAATACTAAGAATGGAAACAGCAATGTGAATTATTATTATTACAATTTATGCAAAAACTATAACTCAAGAGAACCTATATACAGTCTAGTAAAAGGTAAACTCAGGAGGGATACATAAAGCATCAGTAACTGGATGGCTTACTTTTGTGATTCTTTTGTGCATATATGTTGCAGAAGTGGACAATATAATTTATGGCAAAAAAGGCATTGCAATATTTAAAAACTATGGAGTGTAATAACCTGATTACATTAGTAATTAATGGCAGTACAAGTAATGTATACTAATAAATGAATGTAAAATAAGAGTCCTGCTGCTGTTATCATATGTACAGTGACTAAAAAGAATTAGATCTGAGCAAACTACATGTGTTTTTGCAAAAAAAAACTAGGAAATATTGTTGTACTTCAATGAATGATAATACCTGAAGGAGTGAACTGTATTAATTCAAACTTTGTGTTATCACCTGAAAGAAAATAAATCATCATTAGCAAAGTTTTAGAGTTTGTGGAAAGAAATATGATCAATTTAAAAATGCACAAGCAGCATCTTTTTGTCTTCAAAAATGCAAAACTAACAAAGCCAATTTCCCTACTTATGTTTATGTTATAACACACCTAGGAACTCTTGCACATGAAAATAGCTAACTTCCAGAGTGGATAGCTATTGTAGTGAATTCTGGGTTAAACTGGAAATTCAGTTAGGCACTTCCATTCAGATCACTCTTGAACCGATGGTGTGATTTGCACAAAGATGCACATGGAATGACATCATATCCCATGCAACCCTCCTTTAGGGTGTTATCTGGGAAATTAGATCACATTGTTTAGAGAAGCACCTGTCATTGGACTGCCACTATGAATTACCAAACATGGGACTGGAATCCCATCTAGTTAGGTTCCACTCATGTCACCTTCACTTCTTTGCCACACCCCTGATTGTGAGTGACAGTGTAAGATAAACTACGTAGTGTCCAATACTGTTCGTGCATTTGGCAAGAAATGGGTTTTGAAGATGCATTTACTGACATTGATGTCTCGTGTGAGGTCATTCTGTTTTTTTCCTGCATGTAGCCTGATCCTTACATCAACGCCCAGGGACCGACATCCATAACTATCTCCTCTCATTTTCTTTTGTGCTTGTGTCATAAGGGCTTGATGGCCTGTTGTTTCCACCTGTTCCACCAAGACTATCAGTACAGCATGTGAAGACTTTAAAACCTGTTCTTTTCCAAGTTCAGCCATTCTTCATTCTTTTCCAGATCAGATTAATTTCCTCCACGATTGCCAGACTTGCTTTAGTGAAAATGCACCATCCATTTAAGCAATGCATAGTAGTTTCAATTGGACCTTGTTACTCATGTTTTTGGACCCTGCTGAGTGCTCAGCCCATGAACAGTATAGTTAGTGTTGGACGAATCTAGAAATCATTCAAATGAGAATGCAGTAGGCAGCTGGCATTCCTCATAGCAAGTAAAAGGCTGATCATATATTATGATTCTAATTCTTTATTTCAGGCGTCATCCAAGATTTGAAACAGATTTTGAAGCTCATGATTTAGAGTCAGGAATGCTGCAATTAATTCAAACTGAGTTACCAGTTTAGTCTTAACTAACTTAATAATTGCTTTCATCTTTGCAGAGAAAACAAGGCAAAATTTTTTCATAGAGCTTATTAAAATCAATATATTAGTTTGTAATGTTTAGCAGTGAGCTAAATTTTCAATACAATGTGTTTTTTTCAAATACTATTTACTACCAACAATAATGATTGACTAACGTTTTGTTAAAAAGTTATTTGCCTATTATTAAAAAATTACTAATTTATATACATACATTCTAAGAACGCAGCAACATCAGCAGGATCAACAATATCTTTCCCAAACACCTGTTGAAGGGAATGCAAGTAGATGAAACTGTAGCAGACAAATTATAAATGGACACATAATAAAAACAGTATTGTAAAAACAAAACATAGGAAGCAATTATTGTGTAAGTGGTAACGATTGCCAAAATCACACAGAAATTGTGTGGATCCAAATGAATTATCCTAATCCAGCTGCCTGTTTTACAGCCAGCGGATTTAATTTGTAAGTTCCATGGGGGTTGTCAAACACACTCAGAGCCAGAGTTCTGAAGGCCGAATCCAAAAAAGATCTTGGATGCAATGTAAGCAATTACTTCATGACTTACCTAGATCAGTGAAAGTGACTACATCTGGTCCTGTAGAGAAATTTTAACTCATGTCCCTGTATTCGAGGTCTCTGGATGTTAGCCCAGTGACATAATCACTATACTACTTTACCCTATTCATCCACCATTGGTACTCATCCAAATCCTTATTCAATTTAATGCACTGGACTCATAGTTATCCTTACCTAACGTATTGTAACCATAGGTGAATACCTCATCTTTACTCTCTTGTGGATCTATTTTATCACTTGTAGAAGAGAGCACAAAATGATAGAATGATGTAGTGGACTGAAGGTGTTCCCACTGCTGGAAAGAACACCTTAATGATCTGACACAACTGTGCCCCTCTAATTAATCAAAACAGAGATATGAAGCCTACAGACAGCCCTCATAAAAGAGTATTAGATATTTCTTACACACATACATGCTGATATGACTTCATCAACATCTGAACAATGAGAAGAATGAATGCAATTATCAAGACCTCATTAAGATTAGATCACATCCATTTCTTTTACCTTCTAGTGCGTTTACTTGTACAGCAAATGTCATAACCATGAGGATAATGCCTCAGAGGACCACATTGTTTTTGAATGTGCACCAACATAGGATCTGTAGCTATGCACCACAGCAAGTACTGACACTTTAATAGTCCCACTTGAACAGTCAGTTGGCTTTTGACCTTCATTCTTCTAATAGTCAAGAGAGTATGGACCTCATTTCCTTAATTTTGCCTCATATGCCAAATATGCGAACTTTCTCTATCTCTAGAATATTATTCCTTAGTTAGTGATACTTGTTCTGAACACAATATCCCAGATGGGGTCTCTCCAGGGCTGTATATAATTGGAGCAAGACATCTCTACTCAATTATTCTTGCAATAAAGACTAACGTACCATTTGCCTTACTTAATGCTTGTTGAGTCTCCATACTAACTTTCAGTGGTTTGTGTTCGAGGATAACATTCAGGCATGGGCTGATAAATAGCAAATACAGTTTGCACTGTAAAAGTGCCAGGTAAAGACTATCTCGCCTTCACATTTAATGGCATTATCATTGGTGAGTTCACCCCTATTAACATCCTGAGGTCACCACTGACTAGAAATTCAACTGGACCAGCCATATAAATAACCATGCCATTAATAACAGGTTAGAGATTGGGTATTCTGTAGTGAGTGACTCAGATCCTGATTCCACCATTTCCAAGGCAGAAGTAAAGAGAAAGATGGAGTATTCTCCATTTGCCTGGATGAGCAGCTCCAACAACTCCCAAAGATCTTAACATCATCCCAGACAAAGCAGCCTACTTAAGTGGCAACCTATCCATCACGTGCCTAGTGGCTATAGTGTGCACCATCTATGAACTGGACTGCAGTTATTTGCCTAGGTTACTCTGACAGCACACCCAATCCCATGACCTCTACTAAAGGAGGACTAGGGCAACAGGTACATGGGAACACCACGGAACACCACCACCTGCATGTTTCCCTCCAAGCTACACACCATTCTAGCTTGCATATGTATTGCTGGTCTTTCATCATCACAGCATCTATACACTGAAACTTCCTACCCAATAATATTGTGAGAGCACCTTGACCAGAAGAATTTCTGCAATTCACATGGATGCCTTGTCAAGAGCAATTCAGGATGGGCAATGAATGCTGGCCTTGCCAACAACGCCCAGATCTTGAAAAATGAATGAAAAAAATACCCAGGTCCTTCTAAACACCAATTCTTTTTAATCTCTCGTGATTAAATAAAAATACCCTGCCTTTCTACTTTATCTGCCAAAATGGATAACCTCAAATTTTGGCACAGTCCATTCTACATGCCATGTCCTTGCCCATTCATTTAGCCTGAATATATTCTGCAGAACCTCTCTCCATGCTCCTCATAGCCTACTTGGATGCCTAGCTAAGTCCTATCAGCAACCTTGGATATATTACACTGGATGCTCTCATCCAAATCATTGACGTTACAAACAGTTGGGGCCCCAACACCAATCCCTGTGGCACCCTAATGGTCACAGCCTCTCAACATGAAAATGACTCAATTATTCCTACTCTTTTTTTTCTGACAAACAATGATTAATCCATGCTAGTGTATTATATCCAGTACTGTGTGGTTATCTTTACTTGATTATCTCTTGCGTGGCATGTTACAGGGCTTCTGAAAGTCCAAATATAACACATCAACTAATTCACCTATTCTGCTTATTATGTTTGTGACAGTTTGCTTGATCTCCTGATGGCTGAGCCTGCATCTACATTGGTGTAGGTGCAGCAGTCTTTGGTGGTGCCCTTGTGGCATTGCAACCAAAAGTTAAATATTCAGGGCAGGGTTCTCAGCAGCACTGCCTCCAAATCTGCAGAAGTCATATAGGATTTACAACAAAGAAGCAGTATGATTTGCAAGACCAAGAAATTGTAATCGACTTAAATTATGAACATGTTTAACCAAAATAATATGTTTCCCTTATTCATTGATTAGCATTACTTCTGCATTTTGCCCATAGCTGCATCCCAAGGACCAACCTGCCATTTTATTTGTTTCATGGTGATCATCGATTCATTAGAGAATACACTAAATGGATGTGCAGTGAATGGTTTGCAGATAAAGGACTGTTTCATACAAATGGCTGGGTGGTGCATTTGCAGTGATTCTGATATTGGGGATTATCACAAGATTTCACTTATGTTTCACATTAAGTGAACCTCTGAAATATTATGGTATTCTGGGTGGCTATGTAAGCAACTAGTGTGGCAATGGATATCCTGTTTTCATCCTTCTAGTTCTCCTCCTTACGCAAGGATAGGATGAGCTCTCTGACCATAATCCTTTCAGCTCTGTAATGTTTTGACATACCCAGAATTCTGGACATTCTCACTGGTGACTTCTGAAGGGTGCCTTCAGAAACCAATCCAAAGGCCTATGTGGTATCAAGCCTTGTGGTCACGCACCTCTGGTTGTAGCACTCCTGTGCCTCATTGGTGAGGTTTCTCACAGGAATCACACATCAAGTTTGAAGTGGACTTCTATAAACTTTAAACTCGTTTATAGGAATGAAAAGGTTTGAGATGTTGAACTGCCATATGATGAAGAAAGCTTCCAAAGAATTTGGCACACAATTGCATTTAACTCTTCACTTGTATGTTGATAGATTGATATTTCTTGCAGTTTATAAAATGTTTCCTGGTTGTCATGGCAATACTCAGATTGCCACATGTTGCGAGCAGTGACAATAATCTTAGCGACTTGAAATCTGGGGCCCCCAGGCCTAGAAGCGAGCAAGTCTTCAAAGGGGGATTACAACTATCTGTCACTATCTCAGGTGACATTCTCAGCCTGTGGAAGCACTGGTGTTCAGAGTGTTCAAGGAAACAATACATCTAGCTGTAAACTCTGTGCTGTGGATAATGTTTACTGTGGTCTTTGCCCTTCTCCTGAATCTGACATTAAACTGTCAGACATTCTTAAACATTTTGCTGCATTGAAGTGACTATATAAATGTGTCTAATTATTGCTGTTTTTGTTCCATAGTTTGTACATGATGCAAAACAGTGCAATGTATAGATATCAAATGACTGAGTTTTACATGTTTAACATATATTTACACTGATTTTTCCTCTACATTTTACTGCGACAGTTCTGCTGCATATTAAGAAGCCAAACTGAAAGATTATTATTTAATCATTTTAATTCTGTTGGATTACCTCTACCCAAATTAACTCTACCCAATTTTATCCTGCAGGTAATGAAATAAAATTCAATATACATATTTTGCTTTGTTACCCAGAACAGTACCATACAGTAGAAATTACTGTATCTGTTGTATACCACTGAGTTTATAAAACATATGCTGATAGCTGATGGTAGCAGAATACAACTGGAAGGAGTTTATGTCAGTAATGTTTAATATTGAAAAGTTGAGACGTGAAATTCCTAGTTTGGAGCAGGGTAGGAATTTAGGGGGAAAAATTCCATTGGGAATGGGTTTGAGCCTGTGGAGGGCATAAATTTAGGGAAGATTGCTATTCGAACTTTTTTTTTAAATATCCTTTTAAATTCTGGTGGGAGGTATCGAATGAGAATGAATGAATTTCCTCAGCAAATTGGGAGCTTTCAAACAGCAGAGCAATGTTTTTTTTAAAAACATTGTGCTGTACAAATAAAATTGGCACTTAACAACAATAGGCACTTCAGACTATTGTATAAAAATCTGTTCCTCGTTCTACAGTGCACTTGCAGTAACTGTAAGATTCTTTACTACACTTACAAGTTGTGAACATCACTAATACGACTTATATTTATTGCTTACCCCTGGCTGTCCTTGAGAAGGTGACATTGAACCACCTCTTGAACCACAACAACCTGTGTGGTAAAGGTAGACCGACAATTCTTGTAGAGAGGAAGTTCCAAGATTACGACACAAAATAATGAAGGATTGGTGATATGTTTATAAATAAAAATGGAATTTGATTTGCAGGTTTGTGATAAAGAGAGAATGTTCCCATGCTAGACAGTGGAGGTCTGGGAACTGGAAGGTGTTGCTGAAGAGGCCTTGGCGAATTACCACATTGTAAGTTTTGTCTACTATAGCAACAATTAGCAGTGGACAGAATAAATTTCTAATTTAATAGATCCCAATCAAGCAGGAAGCTATGTCCTGGATAATGTCAAGCTGTTTGAATGCTATTGGAGTGTCATACAACCAGCCAATGGTGAAATTACTATCACACTCCTGACGTAATTTGTGGATAGCTTTGATTATGAAAAGGCTTTAGAGAGTTAGGAATTAAGTCTTTTGCTCAAAAATATACAACCTTTGACCCTCATTTGTAGCCAGTTTTTATATGGCTTGTCCAGTTAAGTTTCTCTTAAATGGTGAACTCCAGAAAAATGATGGTATGGATCCAATGTCTGGCACTCCAGTGGTACAAATTTTATTCCACCTATCTTCCCAAAAGCAAATGCTGATCAAATCATGTTGCATGCGACCACAAATTACTTCACTGTCTGAAAGGTTGTGAATAGTATGTAAAGTTGTACGGACATCAGCAAATATCTCAATTTGACTTTAAGATGGAGGAAGGTGTTTGAAGGCATAATTGATTGTGCCTAGAATGTTGCCATTATGAATTTTTACTGGGATAACCCAAGGCTAAGTTGATTGACTTCCAACTAGCAGAACAATCTTCCTTTGTGCAAGATACAACTCCAGTTGGTACAAAGTTCTGGAAAAGCAAATAAAAAATGTAGGTGGTGGAAATCTGAAATAAATACATAAAATGTTAGAGATACACAGCAGATCAGACAGCATCTGTGGAAAGAGAAATAAAGGTAATATTTCAGGTTGATAGCCTTTCATCAGAACTGGAAAAGTGAGAAAATAAACATTTCAAGTTGCAGAGACGTGGGAAGAGTGGAGGGAACAAAATTGAATATCAAAGTGATTCCTGACCTGCTGACTCCCTCCAGCATTTTCTGATTTTAGCGCAAAGTTCTTCCTGATTCTCATGGACTTCAATTTTACTGGATACTTTTAATGCCACTTCATTGTCAATTGTTGCCACAATGACAAGGACAGTCATTCTCAAACCACATCTCTGGAATTCAAAAGATTTTGTCTAAGATTGTTCTGGAGTCATGGAGCAATACAGCACGGATACAGGCCCTTCGACTCAATAAGTCCACGCCAATCGCATTGTCCACCTAGCTAGTCAAAATTTCCTGCATTTGGCCCATATCCCTCCATGCCCCTCCCCTCCATGTACCTATCCAAGTGCTTCTTAAATGATATTATTGTACCTGCCTCAACCACTTCCTCTGGCAGCTCGTTCCATATACTCACCACCCTCTGCATGAAAAAGTTGCCCCTCAGATCCCTTTTGATTCTTTCCCCTCTCACCATAAACCTATGCCCCCTAGTTCTGGACTCCCCTACCCTTGGAAAAGACCATTACCAGTCACCTTATCTGCGCCTCTCATAATTTTAAACACTTCTATAAATTTGACCCTTATTCTCCTACATTCCAAGGAATAAAGACCTAGCCTGGCCATCCTCTCCCTATAACTCAGGGCCTCGAGTCCCAGCAATATCCTCGTAAGTCTTTTCTCCTTTTTTTCCAGTTTAACCAGTTCTTTCCTATAACAGGGTGACCAAAACCGTACACAGTACTCCAAGTATGGCCTCACCAATGACTTACACAACTGCAACATAATGTCCCAACTGCTATACTCAGTGTGCTGACTGATAAGACCAGCATGCTAAATGCCTTTTTCACCACCTACTGTGCATGTGATGCCACTTTCAATGAACTATGCACTTGTACTCCTGGGTCCCTTTGTTCCATTATGCTACCTAGTGCCCTACCATTCATAGCACAAGCCTTCCTCCGGTTTGACTTTCCAAAATGCATCACCTCACACTTATCTGTAATGAAATCTATTTTCCACTCCTCAACCCACTTCCCTAATTGATCAAGTTCCCCCTGTAATTTACGATAATCTTCTTCACAATCAACAACACCTCCTAATTTTGTGTCATCTGAAGACTTGCTGATCAAGCCTTGTGCATTCACATCCAAATCATTAGTATAAATAACGAATAACAAGGGTCCCAACACCAGCCACTGTGGCACACCACTAGTCACCAGTCTCCATTCTGAGAAACAACCTTCAACCACCACCCTCTGCTTCCTACCCCTGAGCCAATTTTGAATCCACGTAACTAGCTCTCCCTGGATTCCATGGGACCTGACCTTCCAGACCAGTCTGTCATGCAGGATCTTGTTGAAGGCCTTGTTGAAGTCCAAATAGACAATATCCACTGCTCTACCCTTTTGGTTACCTCTTCAAAGAACTCTAAAAGATTTGTCAAGAATGACTTCCCACACACAAAGCTATGCTGACTCCTCCTAATCAGGCTCTGTTTATCCAAATGGTGGTAGATCCTGTCCCTCAGAATTCCCTCCAGTAAGTCCCCCACCACTGATGTCAGGCTGATTGGCCTGTAGTTCCCTGGCTTGTCCTTGCTACCCTTCTTAAACAATGGAACAACGTTAGCCACCTTCCAGTCTTCGGGAACTTCACCATTGGCTAATGATGAAGCAGAAATCTCCGCAAGGGCCTCCACAATTTCTTCTCTGGCCTCCCACAAAGTCTGAGGATGTACTCAGTTAGGCTCTGGGGAATTATCCACCTTAATGCATTTTAAGGCTGCAAATACCCCCTCCCTGGTCATATGAAAACTCTCAATAACATCTCCACTATTTTCCCTTATCTTTTGAGCAACCATGATTTTCTCCTCAGTTAACACAGAAGAGAAATATTCGTTAAAAATCCCACCCATCTCCTGTGGCTTGAGACATAGGCGGCCCTGCTGATGTCTGTGTCCCTTCTGTGGAATTAGAGACACTGACTACTCTCTGGGTCCTTCTTAGATGGAACTTTTTCCAATGAAAATTGCATTTACACTATTAATGTAAGCAAGGCAGTGCTACTTAAAAAGCCAGCTGTACTGATCAGTAGCTGTTCATCCTCAGAACATACAAGATTTCCATATCTTTTAGTTACAAAGACATTGGAAACTACTAACACATCAGCCTCCTTTTGTAAGGTGGATCATCCTCATTTACTTCTAGTTCACTGCTACCATTATCTAATTTTACTCCCTCCTTGCCCTAGGTTAAAGAATCTGAGCAATGACCTGGAAGTGAGGGGGGGGGGGGGGGGGGGGGGCGGGGGGTGCGGAGAGGAAATGGGAAGGACTACAAGATAATTAGAGAGAAAGATGGAAAAGGATGAAGTAGACAGATGAGATGTCTTGGTTCTCATTACCCTCATCCTTGGTTTGGCAAAGATGCCAGGAACTTCTCTCCTCCAAAGGGAAGACTGAGTGAATGAGCACCAAGGTTTTCTTCTGTAAAGGAATAATGGATCTAAAGTTGAAAATGACCCCTCTGTTAGTAGCGTCATCAAACAATGTGTGACAATTTGATCTGCAAGAAAATAGAGCAGGGATACCAGTTAAAGGTTGCTTCTCACATGAAGAGGTATATGGGTTGGAGGCTGTCAAAGTGGAGGAGTTCTTGATTGTACATGCCAGTTACTTGTGTTGAGTAGCATGCAGCTATAGTTCAAGATGTAGAGATTGAGCTCCCTACTTACTATAATAATTGTAAAGATTAACAATATCAGATACATGACAGTTGTGGCAGGGTTTGCGTGCCATTACTTCCTACAAGGCAAAACCTAACAGCATAAATGGCAGTGATGCTTCACTCCCTGATGAGCTCAACACCTTTTATGAACGCTTTGAAAAGGAAAATAACACTACACCTGTGCAAATCCCCACAGCATCCAACGACCCTGTAATCTCTGTCTTGGAGGCCAATGTCAAAACATCCTCCAAGAGGGTGAGCCCTCGCAAGGCGTCAGGCCCCGACGGTGTACCAGGCCAGGTACTGAAAATCTGTGCCAACCAACTGGCTGGAGTGTTCAAGGGCATCTTCAACCTCACACTGCTGTGGTCTGAGGTTCCCACCTGCTTCAAAAGGGCAATAATCATATGGGTGCCCAAGAAGAACAGGGTGAGCTGCCTCAATAACTATCGCCCAGTAGCATTCACATCGACTGTAATGAAGTGCTTTGAGAGGTTGGTTATGGCTAGAATTAACTCCTGCCTGGGCAAGGACCTGGACCCACCGCAATTCGCCTGCTGCCACAACAGGTCTACAGCAGATACAATTTCACTGGCTCTCTGCTCTGCATTGGAGCACCCAGACAACTTCAAAACATACATCAGACCGCTGTTTATCGATTGCAGCTCGGCATTCAACACCATCATCCGCTCAGTACTAATCACCAAATTTCAAAACCTGGGCCTCTGTACCTTCCTCTGCAACTCGATCTTTGACTTCCTTATCAGGGATCACAGTCAGTGCGGATCGGTAATAACACCTCCTCCTTGTTGACAATCAATACAGGCACACCTCAAGGATGCGTGCTTAGCCCATTGCTCTACTTTCATGACTGTGTGGCTAAACACAGCTCAAATGCCATCTAAAAATTCTCCATTGTTGGTGGAATCTCAGATGGTGACGAGGAATCATAGAGTTATACAGCATGGAAACAGGCCCTTCAGCCCAACTGGTCCATGCTGACCAAGATGCCCCATCCAAGCTCGTCCCATTTGCCAGTGTTTGGCCCATATCCCTCTAAACTTTTCTAATTCATTTACCTCTTCAACTGTCTTTTAAAAGTTGTTATTGTACTTGCCTCAACCACTTCCTCTGGCAGCTCATTCTACACAGATAGCACCCTTTATGTAAAAAAAAGGTGCCCCTCAAGCTCCTATTAAATTTTCCCCTCTCACCTTAAACCTATGCCCTCTAGTTCTTGATTCCCCCAACCAGGGAAAAAGACTGAGTGCATTCACCCTATCTATGCCCCTCATGGATTTAAACACCTCTATAAGATCACCTCTCAGTCTCCTTAGCTCCAGGGAATAAAGTCCTAGCCTGTCCAACCTCTCCCTATAACTCAGTCCTTCAAGTCTTGGCAACATCCTTGTAAATATTTTCTGCATTCTTTCCAGTTTAATAACATCTTTCCCAGAGCAGGGCAACCAAAACTGAACACAATACTCCAAGTGCTGCCTTACCAGCATCCTGTACAACCGCACAATGACCTCCTAGCTTTTATACTCAATGCTCTGACTTGTGAAGACCAGTGTGCCAAAAGCTGCCTTCATCATCCTGTCTACCTGTGACTCCACTATCAGTGAACCATGTACTTGTACTCCAAGATCCTTCCATTCACTCTGCACTAATCTGAATTAAACTCCAATTTGCTATTCCTCAGCTTACTTACTCAGCTGATCTAGATCCCCCTAAAGGAGGCATACAGGAGTGACATAGATTGATTGGTTGAGTGGTGTTGCAACAACAACCTTGCACTCAACATCAGCAGGACCAAGGAATTGAATGTGGACTTCAGGAAGGGGAAGTCAGGAGAGCACACACCAGTCTTCATTGAGGGGTCAGCAGTGGAGAGAGTAAGCAGCTTCAAGATCCTGGGGATCAACATCTTGGAGGATCTATCCTGGGCCCAACACATTGATGCAATCAGGAAGAAGGTACACCAGTGGCTCTACTTCGTTAGGAGTTTGAGGAGATTTGGTATGTCACCAAAGACTTACAAATTTCTATAGATGTATGGTGGAGAGCACTCAGACTAGTTGGATCACAGCCTTGTATGGAGGCTCCAATGCACAGGATCACAAGAGGCTATAGAGGGTTGTAGTCTCAGCCAACTCCATCACAGGCACAACCTTCCCCACCATCGAGGACATGTTCAAGAGGCAGTGCCTCAAGGCGGTGGCATCCATCAATAAGGACCCTCACCATCCGGGACATGCCCTGTTCTCATTTCTACCATTGGGGAGGGGGATACAGGAGCCTGAAGACCCACACTCAATGATTCAGAAATAGTTTCTTTCCCTCCACCGTCAGATTTCTGAACAGTCCATGAACACTACTTTGTTATTCTCAATTTTTTGCATTATTTATTTTTGTTATTTACAGTACCTTTATGTCTTTGCACTGTACTGCTGTTGCAAAACAACAAATTTCACATCATCTAAGTCAGTGATAATAAATCTGCTTCTGAGACTGCATTGTGAAGTGCTTGATGTGCAGAAGTTGTTGCTTTAAAGGGGAGAAACATGGCCTGCTGTCCAGGGTAGTCACAGAAAAAGATGTGGCTAATGCATTACCTTGGTGAGACTACTAAACTTGCAGCATCATTCCACAACTCTCTGGGTAATGAAGTTGTCACTTCCTGCTGGAAGCTGTGGAAACCAAACAGCACCCAGAAAAGTGTACAATTTACTAGTAAGTTATTAAGCCAGTTCACTCAGAATGGGACCAACACCCGACATGTATCATCTTGGGCCTGTTAAGGATGCAACTGGCCAGGTTCCCAAAATAGCCCAGGAATGCTCCAGTGATATCAATGCTCCAAAGCAGCAGTTTAGGAGAAGGTGTTTCCTTCTGTTTTAGCACAACCATCCTGTCCTTATATTCTGTGCCTCAGCCAAAAAAAAAAGCAAATACCCCTATGAGGTCTTAACTCATACCTGTCCTGCCTCCCTTCAGAGTAGGCGTATGCTCCAACATTGCTCTGTTTCTCAGTATCCTAACATTTATTGTGCATTTCCTTACCATATTTCCTTCCCACCCATGCACAAAAATGCATTACCTCATACTAGAGAGAATTTCATTTCCTACTTTCCTGTCCTTGACCAGTCTATTTCTGCTTTGCTGCAGTCTACTGCTATCTTCACCCATATTGACCACACAGACAGTTTTTATATCATTAGTCTCCCCCTCCCCCTGCACATTTGTCTCAATCTCTGTAAAATGGCATGCCAAAATAGGACTATGTGATTCAAGAGAACTGTCATCAGGGCTGTAATCCCCATCTTCAGATCAATACATTGATACTAAATCCAAGTAATAATATCTGTTATATAATCAAAACTGTGGGTACCTTTTGTTTTAAACTTCATGATGTGTGCTCTTGATGTTAGTAGCATACTGCAACAGTTATCAGTGAGATGATTGCAATGTAACATAACCAATTTGGTGTAAAGGGACAGCATCTAACAAAATATCCAGGTTCTGCAAGTTCTAGATATGAAGGATTTAAAATAGTAGGACAACCTGGAAGTAATTCCTGATACATAACATTGAAAAAGCTTTAGAAAAGGATTTCTTAAAAATTTAAAGCAATGCTGCCTGTCCTCCAAAGTCTATTTGCATATAAAGGAGCAATGAAAGAAAGAAAAACAACTGCCAGCAACTAATAGGAAATCAAATTTAACTATTATTCTCCACATATGTTAATAGATCAAAATGGATGATATGAATGTAACCACTGGGCAGTAGGAAGAATGTAACAGGCAAGACGTGTATAACTTCATTCACAAAATTATTGAGAAGAGCAGTGTCATACCAATACCAATTAAGCCTCAAGGCATAAAAGTCATGGGAAGACTGGCTGAAATTTAATTACTACCACAGTCAAATAAACGACCATCAGGTTGGTGTGAAAATCATTAGAAAACCATTAAATACATGTACCTTCTTTTATTCAATTCAAGTTAGTGCTATCAAACAGAAATTCTACCAAGATTGTTTAACAAAGAGTTAAGACCCTTCCCTACACCCTCCGCAGACCAAATCCTGTTGCATATTGAGCCTGAACTGCTATACCCATCTCCTCCCCTCAATGAAAGTTGCAATCAATTTGTGTCATATGTCAAAATGATGCAAAGCAATTTGGTACTTTTATCTCCCATATTTTCCTGCATTTCCTTAATGCATAGCAGGTCATTTAGCCCATTGAGTCTATGACAGCTTAGAGCAATCCAATTCAGAATGGAGATGAGAAATCTCTTCACCTAGAAGGTTGTGAATCTTGAGAATTCTCTATTCATGAGAACTGTGGGGGTTCAATTGCTGAATATATTTAAGAAAGATCAGATTATTGGATGCTAAGGGAATCAAGCAATATGGAGTAATATGTAAAAGTGATGTGTGGATAAAGGATTGGCAATTCGGCAGTCAGCGGTACTTGATAAGGGCCTTCCCACTGAGCTCCCAGTGGTTCCTTGTGTGGTTTCTTGACCAGGACCCACTTGCCAGGAATCAGGGTGTGTCCTCCTTCCGATGGACACCAATTCAGCAGTCAAGGTTGAAGGTAAAAGTAAGTGGATACATGCCAGCCACTGCAAGTGGAGTAAAGTGGCACCAGACAAAGGCAACAAGTGCTGTGGTTAATGTGCTAGTAACTTGTCACAGTGCCTACGCTGCTGGGCTACAGTGAGCAAATCACTAACCAGCCAGAAGACTTCAAGCAAATTGACAACTACTAGACACCATGAAGTCCATTGTAGTATTAGTTGTTATATTTTTAATCATAATTTACATCTTTATTACTTGTTTAAAGGCGATCATTACTAGAATTATTCAAACTCGTACAAGTGCATCCACTGATCTGCCTAACCATGACATAAGGCTACAAATGCTTTGAAGGACATGTGTATATTCTTGTGCATACTGTAAGTCTTTTCTGCCCCTGAATTTTCAGATGTAATAATTCTGTGATTTAGAATCAAAGGGGGGATTGTTGGATTCAACTGTTTTAAGTAGTTTTTTTTAAACATGTATAGTGTTTAATACACCTCAAGTGGCTGCACAAGGAATGGCCGCTTCCTAGCTTATTGGTTCGTCCATCAGGTGAATGTGTGTGTTCTCATTGGTTGGTTTGGCCAGAGGTATCTAATAGGTTTCCTGATTGGACTATTGTTAGCTATGGAGTATCTCAGGTATAAAAAGTGTCGCTTTTTGTTAATCACTCCCTTGCTTATCTCTCTCTCTCACTCTCTTGCTCTCTTCCCCCTCCACCACCCCCCCCCCCACCCCCCCAGCCCTAGCTCAGCTTTAGTTCCTTTTGTCTCGGCTCATCTCCTGGTAGTAAAGTTAGTGCCACGTGCTCTATGATTGTTTCTTTGTTTTAAACTTTTCCAATAAAACTTTGTGAAGCACCACGTTGTTTTCAACTCATTCCTGGACTCCTGAAACCTTATATATATTCCTTACTTTTCTTCTTCTGCCTCTTCTTCTCCTTTCTCCATTTTCCATCTTTTCTTTGCCCTCCTCTTTCCTGTGCCTCTCCACTTCTCCAATTTCTGTCGCTACTTTCTTTCTTCCCCCATCCTTCTCTCCCTCCTTTAAAGCCTTTCACGTTTCCCCCTGTAACCCCATTTCCATTTACCAGCACCTGGTCTTCGTCCAACTGAACCCATTTCCCATAACACTTCTTCACCTGAATCCTATATTTGGTCTTTTAAAATGTGCCCAAAAATTTAAATTCAGATGTTTAAACTATTGGTAGAACTTAAATGAAATCAAATGTTGGTTAAACTCACCTTTTCAAATTGCAGCTTTTCATGAATAAGCAGAGGGAAAACTGGAATAACACACTTTGTTTTCCAGTACTGACCAAGGATACAAACACTGAGGTACACATCATCTTTCCTTGGTAATATCACACCCGGGCAGGTAACCTGAATTAATCAGTAAAAAAGTATAATAACAACTCATTTTGTATATAAAGTCCATTAAAGTATCACTTTAAATTATTCATGTCCACTCATTCAAGTAATATATACTAATAAAATCCTTATTACCACATTCCATGATGCTTTTAATTATGGAATTTTGCTGAGGATATTTTGCCCTTTTCAAACCTATGCATACCTCATGTTATCAGACATTATTACACTATCAGACCTCACAAAATTAAGCATTCTTGATAATGAAAGCCAAACTATGGAAATATAGTCCAGCAAGTTTAGCAATATTAGAAAAGCATCCACTTAGTGGTCTCCATATACAAGAAAGAGAAAATTCATTTTCTATGATCAGTAGAAGCAAATTTAGCTCCTTTCTGTATTCTAGTGTCCATCACAACCAAGTATTGACCTCCTAAGTCCTGACATGACAAATACATGTGCATTAAAAAATAAAAAAAATACACAGTTGAATACCTGTGACTCCATTGTTCTCCACCCTATAAAATTCATTCTATGTTCTCCCTCTGACTTTTCACTTTCCCTTTCACCCATGCCGTTATCACCCTGGTTCTAGTGATTCAAAACTGCTGTCACAGTTTTTATGTGATTTCCAGAGTTCCTTTTAAGATGACTAGAAGCGGACACAACATATAGACCAGATAACAAGATATTGTTAACTATTTGATCCATCTATCTGGATACATAACTGATATTTTTTTTGGCAGAGTTAGTATTACATTTATGGAATAATACAGATGATTTAAGGGGAGTTTGTGTACTTCATATTCATATTTGATTGGATGATTATGAATTCCTGTTTTGCATTTTTAAAAATAAATAAAATAGAACTGTCATTATAACCTTCTGAAAAAAAATCAGGAATACTCTTCTGATTATGTACCCACTCAGATTATTTATAATCAGAGAGGGACTTAGTATTGAAGGATCATATTTCCTTTACAGAAGGAACCAAGAAATTCTGAGCCAAGTATATGAAAAATATTGTATGCGTTAAATACAGTCTGAGGCACCGCCAAATCACTTGAGACACTTGTAAGGGATCAGTGGGGCATCTTTCCACATGTGTAGTGGTATTATAGTTAAGATAAAGAATACCAAATATAAAATCTTTAGTTGGAATTTGGAGTTGACTATTATAGCTATTGAGCTTGACTGGGTACACCACCCTTTTGATCGGCTTGGCTCCGAATGCTAGTATTGTTTACATGGTGTGCAAGTAACTAAGGACTCGATTTTTGCATTTGATCTCAAATCAGAGAATTGCCTATTGGTGCATTCTGCTTAGTGGGCATAAATATAATGGATGAGTCTACTTTTACAAGAGTTGATTAGATTAGGTTCGGTCGTTTTAAAAATAAAGTTAAATTGTTTGTTCTTATTATAAACTGAGTATTTTTAATGAAATCGAAAAAGATGCAAATTTCACAGGCTTGCAATGAAAGAGGTTGCCACGTGTGGCACTATATCACGGACAGCACCCACACTGTTTCCTCCGCTGAAAAGACTCCCGGGGAAAGCTTAAGGAAAAGCGTAAAATAAAGGCACTTTATTGTGAAATATGAACCATTGAAAGGCATGAACACAAAGGAAAGTTTTTAATCATAAAATTATAAAATAAGGCTGTGCTAATGGGGAAACGGGGCGAGTTATGGAGAAAAACAGGTATGATTGTAAAAAGGGAATTTTCTGGGTTATCACCGTTTCCAGCATCCAGGATCTCCGCCGTGCCTGGCACAGCAAGTTATTTTGACGGAGCATGTGCACGTCTGTATATAGTTCAACGATATTGACTACTTTTGGGTGCGTGTTGGTACTTAAATACTGCACAGTTCGTCTACTAAATTTACATTTACGGCGTAGCTGTGATATTTTAAATTTGTTCGGAGTAAAGAGTTGACAAGAAATGTCTTACCGCGTGGATTTCAAGTTGAATTACACACTTGAGAACTTTTTGAGGCATTTTACAGATTCACCAGTCTGGATGAACAATAAAAAAAAATCAATTGAGCTGCATTGCTATGAAACTAAAGTTGCTATTTGCTGACTTACAACTAACTGCTTGTTGCATTCACCACCGCTTCGGGGAGCGTCACGTTTCCTTGGTGATTGTGTGAATGAGTCACACCTGATACAATCCGAACATCAAGAAAATGAGACAACTCCAACAAGCGAAAACAACGCTAGTACCCTGTGGCAGAGGGTTTTCATTATTGTGTCCTTACTATCATCTCATTTCATAGGGAGAAATGAAAATAACCAAGTTAACAGTAGCAGTTAGTTCAGAGATTTGACAATCTTTGAACAAAATGATGTCTCCAATGAGACTATGCATGTGACATTAACGATATCTAGAAAACTCCAACAGAAAGAACACTCAGCCCGCACGGATGTTAAAATAAGTGATAAATTAATCCCATTAAAAGCAATTCTGCTGGAAGATCAACTCTTTCTCTCTCAGCACAGGCGCTACGTGACCACTGGAGCATTCCTCTGGTCGCTTTGGATCTGTTTATTAAAGTCGAGTTTATTGTCGTATGCCCAAATACGTGCATGCATAGGTGCAATGTAAAAACTTACTTGCTGCAGCTTCACAGGCAAATAGCATCATATGAGCAGCATTCACAAGAGTTTATTACATTATTAGGAGGGACGGACTCTTCCGCATTTGGCGCTGTGCTCGGCACCGGGTCCTGGTCCGGCCCCAGCCCCTCCTCCGCCTCTCACCTGTCACACTTGGTTGCGGGACCGGGACGCTGGGCGCGGGCACCGGTCGCTGATCTCGGTCATCCGCTCCTCTAGATGTCGTTGTGGAAGCCAAAGACACCCAGTTCCCTCGTTCCCTCTCTCCGCTCCGCTGGCCGGCTCAGGCGCTGCGTCCGCTCACGAAATTATTCCCTTCGATCAGACGACGAGCTCTCGGCTTCACTTCTCCATTAATTTCTTCCCAGACCGGAATGAAATGACCATCTTGCTCTGGCCCGGGTAATTATTACCATCACGCTTTGATGTCGGTTACCATGGCGACGCACCTCTGACCTGCCCTTCACACGTTGATAATGGACGGCGTGTGTTTTTTTATTAATTTTAAATGTATACGTGTACTAATAACTTATAAATTTCACTCTAGTTAGTTATTTCGTTTTTTTTTTGAAAAGAAAAGTTTTGATCGCCCGTCTCCTCCCCCCAGAATGCAATGGCGCTAGCGCCGGGCCGAGGAGGCAGCGCGGCCGACATGGCGTCATCGGGCTTCAGGCTCAGCTGCTCGTTGGTTGGACACGAAATGGACGTTCGGGGGCTGGTGGCCACCTTGTTCCCCGTGGGAGCCTTCGTGTCGGTGTCGAGGGACCGCACCGCGCGGGTGTGGGTGCCCAACGGGTAAGGCATGAAGCCACGGACTGTGGAGCGGAGAGCCCGGCGGGGTCCCGCCATGGCCGCTGGCGGTGCCTCCGATGACTTGACAAGATGAGTAAAGGAGGGAGCGGCTTCAGTCTCGGTCACGGCTGGCCGTCTTAATGTTCCCTTTGCCTTCCAAGTGAACCGGCTTCTGTCGGATGACATTATTTGGAAATGTATTTCGGGTTCAAAACAATATCCACATCGGATATTTCCTGTAGAATGTGAGCAGGAGTAGGTCATTCAGCCCTTGGGCCCGTTCTGCCTTTCAGTAAGATTGTGGCTGATCTTTTACTTCACACCGCTTTCCTGTACTAGACATTGATTTCCTTAATATTCAAAATATTATCGGCCTCTGACTGAGTGTCCACAGCCCTCTTGGGTAGAAAATTCACTACCCTCTTCGCTTTTCAATCTTGAACGACAGATTCCTTATTTTGAAACGGTAATTCCTGGTTTCAGCTGGGATTGATCGTCATTGCATCTACCCAGTCAATACTGGGATCACTACTTTCCTTCATATGTACGTATGTCTTGGATGTACAGAGTACAATTTGTGAATTTGTAAATTACTCAAAACTTGGAGACATAGTGAATTGTGAAGAGGACAGTGTAGACCCCAAAAGATATAGCCAGGTTGTGGAATAAATGGATAGGAGGTAGATGAAATTCAATCCTCAGAAGTTAAATTTGGTCAGAAGGATAAGAGGAAGAATAAATATGTAGATTAGTGGACATAGTTCTCAAAGGGCTAAACAAAAAGGAGGTATAAGTGCATAGTTTATCAGAAGTGTCAGGGCACTTAGAGAAATTTGTTTTAAAAAGAAATCAGGATTCTGGGTCTAGAGTACAAGAGCAACCAGGTAATGGTGAGTTATTATGATGGACTGGTTTGGCCACAATTGAAGTATTGTGGTCCTCTCTGGGCACCACACTGTAGGAATAGGGTAAAGATATTAGGATGCAGAAGAAAACTCCCTAAAAATATTCGAGGGATAATGGGCTGTAGTTGTGTAGAGAGAGTGGTGAAACTGGGATTGGTCTTGAAATAGACGATTACAAGAACATCTGATTAGAGGTATTTTAAATCATGAAGGATATATTATGCAGAGTAGAGAGTGAGAAACTGCTTGCTTTGATAAGAAGATCAAGAATTAGGAGATGGAATGAAGATAATTTGTAAGATAACTAAATATAAAATGAGGAATTTTATTTTCACACTACTAGAATGCATTGCCAGGGTAGTAGTGGAAACCTATTGGAATGTAGCCCTCAAAACTGAGATGGATAACTGTTTAAAAAGAAGGAATTTTCAGAGCTCTGGAGAGATGGCAGAAAGTAGGACTTGGTGGATTGGTTTTTGCTGATGACACAACACTGGATGACAGTGTGTGCAGTAAGGAAGATGCAGAAAAGCTTCAGGGAATGCACATAGTCTAAGTTAATATGCAAGGACTTGACAGTTGGAACATAATGTGGAAAAATCTGAGCTCATCCATTGTGGTAGAATAAAAATAGAAATGGAGTACTTCTCAAATAGTGAGAAATCAGGTGGTGTTGATGATCAGAGGGATCTGGTTGTCCTTGTATATGAATTACTGAAAAGTTATATGCAGGATTAGTAACCATTTGGGAAAGCAACTGATATGTTGACCTTTATTTTGAGGTTTTGACTATAAGAGTAGGCTCTTCATTCTCCACTAATAAAAGAGCTCTTGAGAGACAGCATCTGGAATATTATATATATTTCTGATCTCCCTCTTGAAGGAGAGGTATGCTTGTAATAGAGAATGCAATGAAGATTCATCAGTTTGAATCCTGCACTGTTGGGTATATCATATGACGAGTGTTTAAGGAGACTGGGCCAATAATATGCTTTAGTTTGGAAGAATGAGGTGATTCACACAAAATTCTTATGGGGCTTGATGTGGTAGATGCAGAGTTGATGTTTCCCTTGGCTGGAACCAGAGTTCATTGTCTCAAAGGGATAGCAGTTCAGGATGGAGAAGAGAAATCTCTTCACCTAGAAAGTTGTGAATCTTGGGAATTCTCTATTCATGAGAGATGTGGGGGTTCAGTTGCTGAATATATTTAAGAAAGAGATCAGCAGATTATTGGATATTAAGGGAATCAAGCAATATGGAGTAATATGTAAAAGTGACGTGTGGTAAAGGATTGGCAATGATCTAATTGAATAGTGGAGCAGCAATGAGCTGAATTTCATATGTTATGAAATTTGCTTCTATTTCATATGTTATTCTATTCTCAAATTTGCTTGCATTAAAGGCCAACGTAACGTTTGCTTTCCTCACTGTTTCTGTACCTGATGTTAACTTTGAGTAACTTCTGTACTAGGAAACTTGGTTCTTCTGATCACAGACAATTTTGATCTTGCATCATTTACAAAAAAACAAGGTAATGACTTTTCTGGTTTTGTTACCAAATTGTGATCAGCTACATATTGGGACCCTTAATTTTATTGTTTTAACTTCTGAAACCTGAAATCTTACCAGACCACATCTGCATTTAACTGTGATTCATTTGAGTAAATTAATTGCATATACTGAGTAATGCAAATCAGAAGAATTCAGCTTCAAACCCACATTGGTGCAGTTTTTGACTTGAGCATCTCTTGGGAGGAAAAAAAGTGATCTTGGATGCCTGTTTTAATGACTGTCCTTTAGACACCCACCATGCTTCCTGTTTGAAAACAGGGCTAAAGATAGATGCAGCTTTGTTTTTCTGTTCAGGTTTGGTGGTTTTATTAAAAGGATGCTTGGATTGCAGTTTGTAAGTACTGCAATGAAGTCACACAACTTGGCTTTAAAATGGTGTTGATATTTGATACTGCCTAGGAACCAAGACACTAAGGACAGTATTTGGTTGCTGATGCTTTATTTCACCATTTTATTGCCTTACCTGGCGTCTTAGCTCATGGTGTTTCTTTTTGTTATAGCTATTTATAATCTGGATGGATTCCTTTGCCTTACAAAAATGAATGATTTCTGTCCATAAAGCATGACAAGAACCAATTATTAACGTCTTTAATTGCCTCCATTACTACTATAAAGCTCTCTGACTTGCTGTATTTAAAGTTTTGGCATGAAATAGTGATGGATTTTGAAGAATAACTATTTAAATGTATTAAATTAAATCTTTGAGCAGTTAAAAATGAACATTTACAGTTGTCTATCATGACTTCAGGCTTATTTTAGAGTACAGTACAATTGGATTTGATTGCAAAAAAATTAGATTGTAACCCTATCACATTTTATTGAAGCCTGCAATGAAGTAAAAACTACTGAGAAAACTACAGCAAGTCCTTGTGATTTGTAAGTGATAGGACCATGTACTTCCTGCAGATAACAAAAAAAATATGGATACTATTAAGGCCACTGGTAAGGCTGCAATGACATACAGCAGTCCATGGATATAATAACTGCTGTACAACTTTCAGTTGAAAGTAAAGCATTTCAGCCCCCTGCTCTAGCTGCACATCTGTCCACATTCCTGAACCTTGGTCTTCAATATGCTGGCTTCTGGCCATGCTCAGTAGGATCCCATCTTTGGCTGCACACATTTTGGACCAACACCACATTATATAAGGCCAACCTTGTGAGTACATGGACCTGTGAATAGTAAGTCAGTGGATAACGAAGTCTTAATGTATATTTGCAAGCAAGTTAGGACAAAGTGTACTCGATGACATTTATTTAAAATTGAAAGAAATGATAGGCACAAGCCTTCACTGAGAAAATTATGGAGGATTTGTTGTTCAAATAAAACTGTGAACTTGGAAGTATATAGGCCAATTTACTACATAACAATTAAAAATTACATGGCAAAATATGGCATTTAACAAATTTAATATTTTATGATAACAATGTAGACACGTGGATTGGGAACTTGCAAAGGGTTTCAGACATTTGTTTAAGTGTATTTAATTTTAGCAGCACCAAAATAGCCATGTTGGCCAGAACATCCCAGATTCGTTGCCCCATCTATTCTGAATTTGCCAATTTTAGC
Source organism: Pristis pectinata (assembly GCF_009764475.1). Lineage (NCBI taxonomy): Eukaryota > Metazoa > Chordata > Chondrichthyes > Rhinopristiformes > Pristidae > Pristis > Pristis pectinata. Next base: position 63,857,342 of record NC_067411.1, on the reverse strand, counting down.
TAGCTGATTGATGAGGAACTATAGCTAACTTTTCCATTTCTCTGGCCTAAAAGTGGTAATTATTCAGACCACTGTCAGTCACTAACACTTCAACTTTGGTCTGTTGGTCATTACAATTTTCTTGTCAGTGCAATCTGATTCCTTGTTTCAAGAGGAATGGAGCCTGCATGTATTTAAATATGGAATTATATTTAGCAACAAACAATGCTGGAGGAACTCAGCGAGTCAGGCAGCATCTGTGAAGGGAAATGGACAATCAACTTTTTGGGCCGAAACTCTTCATCTGGACTGAAAGATCAAGGGGAGACAGCCAGATTCCAGCATCTTCAGTCTCTTGTGTATCCATGGACTTGGGTGTTCTGATTTTTTTCCCCCCTGTCCTCAATTAATATACTTCCTATTTTAATGACCAGAAAAGAAATCTGGTTTATGTCACGGAGCGAAGTTGTGTCTTGAAACATAGTACAAATCAGATTATGGATGTTTGTTTTTATTACTTAAGTGATACCTTTGTGAGAGATTACCCAGGCAAACACACTGACTATTTAGTATCTTAACATTTTGAATGTTTTACTTTGGAAAAACTACCTACAAATTTTATAGTTTGAAACATTTCCTTGTTTGTAATTGGATTATTTCTATTTCAGTTCCAACAGGGGGTTTACAGAGATGCACTGTATGAATGGACACTCAAATTTTGTGTCCTGTGTGTGTATCATTGCACCCAATGACACTTATCCTCGAGGACTTATTGCAACAGGAGGGAATGACCATAACATTTGTGTTTTCACATTGGATAGCCCAGCACCACTGTACATTTTAAAAGGTCATAAAAATACAGGTAAGAAATCATTATTTCCAGTAGTTGGTTTGATATTTTAAACAGTTCTCATTTGTTGTGAACTTCTGAAATACACAACTGAAACTGGCTATTTTCTGAGGAGTTTACTTGTCATTGTTTCACGATTCAAATTGAAGATGCTTTAAATGATCATATTTAAATACGCAGTTAAAAGCAGAGTGATTTTAATGTATTGATTTATTATTTTGCTTGAAGTTACATTGTGGGCTGGTAACAAAATTCAGCAACATCAATAGTTACCTTTTTAACTAGTAAAGGAAACTCCTAGGAAGGCTGATGAAAACTGATACAAGTTTGATATTCATCTGTTTTATTCCATTTTTCTTGGATGTCCCAGTGGTTATTCACTGTAAGTGTAAATAGTGAATGTTGGCATGCTGCCCAGCTATAGAGATTACTGCATTATGCCTTCCAGTTCAATGCATGATTTCTGTTTGGGGATATTGAAAAACGGGAACAGGAAATCTAGTTTTCTAATCTTGGGTATTGATACGACTTGTGCTGAGCTCAGTTCCAGTGATCGATCTTGTCTCTGCAATGCAACACTAATGAACAGTGCTGTCTTGCAGCAATTTGGACATCCTCTGTGGCAAATTTAAATTTTTTTCCTGTGGAAACTTTTACTCGTTGCATTAAATTTGAGCATGTTGGATACAGGTTGGAAAACCCATTTGGAATTGTTTTCAATAAGGTTGTTTGCCAGCGTTTCACTGTTTTAGGAACTTAACCACAATGTTTTAGAATACAAAAGATATCCTGAAATTGTTATCTTAGAAATTTGTTTAGTAACATAATTTACTCCAGGAAATATCATTTCTAAAAAAAAAATGCTAATAAACCATGAGGGAGGAATTCTAGCAAATTGCAAGATGCATTTATATCCACAACTGGTGTACATGTAACAAATTTGATGTTGTACAAGGCTTTTTTTAGGGCACAGTCAAAAGTAAAGGGACAGATGGGTGTGTAGTTTTGGGCATCCAAACAAAGTTTTAATATAATGTTTACGTAAATATTGCCTGGGATGAGGTTGCACAGTTATGAAGGTAAATCCTGAGTTCTCAAGTCTTTATTTTTAGAACTGAGAAAGATAAAGGAGTGACCTTGGAGATCTTTGTGATGATAACATTTTAATGAGCTCTGAAGTGATAGATTAGTTACTGGGGCACAGTGCTGCAAGGGATAGAACCACTGCCTCATAGCTTCAGTGACCCAAGTTCAATCTTGACTTTTGATGCTATAAGTGTGGAATTTGCACGTTCCCCCTGTGACCACATGGGTTTCCTCTGGGTGCTCTGGTTTCCTCTCTCATTCCAAAAGTGTGTGGGCTGGTAGGTTAATTGGTCACTGTAAATTGCCCCTAATAAAAAGTCATAGGATCTGGTGAAAGTCAATGGACTTGTGGAGAAAATAAAATGGGATTAATGTAGGATTAGTGTAAATGGTTGCTGTGGGCTGAAGAGCACATTTCTGTGCTGTGTGGCACTATGATTTAACAGTTCCATCATGGCAAATCTTACGGTTGATCACGTGTGAGATAGATTCTATGAAATTATCATCACGTGCATGGCCTGTAACAAGCCCACCAATGAAGTAGTTCACATAAGCAGTGGCAGCTGGTTAAATTACACTAACCCCACCCCTCCTTCTGGCTTTCACTAACATGTATAAGAACTTTAAATGCTTTTGGGTGTCCCTGACATTCAGAAATGTTTAAAATTATTACTATTGAAAAATTAGAACAGTTGACACTTTTACAGCAAATTCAATTAATTAAAAAAAAATCTGCTCTCAAAGGCATTCCTCTTCACTTGAATGAATTGAGTCCCTTATCTTGTACTGGGTCACAGACAGATTCCCCAGAGTAACTGTTGGGGAAACTGTAGCAAGTTCATATGCTGTTGAATTCGCCATACACTCTATTGTCAATACGCAGATAGGAAATCACCAGTATTGTAAGGAGCTGCCAGCTGGTTTGGCTATCAGTGCTCACGTAAGAATCCAAAACTTAGTTGCACTTGTGCTATAAAAAGTTAGCAGTTTGGTGTGGAGCTGATGAATTTCCCATTGACTTCTAGTCCATGTAGTTTGAGTGATCAGATTGCAGGATTTAATTTGATGGCCCCAGACCTAATCAGTTAAATCTCATTGTAATGTTTTTTTGTTTTATATTCCATTCGTAATTAATAGCCCTGGACTTTGATGAAATATCATAAGAGTGGGACACATGGAAATTAAGGGAAAAAAGTCTTGAGTTTCACATCTACACATCAACCCAAAAGTGTTTCACAGCTGATTCATTTTTGTGACAATTGCTATTTACAGTTGCATGACAGCCATTTTATACTAAGTACTGATCTGCAGCCACCAAGATCAATTAGTTGATAGAAAACTCCTCACTTCTCAGCAAAAGGTTGTCAAGGGACCTTTTACACCTACTTGAACCATGATATGATGTTGAAAGTAGAAGATTTTGCACTGTCTTGATACTTCATTGAAGTAATAATCTAAGTTGTATTCAAGTCTTGAAGAAATGTCAGGGGTGGTGGTAGAGGCTGGTACAATAGGGACACTTAAGAGACTCTTAGATAGGCACATGGATATAAGGAAAATGAAGGGTTATGGGCTGAGTAGGAGGGAAGGGTTAGGTTGATCATGGAGTAGGTTTATATAGGTCAGCACAACATTGTGGCTGAAGGGTATGTACTGTGCTGCACTGTTCTATGTTAAATGCTTGAACCCATAATTTTCCACAATGTGGAGTAGATCCACTGAACTAAGGTTATAAGAGTGCCCCAAACTTCATCTGATAGAGAATTTTGGAAACAAAAGAAATACTTGAGTACTGGAAATATTCAGATGAGGTAAGATTTGGGGAAAAGAAATAGTTAACGTTTCAGATCGATTAACTTTCATTAGAACTGAGAAAAGTTTAAAAAAATGTCTTTTACACTGTTCATCCTCATTGGATTCTGTTCTTTTCTAGGTTTGCGTAAGTTGTTGACGAGCATTTTTTTTAACTTTTCTCAGTGCTGATCAGAGTTGAAAAGTTAACTGTCTCTCTCTCCACAGGTATTGTGTAATCTGCTGAGTATTTGGAGAGTTTTCTATTTCAGATTTCCAGCTTTTTTTTTGCATTTTTATTAGAGAGTTCTTAAATGCTGATTATTTTATTTAAATTAATATGCCAGTGTATGTTGGTGAGATTTGTTTCTATTTTAAAAAGTTGATTTTTGGAAAGGAATGCCAGCATTTTGATGATTTTTTTTTTCTGATCTGAAATTTGCTGATCTGCAGCTATGGACCACAACTTGGCTTAATGTTAGAACTCCACAGGTGTGAATTCTACCCGATATTGGATGCTGGAGTAACAACTTGAAACTGGATCTGGTGCAAGAACAAATTAAAAATCTTCATGGATGTGGATGGTTTATTCAAAAATTAGCCCAAAATTCCACATTCCTCACCTAAATACATTTATTTCTCTTCAGTCTGCAGTCTGTCAGCTGGAAAATTTGGTACTTTACTCAGTGGATCTTGGGATACAACCTCCAAAGTCTGGTTAAATGAGAAATGTTTGATGACTTTACAGGTATATTTTATTTACTATTTTTCTAATAATTTAGATTTTATTATTTCTGAACTCTCATGTTTTAATATTAATTGAAGAAGTATATTTTGCCTTTAGGGCCATACTGCAGCAGTATGGGCAGTAAAGATACTGCCTGAACAAGGTTTCATGCTGACAGGATCTGCTGACAAAACAATCAAGATGTGGAAAGCTGGTCGATGTGAGCGAACATTTACAGGTAAGTCTGTGTTTTATATGGACCTTTCACATCTGCAGCACACATCTTCAACATGTTATCAGAATTGTACAATTCTGAAATCAGAGGTTTCAACACTTCTGTTAAAAATGGAGAGTTGGGTTTGTCTTTAGAAATACACTCTGTTTTGGTTTTCATAGGTTATCTGCTAAATTAACTGATAGACTTTACCATAGTACTGGGTGGTACTGCAGTCTCTTGCATAACTTGACACAACTGTATATGTGAAATACTGTATTAGATAATAAGTAAGTTCTTACAAAAACTTTATCTGAAAGAAGGTTCCAATTTTAAGCAGTGTCCCTCTGAGTGGACTAAATTACTTCTTGAATGGTAAGATTCTGTTGTTTGTAACACTTGTCTCTGAATCAATGTTATTCAGAGACAAGTGTCCAGTGCACAATGAATGTTCCAACTGGGCAGAATAAAATTATTGTTCGTATTATAAAGTACAGTTAATTATAGGTTAAGAGTATTTGTAGAACAGAGCTTACTAAATGAGAGCAATCATTTAAAGCCATAACAAAGGTAAACAAAACACTTATATTTAGAGGGATAGTATTTAAAGGTATAGAGTGTACTTATCTTTGCTTATCCACTATTTTAATCACTGTATTATGGAAAAAGATATTGAAATACTGGATTAGGTGCAAATAGATTTATAATGGCGGTGGGGGGGGTGGTGGAACTCTTATTATAAACATGCATCTGGAAAGGATGAATACGTTGTATAAGGCCTTTTTTTAAAAAAAAGAATATTGTATATATGGATGGCCTCAACATTGCTTTCTCTAACTCTGGTAACCCCTCCCTTCTTTCCCCCACCTTTGTTTTCCCTCATTCCTGTGGCCCCCCTCACCCCTTCTCTATCCCCTCCTCACTTATGACCTACCCATCTATTTCCCACCTCCTTTCCTTTATTCCATGGTCTACTGTCCTCCTACCGAATTCCTCCTTCAGCCTACCTATCACCTCTCAGCTTCTTGCATTATTCCCTTTCATCCCCCCTCCCCCACCCACCAACCTTCCCCCTCTCACCTGGACTTGCTTATCACCTGACAGCTTGTGCTCCTCCCCCTCCCCTTTTATTCTGGCATCTGCCCTCTTCCCTTCCAATCCTGATGAAGGGTCTCAACCTAAAACGTCAATTGTTTATTTCCCTCCGTAGATGCTGCCTGATCTGAGTTCCTCCACCATTTTGTGTGTTGCTCCCAATTCCAGCATCTGCAGAATCTCTTGTCTCAGTGTATATATGGGATCATTTGCAATTTTGGGAATGTGCAAAATAGAGATCAATAATTATAAGATAGCCATCAAAAAATTAAATAGTTAATTAAAAATCTCTTGCATCCAGGGAATGGTGAAAATGTAGGATTCCCGCGGTTGAGGCTAATAGAGTACATGCATAAGAAAATATAACAAAAATAAGAAATTTGAAACAAAAGGATAAATGTGGGATTAGTTTAAATGGCTGTTTAATGGTTTGCATTGACCGGGTGGGCCAAAGACCCTGTTTTTGTGCTGTATCTCTTCATGAGAGATCCATCTCTCTATGCTGTATCTCTTTAAGAAATAGCAGCAGAAGTTGGTCATTTGACCCCTTGTACCTGCTAACCAATTCAGGACAATCATGGCTGATCTTTTACCTCAGAATATTTTCTTGTACAACCCCATATTACTTGGTTCCCTTAAATACACAGAATTTTTTTATTAAAGGGAAGCTGATGTCATCCAGCTTTAGTATGCTGTGGTTCCTAGTTAAGCAATACTTTAATTTCAAAATTCTCATCTATCTTTTCATATCTTTGATATCCAGTACTCAATATCAGATAGAAATTTCTTAAATATCTTTTTTCACCATCTCTGTTTCTTAGTAGTTTCTCTATCCCTCTCTTTCATTTCCTTGATGTTGTCCTGGACTGTTTGAAGCCTTGATTGCATATTTACTCCCGAATAGCTTTGTACCACACATCTATACCTTCAGTAAGAGCATGTAGTTGTGTTTCTGTGATATTGCCTTATTCCATTCGAGTCTTGGATCATCTGCTAAGATGCTTTGTTTCTATAGACTACGAAAAAACTCCTTGTCAGCTTCCCTTATTCTGCCCTCCATAAATGTGAGATCACCAAAACCGATCCATACTTTGTGCAAATCATTTGCTAATCACATTGTGCTTCCTGTCCAGATGAAGCAGCAGCTCATATTTAAAGTGTCCTTCCTCATTTTCAAAATGCATCATGATCTGGTTCATATCTTTTACTCGAATCTCCTCTAACCCCATTGCCTCAGGAGGTACCTGCATTTCTGGTCCCATGAACATTGTTGAATTCAATTGTTCTACAATTCATTGCAGTGTTTTCAATCACCATGTCTAAACTCTAGAATTCTGTTCTTAAATCTTTGTGCCTGTCTTCCTTGCTTTCGCTTAAAATTTGCCTCTTTGACCAAGCTGTCTGTCAATTACCTAAATATTATACATTAAACTTCATTTAATCTGTGAAGAGATTAAATGAAGAATGTTGAGAAATTGTACTAATTTAGTGGTGTTATATATACATATGTTGCTGAACTGAGGTGAATGGGCAAGGGTGAAGGAAATAGAAGGTTGTATTGGGGGTTAGATTAAAGGGTGATGGATTGGTTGAGTCAACTGTTTTCGTTCTGCATGTTCTTTGTAATTCTATCTAATAAGATGTATTTGGAAACTAAATCCAACGTTTTTTTTAAGGAGTAATTGTTTCTCATTTTAATTTTGTGTGTCACTCACCTGATTGGGAAGATGAAGTGTTTCATAAAACTATATTGTTCTTTTTAATGACAGCTGATGAAAGACATTTTTCAGTTTTGTTTTTTATATTGGCCTTTTTTAGGTCATAACGACTGTGTTAGAGGACTGGCCATTTTGAATGAATTAGAGTTCCTATCTTGCAGTAACGATGCCACTATTCGACGATGGCAAATCAATGGGCAGTGTTTGCAGATTTATTATGGACATACAAATTACATCTACAGCTTATCAGTCTTCCCAAATGGAAAAGGTAAGTATTTCTATCATTCTTTTATTTCTTCATTTATGATGTAATTGATGCACTTAAATTTAATGGTTAGGTTGCAAGAATCGGCAAGCATGAAATATATGTTTTAAGTTGCTGACACCCAAGTGCTAAGCCTGACTAGATGGAATCATGTCTAGATGTTTGTCTTTCAGACTATCTTGGAGTTTTGGACTTACTTTGTTTATTCTTGTTTTGTTCAATGATAATTTACAATATTTCTGGGGAGAGAGAATCTCTTAAATGCAAGTCTTCCTTATACTGTCAGATGCAAGATGGTTTTTTGGCAGAGAAATGTTTTTAACAGTAAATAGTTGTTGCAGATAGAAAAATGAAGTACAAAATGTTCTCCATCTCCTCTTGAGTTTTGTAGAAGTGGTAATATTTGAGAGACAAAATGAGATTTGGTAGATGTATTGCAGAATTTGGGCAAGTTCTATGATGGGTGACCATTTGCTCAAAGACCTGTTATTTAGAACAGGTTGGCCCAATTCTTAGACATACAGTATATAAACGGTGTAGGAATTGAGCAAGTTATTAAAAACATCTATTTTTAGTTAAAATGCTTTATTAGCTATGTTCACCACATTATACAAAATTGTTCATGTATAATTAATCTGTATATAAATATAATTGGAAATGTCTTTACCATATTGCATACCTTGTGTGCATTTCTTGACCAATTTACAACCTTACTTCCTGCGGTTCATTTTTTATGTTATGCTTTTCACATTACACCATGTCCCTGCTATTTATGGATCTGTGTACTTGCAAGGCTGAACCCAGGTGTCACTTTAGATCTTTTCTGGAGGTACCAAAAGAGCAGTAGCTCCAGAGGTCCTTGAGGTTGCAAGACCACTCTGGAGTATGGGCCAGACCTGGGGTCCAGAGAACATGGCTGAGTGTGAGCCAGCCATATTTTAAAATTGTGTTATAATGTTGTAGCCCTTAACAACCAAGGTGCAGTAGGAAAGCAGCATTATGAGGGAAGTAGTATGATGCATACCCTTATACTTATGCCATTGTTAATGCAAATCTTGGGAACTGGACAGAAAAGTAAGTACTGGAGAAGTAAGAGAAACTTATATCTTTCAACCTAACCTACTGCCCAGACGTGACTGGAATAATGTGACATGACATTCTTGTAAAAATAAGAAAACATACTCTATATTTAAAAAAAACATATTACATAGTATTATTTGTAATTTTAAAGATGTTCAAGAGTGATGCTATTTCCACTTGAAACACAGATTTAGTAGGGATATTCTGAGAATGTACCAATTGAAAATTGGTCAAGTAACAAAAGGGAATTCTGATTCTTTTTCAATGGCTTGTTTTTGACTGCTGTTATAATTTAAAATGGTCTTTTATAATTTAAAATGGCATGCTACACTTTGGTTGCATGCTCCTTGGGAAGATAATGCAGTGCTTTATAATAATAAGAATATTGTACCATACAAGTGTGTTATGTTTTTAAGACTAGACATCACAAGTTCTCTGCCTTCTGGGTAAGAAGGGTGACTTCACTCCATAGTGCATGTTGTAGATCCATTCCTTTTTATCATTTGCAAATCAATGTTAAATATTGTGGAAAGATACCATTTTAGATTTGTTTTGCATTTGTGAGTGTGAATTCTATGCGGGAGGCAGGAATTATGTTACCGTAACTGTAAGGGATAATATTTGTAACATTTAAATATTCCTGTGATGTTAGTAATTTTTTGGTTTGATTATAGTCTATTTCAGTGCTTTCATAAGGATGAAGTTAAGACAAAATTGATCAGTCGTAGTACGGCTCATAGTAGAATGGTGGACTGAGGAAACAAATTTACCATGAAGCTTCCTATGATTAAAAGCACCTGATGCAATGGTTTAAACTACATGCATGATGCTCCACTGTTCTTTAGCATGGCATAGATGGGAGTATTTTTAAATTTACTGAGAAAGGAAATGAAGGAATTATTTTTTATCAGCAAGGCAATGTGATAACGAATTGCTTAAAACAGTCAAACAAATATGAAGTGCACCAGGGGAATCTCATCTTAACTTTGCTGAAACTGGGAATTAATTCCACTTTCAATAAAATATGACATTTAACCAGAACAAATTTAAGTATTGTGTTTGTTATTTTTGGTGTATCAAAGTGGAAAACTTCCCTAAATAAAAATAATGCTTTGCATCTTTGGGTAATGATAGAAATAAGCAGGAATAATTGTTAAGTTGTACTTTTCTCTGATCACTGTGCATTGGTCTCCTTCCATTCAGATTTTGTTACCACAGGGGAGGATCGATCCTTAAGAATCTGGAAGGATGGAGGATGTACTCAAACTATCAGGCTTCCAGCTCAGTCTATTTGGTCCTGCTGCGTTTTGGATAACGGTGATGTTGTTGCGGGTTCAAGGTAAATCTGCTGCTCAGTTATTAAGTCTTGCCATTTGCATTGAGTGTACTATAAACTTATTCAGTTCTTTTTTGGATCTGAATTAGTTGATGATTTGTTGATGAACACATGCTTAGAAAAAAAAATTGAGCAAATAATATAAAATGCCTTGCTACCAGAGAGAAGTCTGGACTGGGGAGAGGAGTGCAGCAAAACAAAAGGAGGGCCTTCAGTGTGTCAGTCCTTCCAATAGTCCATACATACTGTGCTACCCAGGGTAGAGCCTTGAATTCTGCCTCAATGCTGAGCCAAGGCACTGCTTTCATCAGCTTACACAGCAGCACCCCTCACAGGCAGCCACTGTACATCATCTCAGTGGATCATTCCATACCAAGCCATGTGGGGTTCCTTTAACTGTTTTGTTGCTCTTGGAGGCCCAGTGGAGGGTTAAGTCCACTACGTGGTTCCCAGCACAGCCTTATTCTGATTTTGCTATAATGACCCCTTTTAATGCTGATTTCACAAGCACACTTATTCCTGGAAACACATTCTGAGTGCTGGGTGAGGTACCAGAATAAACAAATCTTGTTGCTAAGTGGCTTAGGTTTACACCTGCTGTAATGTTAATTCCATGTATATAATGTGAGACTTTCTCCCTGAAATTATAAAAATGTACCATCACTTTAAAATCAGAAAGCAGCAGTTTACTTAGTAAAATTTTAACATAAACTTGGAAGGAAATTTCAGTACTAAAGCTTGTACAATGTTTACATTATCACTGAAATACAGTATATGAACAGCAGAAATTTCCTTGGACTGCTGCACTATATGAATGTCTCATCGCCTTTTTTTAAAAAAAAAGTTTCTGTTGTATCCTTCTAATCAAAATATTAGGTAATTAGATTTGTGAACAAATAACTTATTATTGTAATGATTTGAAAATATACCAACCATCCATTTGTCCTAAATTGCTTTCAGTTTGGATGAGTTTTATTTGGATGAACTCTTACCTGTAACCTAATTTGGTTCCCCTCTTCCTTTCTGCCCTTGCTGAGTTATAATGACGTCAGTTTCAGATTCATTGTTCTTTTATTCAAATTCTTTTGTCAGACGTATTGCTGACTCAGTAATCTCCTCTTCCCCTACCACCATGTGTGATCATTGTACCTGGACTCTTCTTGATTGCTATTTTTTTTTCCACTGGCAGCATCGGTCCTCCCTGTAACTCTCAATACCCTAACCTCTAATTCTGTCCCTAAATCTATCTCTTTCTCCCTCCTTTAAGATGCCTTAAAATGTGCTTTTTTGATCAATACTTCCTAGTAGGTGATGGTGTCAGACTTTTCCTGAATATGGCCGTGTAAAATGTTTTGAGGTTTTAATGCACTAAAGGTACTTTTGACTCGTTTATGTTCCCTTGATAAGCTGATGAACTTCTATTGCAGCGATGGTGTAATAAGAGTATTTACTGAAGCTGAAGAACGGACAGCCTCTGCAGAAGAGATCCAAACTTTTGAGAATGAGTTGTCCAGCGCAACCATTGACTCTAAGACTGGAGATTTAGGGGATATAAATATCAATGAACTTCCAGGAAAAGAACATCTGAATGAACCTGGTATGTGATATTACTCTTTTTTAAAAAAAAATTGGTTGAGATTTTAAGGTATATTATGCCTAAATATAAATTTTTATTTAAAATGTTTGTTTACAGAATATAAAATTGTAATATTCAAGTGCTTATTTCTGTTTTGAATATTTTGAGATAAAGATGAGAATTTTTCCTTTCTGACAAAAATTCACAGGACTGACATTTTACAGCTGTTGAGTAATCTTTGTATTTTCTTCATTGATATGCAGTATTTACAATTCCATTTTGAGAAATTATCCCTGGTAATTACTACATTTACTAGAGATCAACAGATTGTGATTAAAATACCTTAAATATACAACACTCATAAACAGACAGCTGGCAATTACATAGATAACTGCAGGCTAGCTATACTGAGCACATCAGAGCATTCTAGACTTCCATGTGTGCATTTTGTGTCTGAGCACTGCAGCGCGGAAGTTGAGATGCGCTGGATGTGAGGTGAGCACACATTTGATATCTCCCACCACCTCTGGAGTCCAGGGGTATTTCGTATGTTGCTGACTGAGCGGTTGCATACGCTACATCCAGTATCTGGTGATGTCATGTACATTGTTTATCGTGATTCACCGTGAAATTCATGCTGCTTTCGTACTTAGTGAGGATTAATTCTAGCCTTTGTGTAACTAACTGTAAGTGACGGGATATTGTCAGCTGTTTGAATTGGTTTTTGTTTTGATTTTATTACTGTTTCAACTTGCTGTTTATTGTATACATTATACAATGATGTGTTTATAATGTTGATGCATTTGTGGAATAAGTTGTACTTGTGTTTTGTCATTGCCCCCATTTTTAAAAAAAATCCTTTATTTGTATATACATTAAAAATCAATATCGTTTATCGTAAGCTTTATGAATTCACTAAAAATTATTTTCTTCAAAGGATTGTACTACTGAAGGACAGAAAATAAAACACATAACCAAATAATAAAGAACTGGGAGGAACACTCTGGTTTCCTGAGCCTGCTTAGCTATTCAATATCTTTTGGCTGATCAACCTCAATTCCACTTTGTCGTCATTCCTCATTTCATTCTCTTTGTGTCCAAAATCAATCGATATCAGCCTTGATTAAGCTCAACAAATGAAATTCACAGTGCTCTGGAAAATTTTTCATCTAATTCCTACATGGCTAAACCATTACGCTGATAATTTAAACTTGACATCTAGGCAAAATAGCCTCTTAACATCCCTCCTGAGAATAGATCCAAGAATCTTAAATATTTTAACAAATTTTATCCTACTTCTAAACTCTGGAAAACATTAAATCCATTCAACCTAATCTCTCCTTGTTAGATGATCCTTTTATCTGAGGAATTAATCTTGTTAGTCTTTTTTGTATTCCCTTTTGAAGTTGTTACCTTGCTTTGGTAAAAACTGCACAGTACTCCTAAATGTGGTCTTGTCAAAGCTGGATGTACTTGTCATGTAATTAATTATATGACAAGGAGGACTGTAATCATTTGACTTAAAAATTTAGCTTCAAGGTATAAAGTGTCTATTTTTTTAATGTCAGTTGATAGTAGTTTCTGACTGAGTGAGTGTATAGAATTAGATTATTGGCAGTATTATCATATGAACTCATACTCTTAAGAACTGATTAAAGTTATTGGAGAGAAGCAGATGTTTGTCAATCAAAGCTGTGAATGTTATGGCAAAAATACTGAGTTATTCTGTGAACTAAAATTAACTTTAAACTTCTTATGAAAGAGCAAAAATTTATGCTTGCATTTGTTTTAAATTTGTGAGCAAACCTCTCTAACTGTAAAGGAAATGATAAGTTCAGAACTGATTTATTTACACAAACTATAGTTACTACATTTCTTTGCTTTAAAAGAAAATAACCTATAAGAACTGAGGGGAAAAGAATAATCCCTCTCCTGCAATGGACCGACTAATTTTTCTCATTCTCAAAGCTAGGTAGTAAAGATACAAACCCAAAAAGAGATAATTGGAAAAACTACCTTCTGTTTTTAGCCAAACTTGAACATGAGCATTAGGTCATTATTGGCTATATTATTCAGTATTTGAACTTAGTGTTATTTTACTCTTTTTCAGGCACAAAGGAAGGTCAAACGCGACTAATCAGAGTTGGAGATACTGTTCAGGCTTATCAGTGGAGTGTTGTTGATGGGCGATGGATAAAGATTGGTGATGTGGTGGGTTCATCAGGAGGAACCCAGAAGTCCTCAGGCAAAGTTCTTTATGAAGGCAAAGTATGTTTGAGAATTACTATCTAATACACTTGTGCTTCTATCTAAAATGATCTACTCCAGTGTACATATAGAATATAATATAAATTCACTTACAAATATTTGCAGATATGTTGTCGTGTGGTTTCACTTGTGTTAGAAAGGATATTAAAATGAGTAATTGAAGTCAAAATGTATGTCATACAGATTTCTGCCATTGCTATTTTGTTGGTTTCTGGAGCATTCAAGAGCAGTCTCTGCTTATTGTGGTAGTAGCAACCAATCATGAGTTCTTGGACAAATTCACCCCCACTCCCCCCCCCCCCCCCCCCCCCCCCCCCCGATAAGCAAGATATTGAATGAGCCCGTTACTGGAAAGCCTTCCAATCCTCTGCAACTGATCTAGTCGCGTTGCTCTTCAGCTTCCAACTGTTCTTCCCATATCCACATTTGTGCACACGTCCATGAGTCTTCTTTAATCTCACAAGCTCCATGTCACCCATACTTGAGTAAAATGGTGGAAAACCTACATACTTTATTCTGATTACAATGTCCACTCTATTATTTAGCAGGCAAAATGCTTTAATCATAGACTGTGCAGTATGTCGTCTTTAGTGTTCTCCATCAAAGTGGATGTTCTCTGTGTCTATCTCCATAAATCCATCAGTGGATGGGTATTTAAGGTAACTAATCTCAAGTCCTAAATGATGTTAAACATTAAGAATGCTTTATTTTTCTCCATTTTAGGAGTTTGATTATGTATTTACCATTGATATTAATGAGGGCGGACCTTCAATGAAATTGCCATACAATGTTACTGAAGATCCATGGCTTGTTGCACACAACTTCTTGCAAAAGAATGACCTGAACCCAATGTTTCTAGACCAGGTTGCGAATTTCATTATTGAGAATACAAAAGGGCATACATTAGGATCGACAGGCACAGGGTTCTCTGACCCTTTCACAGGTTAGTGAGGTTAATATGCTGAAAGTGTTACCCATATCGATATGTATTTTACATACAATAAGCGCATGCACAATGCTCTGGTTTCATTGTGAAAGAAGTAATAGGTCATAACTAGCCTGTGCCCTGTGCTTGGATCCACGACCATTTTCCATTCTAGACTAGCACAAACCTACTTGGTGCAAGTGCTGAAGGTCTGACCTGCTTACAGAGTTGGCACTGGAAACATTTGGCAAGATCCTCACCTATGCAGGCTACAGTGATGCATACGAGTGATCATGCCAGGGTACTTGCCCAAAGCCAGCCTAATCTACTGAACTGTTCTACTTTTAAAGCACTCCAGAATGGTTTTAACTTTACAAATATTTTTAAATAATGAAAAAAAACTGCAGTAAACTTTTAGAAAATCTTTGAGAATGCTTTCAGATTGTTGCATGAAAAGGTTAATGGAATGTTTTCAATACTTTATGAACTATTGGTTTTAATTTTAATTGCTCTGGGTCTGACCTAGCACAGGATCTTTGAGAAGGTTCTCTGGCATGACTGCTTGGTGATCTCAGTGAGCCCATGCTCCATTTAGAATCCAGTAGCAGAATGCAGTGATAAATTTGGATATCCAAATCCTTCAGTATCTTTGGGACTTCTGTATTCAAATCCACAATGTGCCAGTTCAAAATTTCTTGATGCTTTAAACAGAAGGTGTAGAATAGATATTCCTGCACTTGGCCCTTTTCAAGCAACCAGGTGAATGTTGTGCTAATACTGTGTGTGTGTGTGTGTGTGTGTGTGTGTGTGTGTTAGTATAATCAGCAATGATCAGGACATCGGAATATATTATTGCAATCACAGAGATGTAGTTGAAAGAGGGGTAGGGCAAAAAGGGGTCCATGAAATATCACTGGCAGTCAAAATTAATGAAAATACCAAGGCTTTTTATAAATATATTAAGCCCTGTTCTGTCATCACTTGCTTAATAAGAGATTCAGCATCTTCTTTACCAATGTGTGTTTGGTAGTTCCCTGTTTTTTCTCTCCACCCTTTCTTAAATTGTGGGGTTACGTTTGCTCTTCTCCAATCTGTGGGAACCATTCCAGAGTGTATGGAATTTTGGAAGATGACAACCTGTGCATCCACTATCTCCATAGTAATGACCTTAAACCCTAGTGTGCAGATTCATCAGATCCTGTGGATTTATTGCCTTTCAATTTTTTTTTGCTAATACTAATCTTTTTCGAACATATTCACTCTAGGTCCATAGTTCCCCACATTTTGAAATA
Source organism: Pristis pectinata (assembly GCF_009764475.1). NCBI lineage: Eukaryota > Metazoa > Chordata > Chondrichthyes > Rhinopristiformes > Pristidae > Pristis > Pristis pectinata. The sequence goes on along the minus strand of NC_067411.1, from coordinate 63,841,140 downwards.
GATTTTCCACATCTTCTATAAACATAGAAAAACACAAAATAATTTTTGAATTTACCTGCCATTCCTTTATTCCCCAGTACTTTTTTTCCCCTGTTTCAGGCTACAAGGGACTCGCATCAACTTTAATCATTACTTTTTTAGATATCTTTAAAAGCTTTTAAACTTGTTTTTGTTTCTCACTTGACCACTCTTGTGTTCCACTATTTTCCTTGTCAATGTCTTTGTCCTCCTTTGCTGAATTCTGAAATTTTCTCCATTGGGCTTATTGCCCTTTTGGCAATAGTGTAAGCCTCTTCCTTCAATTATATACTGTCTTTAAATTCTCTTGATGCATCAGTGTCTGAATCTCAGATTTCGGCTCATCAATACTCAACCAAAGTTCTTCTGCCTGCTTACTGTATATGTGGATGGCATTGATCACAATTATGATTTTGTTTAGGTTATGAAATCATTTTGGAAATGACAAATTAGAAGTTGAATAAAAAGTAAATATTGATCAAGAGGCAAAAAGCCACAATTTTGGAGTAGGGTTATAGATAACTTTTAGCTACAAAGGCAACATTTAAGAGGCATTTAAGACAGGTACATGAACAGGCAGGGAATGAAAGGATATGGACCATGTGCAGGTAGATGGGATTAGTTTAAACTGGCACAACGGTCAGGACAGACAGCAGGGGCTAGACGACCTGTTCCTGTGCTGTAACATTCTGTTTTATTAATATGTTATTACAACAAGGATACCGATTTGGATGCTGAGAAAGAAAGAAATGGATCATGTATAATTGCTGAAGAGGGTGACTTACAAACATTGCAGCTTTTAAAGTCTGGAATTATAGAATGATGCAGAAGGAGACTGTTCAGGCCATCTTGCTAGCTCCAAAGCTTTGGGGGGGAAAAATATTCAATGAATCTCCTTCTGCTTTCCTATATTCCTGGGCATTTTTCTCCGATTTTTTTTTAAGTATGATTTTCTTCTGAACACTATTATTGGGTCTACTTTTACCACTTTATCAGATGATGCATTTCAGATCATATCAACTCATTATGTAGAGAGAAAAAATATTCTCTCCTCGCCTCTGCATTTTTGCATTTTATCTTAAAACTCTTCTGCTAACTGATGCCTTTTCCAATTGAAATATTTTCTTATTAACTTTATAAAAGCTCTTAAATATTGCTTCTAAAAAAAATCATATAACATATATTTGTATGAGGGTATATTGTTAATTTTGACAGAGCAAAAGGGGGCATAATTTTAAGGTGATTGGAGGAAGGTATAAGGGGGATGTCAGAGGCAAGTTTTTTTTTACACAGAGTGGTGGGCGCATGGAACGCACTGCCAGCAGAATTTGGGGGAGCAGCTACATTAGGGACATGTAAGAAACTCTTAGCCACATGAATGATAGAGAAATGGAGGGCTATGTGGGAGGGAAGGGTTAGATAGATATTAGAGCAGGATAAAATACCAGCACAGCATTGTGGGCCGAAGGGCCTGTACTGTGCCGTAGTGTTCTATGTTCTAAGCCTTTTTCTGTCTCAAACCGTTTTTCCTCTTCTCAACTAATCTTGATCACAAATATTATTGCTTTGTAATTGAGTAAGGAAAATTTGACATTTTATAACATTTTGATACTTTGTAGGTTCAGGGCGTTATATACCAGGGACTGGAATGGGAACTGGGGGCACAAATGAAGTGGATCCTTTTACAGGTATTGTGTCTCTCTGGGAAATGCCTTTGGATAAATCAACTAATCAATTTGAGGTGTAATTAAAATGTTTTGATAAAAATTTAAGAGTTGACAGATCTTAAATTCTCCAAAATCAGATTATTTATGAAGCCTTAACCTGACTTTGGTTATCCTTCATATTACAGTAATTCCAGTAGGTAATTCTGTTTTGATTATGTTAACTACAACATGTACCACTGTTACTGTTTTTTTAAGTACTCCGAAAAACAGCAGAAGTTTCTCTGTTTGTAATTGGATAAATTGTGGTACTCCTTCTTCTGTATCCCAAAACTTGTTTGTTTTTATTTCAGAAAATTATTTAGCTTTATTTCCTTGGATTTATTTGGCAAGGGGTTAATCTAATCAAAATATGTTTATGGGTTTGTCAGTTTTTCATATCCAATTTCACTTGCTATGGAAATCCAGAACAAAAGGACATGAACTTAAAAGTTGATCATAAAGTACTTGGATACACAAGTCATTCTATAAAGAGTATTGGAAGTCTGAAACTTTGTAAAAACTAAAATGTTAGTTCAATGGAAATCTTTAAGACAGATTTCTAGACTGTTTAACTATATGTTTTAAGTATCGGGGTAAAGGTAGTGAAATGAGGTGGAGGTAAAGATCAGCCATGATGTAATTGGTTGTGGGAATGCATGTCCAACTGCTGTTTATGTGTTCTCAGTTCCTGTCTTGTTCAAATTTATTTTAAATGAGGACCCTTTCTCCCCCCACTCCATTCATACATGGTGGCAGCTTGTGGAATGAGTTACTCCCGGTATTTATGGTTTTTGGGAAAAAAAAAGTTAAGTTGGGCAGGTACTGATGTTTATCTGTTGCAGCTGAGGGTATGTCATGTACAGTTGAGGTTGTGTAAACATTTTATATCCATACTGATGCTAAGCTGATATTCACTGATTATTGTTATCACAGGATCTGGTCGGTATGTACCTGGCTCTGTAACATCTAGCCTTACTCCTTCTGCAGGAGGTGACCCATTTACAGGTAAAGTTTTAAGAATGCATTTGGGAAAAATAAGGTTTCCCCCACGGTTCAGTGAACATTGTAAATTGCTTGCCATTAACCTTTTTCATACATAAAGAAATGCCTGTTGCGTCTGATTTTCTATTTCCCAAGGACTATTTTAATTGGCAAAAAGAAGAATTCATTTATGACAAGTGAGTTCAAGCCTATAGGCAATAGACCAAGGTGGCATGACATTGAATTCAGGGCAAGAACGTTATCTGGTGACTCTTTGAATTTTGTAAATTTGGAAAGGGTTTCATTAAGCTTTTAAATTTAATCCTAGATTTTTAGAATTACTAGCTTGTGGTGAATAAATTCAACATGTGATTTGCCAGAATGTGTGAACTCACCTATTCTGTGGATTATTCTCAGGCCACAATAAATGTAGTATTCAATGACTGAGTGAAACAGCATTATTCTTAAAATATGAAAACTGCTTTTACATTATAAAAACATTGTTGTTCACAGGAGGAAATGCTTATGTTTCTGTTGATGGACGTGCACCCACTACATCCATCAGTAACCCTTACTTTCCCAAAAAAGATCCTGTCACATTTGATCAGGCTAATACAATTCAGATAATAGGTAAGTGTCCTTACTCTGTCTTTATTGAAACAAAGCTCTTGATGCCATATTTGGTTAGCCAAGATATTTTACTCTTCATATCTTCCCCCAAAGTATTTGGTATACATTGCATTAATAATAGTGTTTTTCATGGCAATTAGACTAATTCTTTTAAGGTGTTTCATCAAATAATAGTTGTTTTTTTCCAAAATAATTATTGTTACAGGAAAACTAAAAGAGCTGAATGAGAGCACACCTGCTGAACAAAAACTATCTGAAGGTGATCTGCAAATGCTTGAGAAATTTCTTTCTGTTGTATCTAGTCCTTCTGCACAAGAGACTCCCACAGCACAACAATTGGAGACTTTATGGAAAGCTGCTCAGTGGCCAGAAGGTAGATAAATAATGATACAAATTTTTAAAATAGTCTAAATGTATTTTTTGACACTTGTGAGCAACTGAAAGTTAAAAGAAAAATCTAAATCTTTATAACTGGTGTTTATGACCATTTACTTTTTTTACATTTTGCCATTGCTGCAGTTGAGGACACCTACTGTAACACATCTTCTGTATAGAAAAATGTAACTTCACTTTATTGCTTTACAGAGCATGTTGGTTTGATATTTATCAGTAGTAATATGTACTTGACTAGGAAGCAAGTTCTGTTTTCCTCAATATGATGGCTTTGTTGGTTTTGCTAGTTAGTCTACTAGCTGTTACAGTATTTCATCAGTAGAGAATAGGGACCTTTTAACAAGGACTGGATTTAAGTGAAGGTCTTGCCACAAGTTTTCTTCTGAAGTATGTTTGTGAAGTTTTAAGTATTAAGATTTTGCTGTTCTAATTGTTCAGTTCTTGTATCTAATAATATTACTTTAAGTGAAATTAAGTTGTGCTTCTGCTTCTGGTTTTGTTATAAATGCCTGTGTAGAATGAATGGGGAGAGGATTAGCATCAATTTTAAGACCCTGTGAAAGAATGATTTTGACATTTGTTACCAAGTTTATATATTACTGCTTGCTTAGAACAAAGTATTGGGAGAGTATTAACCTAGGAAAGAACATGGGGGTGAAGAAATAATGCAGGAATAAAAGGCAATGCACAAAAGATATGGACTTTCTTAGTCTACAGTCATATTTACATTTTTTGGCAACTTTTAGACTTATAATATCTTGAATTCTGCTACTGTTCTCAGAAAATTCTTGATTTTGTGAGCTCCCTGTAGGCAGATCTGAAAGTGACAATCTCTTGCAACTAGTTACGCAAGCATCCAATTTTCTGACTGAAGACTTGGGGGGTGGGGGGGGAACTAATTATTATCAGTATATGAGTTCATTTTAATATGTTGCTATACCTAGAAAAGGATCAATATCAATGAACATGAGCTGTGTGCAAGCCTCAACCAATGATACTGTCTTCACATTTGCCTTTCTTCTAAACCTTTAATGTATTGGGCCCTTAAGCCCTTCTCTTCCACCTCCAAATTGTGCAATGAATTTGGAACAGCGAAAGTATCCAAACTTGTCTTCAATGGCATGATTTCAAAACTAGCCGCCATCAAGGTTTTGGCAAAGAAAAAATGAACTCTACATAATCAACCAACATATTGTACAAATAAATCACAAGATAATCAAAAACTCAAAAATGATCTCCATCGGAAATCAGTTCCACCACTGAGGTATAAAGGAGTGGACCCAGTCCTGGGGATCTTTGTATTCAGTTGTTAATGGGTAAAGAAGCCATTCTAGGCAAAGGATTGCACGCGATAATGAAATCTGCTGTGGCTTTTTCCTTGTCATTACACTTTCTTTGCACCCTCCCTGGTTTCCTTACTCACACCTATATATAGAGAGCAAACACTTCCAAAGATATCCTCCACTACTAAATAGTTTTCCTTACTTTGATATCAAGATTGTTATCAAGGTTGGACACAAGAAATGTGTACAAAAATAAGGGGCAAGTTCACCATTAGTTTACTCGTAATGCCAATGAATATCTCTTCACTTGCAGGCACATACAAGGAATCAGTATGATTCTGACAATGACAGTTCTCTGTGTAGTCTTTGCCTGTGTTTTCATTAGAGCATGGCACTTAGTCCCCAAAAGAATTTCCCTCTTTTATTGCAGTTGCATTAGACCATCAAATTTTCAATATTAAGGGGACCAATGATGACCGTGTTTAGTAAGGACATAATGGCTGCATAACACTTAGTGCTGTCTGTGTGGAGTTTTCACATTCTCTCCGTGACCACGAGGATTTCTACTGGGTCATTTGATTTCCTCCTACATTCCAAAAGTATACCAGCAGGTTAATTAGCTACTGTATTTTACCCCTTAATGTAGTTGTAAAGAATTGAAGGGTATGTGAGAGAGAATAAGTTGCAAGATTACAGGGAAATAGAGGGAGGAATGGGACTGCTAGGATTGCTCTGTTGGGTTCAATCCTGGACCTGTTAGGATGAATCATGGTCCCCTTTGTTGTAATAAGTAAACTGCTGCTGTGCCAAAGTGAAGAAGTAGACCTTTTTACTATTATCTAAACAAGTTTGCATTTGTGCAAGTTTCACTTTAGAAGCTGCTGTTTTGCTAGATGTCGCATTCTCCAATTAAGTGAACTAGGCTGAATTTTTGGACAAATTTTTCATGTCGGTCTGTTTGAAGTGACTAACAGTTGTTATTTCTAGACACAGGGCATTATTATCTAAAAAATTAATTTGTTGTGCCAAAATTTGGTACATAAAAGCAAAAATTTGGCATATTCTGGAAACCTGAAATAAAAAGAGCAAGTCATGCAACATTTCTGGAGAAACAGTTAACGTTTCAGGTTAATGACCTTTCATGATTAGGCTTCCACTATTAAGCTGAGAGGTCAGTTTTTTATGGTGGTGGAGTTAACAGAAGCATAAATTTTCAGAGGTGTAGAATTGATTTACTTTTGAAAGTCATAGACCCATTCTAAATAGACCAGTAAGGACAACTTAAAGTTCTTCAAAATTTTATGGAATATTACCACGATGTTTCAGACATAATTTATGCATCTTTTCAAATACATTGTTAACTTTGTGCTTTCAGTGTGTTATCATGAAAAATCAGTAATATGTTATTTTACTTGTTTTTAATCTCTTTCCTAATTTAGACATAGTGTTTCCTGTGTTGGATATTCTGCGTCTGGCTATAAGACATCCCACAGTAAATGAACATTTCTGCAGTGAACACTACAGCAAACAGTTCAGCAACTACCTCTTAAACAAGATCAATCTACAGGGAAAACCAGCTAATCAAATGCTTGTCCTCCGAACAGTCTGCAACTGTTTTGCTAACCAAACACATGGTTCAAAGCTCATGATGTCCTTGAGGGAGGCAATACTCTCTCAAGCAATTGAAATGAGATCAGCCAGCAACAAGAATGTTCATATAGCACTGTCCACTTTGATATTAAACTATGCAGTAAATCTGCACACAGGAAATGATATTGAAGGTAAAGCAAATTGTTTATCCATTATAAGTGCAGCCATAGAAGTCCTCCAAGATTATGAAGCAATTTTTAGACTTTTGGTGGCTCTTGGGACAATTATAAGTGATGATCCAAATGCCTTGCAACTGGCTCAATCATTGGGAGTTGATTCACAGATCCGAAAATATTCTTCTGTTTCAGATCCAGCTAAAGTTGGGGACTGTTGTAGATTTGTTCTGAAGGTGCTGTAATGTCTGATTATAGATTTTCAAGGGTTATAGCCAAGTGGTATTAATTTTGATTACATTATTCCTTAAACTCTGGTAAATAATTCATATGGGAGATAAAGAAACTCTAGAATGTTTGATTCTTGTGACAAAATTGTTGCAGAGGTACAACATACAATAGCAAGAATAAAGGAATTGCTAAAATATTTATATTTGAATATTTTACTTGTTTTGTTTCTTTGAGATGTTTCCAATAATTTAAGATTGTGACCTTTTATGTATCAAATTGCACCTGTAAGCATCTCAATTTTCCTCATTTCATCATTTAATAATTTCTCATTTAAATTGCACCTTTATTCACAGACACTTTGAGAGCATTATTAATATTTTCTGAGCTCATTTCACGTTGTAGGAATCCTTGTTATCCTTCTGTGTAAACCATCTGTACGGGTTTGTTGGAGTATGAAAATTCCATCAACTCCTAACATGGATTGAGCACTCTGTCGCTCCCATGCTCTATTTGATGGATATTGGAATTGGTTTATTATTGTCACATGTACCGAAGTGAAAAACTTGTCTTGCATACTGTTCATGCAGATCAATTCATTACACAATGCATTGAAGTAGTACAAGGTAAGACAATACAGAATGCAGAATAAAGTGTAACAGCTACAGAGAAAATGCAGTGCAGGCAGACAATAAGGTGCAAGGTCATAACAAAGTTGATTGTGAGGTCAAGACTCCATCTTATCGTAATAGGGAACCATTCAATAGTCTTACAACAATGGGATAGAAGTTGTCCTTGAGCCTGGTGATAGGTGCTTTCAGGCTTTTTGTATCTTCTGCCCGATGGGAGAGGGGAGAAGAGAGAATGTCCAGGGTGTGTGGGGCCTTAGATTATGCTGGCTGCTTTACCGAGACAGCGAGAAGTATAGACAAAGTCGATGGGGGGGTGGGGGGAGGCTGGTTTCCATGATGTGCTGTGTCCACAACTCTGCAGTTTCTTGCGGTCACAGGCAGAGCAGATGCCATACCAAGCCATGGTGCACCCAGATAGGATGGTTTCTATGGTGCATCAATAAAAATTTGGTGTCAAAGGGGGCATGCCAAATTTCTTTAGCCTCCTGAGGAAGTAGAGGCGCTGGTGAGGTTTCTTGGCCATGGCATCTATGTGGTTGGACCAGGACAGGCTATTAGTGATATTCACTTCTAGGAACTTGAAGCTCTCAACCCTCTCGACCTCAGCACCATAGATGTAGACAGGAGGATGTGCACCGCTGCCCCCTTCCTGAAATCAATAAGCAGCTGTTGTTTTGCTGACATTGAGGGAAAGGTTGTTGTCATGACACCATGTCACTAAGCTCTCTTATCTCCTTCCCATACTCCATCTCATCGTGACTTGAGATGCGGCCCACTACAGTGGTACGATCTGCAAACTTGTAGATGGAGTTAGAGCAGAATCTGGCCACTTAGTCATGGGTGTATGGGGAGTAGAGTAAGGGGTTGAGGACGCAGCCTTGTGGGGCATGGAGATTTACAGGTTTTTAATGTTCAATATAGTGTACCGTATTAATAATCTGTGCTGTGTTTACCATTTTATCCTGCAATTGAGCTTCAAGGAAGATCAAATATGTTTAATTTTATGCAAAATGTATTTATTTGAAAGGCAAGTGAAGTCACAGAAAGGAGTAAACTAGTTATATATAGTTTGTTTCATGTGCTGTGCTTTCCTAGAATTGGGTTACTCCAAATTAATTCTTGGACGTTCAGCACTGAGATTCCATTGTTTCCATTGGAACTGATCCAGAATCACGCTGTTACGATGTTACCAGTACAACTTAGTAGGAAGTCCCAACAGCTGGTTCTGTAGGTAAAAGAAATAAGATTCTGAATGTTCATTTTATACCCAAATACAAATGAGTGCTTTAAATAAAAAAATACTCGTGCTCTTTCCCAGTTCAAACTTGTGACTGATAAAATTAACGTAGTGAACTAGACACAATAGAAAAGTGGCTTTCACAGTGAACCCGTAGGTGTATTTCAACTTTCCATACATCATTCTTGTAGCCAAAGTTTTTGCCAAACTTTAACCATAATACGACAATGTCTGAATGTACAGTTGGCATAGTTTTACCATGCTGATAGACCCATTAGCAATAGATCATTTCCCCCAGTGGTTCCACCTTACGTGACTTGATCTTATCGGTGATGAAGATCAAGTATATTAGATTAACGTAGCTGATGTTTGTAATCTTTTGTACATATTTTTTGTATTTAATTTTTGGCCCTAATTGTAATTATTCTAAAATCATATGAACATAAAACCTAAAATTGGCCATCTGATGTCCATAGAATATCCTTAGGTATGTTTTTGCTCTTAGATGAATTCATATGCTTAAAAATTACAGTATGTTTAATCTGCAGCCCTGTAGATACCCCCCCACCCCCCCCCCCCCCCCCCCCCCAAGTAGCCCAGTCATGGCTCAGTTGCTGATGCATTTGCCTTCAAGTTAGAAATTGTGGGTTCTGTCACTTGAACAGAAACATTTACAGAATGCTGCATTGTCAAAGGTATGATCTTTTGCTTTTTGCTTTCTAAACTGGGCATAAAAGATGTCATGGTTACAGTGAAATATAGGTAAACTCGCCAAGATATTTCCCTTAACATCACTAAAACAGATAAACAAGTCATTACTACACTTCTGTTTGTGGGCATTTTCTATGTACAATTTGACAATCATATTGTTTATAAGTCACTACACATGACTGTAAAGTAACTACAGGTCCTACAAAAAAAGCCTTGAAATAAGTCATTTGGTCAAAATGAATAATTCCCAATTTCAGTATTTAGATTAACTTTGAGATTTTAAAAGCTCTCTTTTGACCATAACTAACGTAACCATGTATTGCCAAACTATCGAAAGTTGGTGTTATTTCTCATCTTGGACTTCTTTCAGTGGCTTCATGTCAAATTTGCATTTTGTAACAAGATGTAACTCTTGTGGAAATGATACCAAGTTGTGTGTGACAGTTGTATTTGATGCTTGATAACTACAGGCAAAACGAGATTCACTGAAGGGGGCTTGTAACTGATGTAGAAAAATGCTTTATAATGCCTGCTGTTGGGACAAATGTAGAATATGTACAATCTTAAAACAGTAAAGCAATGGAAGAAGAAAGAGATCTGTCCATTTTCATGCATGGATCCATGACCTATTCAATACGAAGAGATTGAATAGGATTCAAAAGACTTAAATTTATATGGTGCTTATCACAGCCCCTGACAACAGAGTATTTATGAACCATAACGTACTTTTGAAGTACGATGACTTGTAGATAATATGGCAACCAATTTATGCACAGCAAACTCTCAAAAACTGGCTTATTCAAAAAGGAGCTATATAAATCTGAAAGGTTCAGGGCATTTTAGTGGACTAGTGTTAATTTTAGTGGTAGTGATCAAGGGAAACGTCTTGGCAAGCTTGCCAATATAACTTCACTGTTTTCCAATTGGCACCATGATAGTCTTTGTCAAGTTTAGTGAGCAGGTGCGGCCTCAGTTCCACATCTCATCCAAAGGACTGCATCTTGGATAATCCAGTTTCCAGACATTAATGGTCAAGTGTCTGGTGTGGAACTTAAAACCCACAACTTATAAGTTAAAGCTAAATGCAGTTGAACCATATTTAACATGGCTATTTAAAAAGACGTATCTGAAGGATAGTTGATTAGGCATTTTATATTCTCGTTAGTTTTCATTTAGAATAATGTGCCTCTCATCAATGAGCAGATGTTTAGGTTTAGAAAGGGCACAATGGAAAACTATATCAATTTAAGGTGTGTTGCTTACCTGGAGCCTAAAAGCCTGGAGTTTTGAGGAGGATGATTTGATCACAATTTATAAAACAATGAATGGATTTTTTGGTGGAGATCATGTATATCAACTTCTAAAGACATTTGAAACATTGGTACATAATATGGTCTTGTCTTCAAGACTGAAAGGGCTGCAGCAGCATGGACTGGAAATTGGCTATGTGACCGGAAACAGTACTGAAAGTTTTTTTTGAATTGGAGAAAATCATGCCATGGAATTTCCCAAAGGTTGGTAGCAGGACTTCTGCTTCTCTTTAATACATGTTAATGAATAGGACAGCACAGTGATGCAAATAGTAGAGCTGTTGCCTCAGTTTCAGTGAATGGGTTCAATCCTGACTTCTGGATATTTGCATGTTCTCCCTGTGATCACATGGGTGTCCTCTGGGTGCTCCAGTTTCCTTCCACGTCCTAAAATCTTGGTTGTTGGGTTAATTGACTACTATAGGCGAGTGGTAGAATTTGGGGGTGGGGGGGGGGGGGTTTGATGCAAATGTGAGGAAAATAAAAATAGAGTTAGTGTAAGTTGTTGCTTCACAATCAGAATCAGTTTTATTATCACTGACTCGTATGCTGTGAAATATATTGTTTTGTGGCAACAGTGCAAAAAAGGAATAATGAGGTAGTGTTCCTGGACTGTTCAGAAATCTGATAGTGGAGGGGAAGAAGATGTTCCTAGACAGCTGAGTGTAGGGTCTTCAGCCTCCTGTACCTCCTCCCTGTTGATAGTAACGAGAAGAGGGCATGTCCTGGAAGGTGAGGGTCCTTGGTGAAGATGTCCTCTATGGTGGGGAGAGTTGTACCTGTGATGGAGCTGGCTGAGTCTACAACACTGCAGCCTCTTGTGATTCTGTGCATTGGAGCCTCCATTACCAGACTGTGATGCAACCACTCAGAATGCTCTCCATCTGTAGAAAGTTGCAAAAGTCTTTGAATGACATACCAAATCTCCTCAAACCCCTAATGAAGTAGAGCCCCTGGTGTGCCACCTTCATGATTGCATCAATGTGTTGGGCCTAGGATAGACCTGAATGTGCAGACTCAGTGGTCTGAGAGTGTCTTTCCATGCTGCATAACTATGACTTGCTCTCTGTTGTACAGGGTATAATTTTTTTTAAACTTTGCAGATGTAGATGTCACCAAACCTGGAGATATTGTGAACTGTGGGGATGGTAAGTGAGTCTAGTAATATAGACAGATGGTGGAATGGATGGACAGTTTGATGGAATTTAATGCTGAGAAATGTGAAGCACTACATTTTGTTCAGAGGAATCAGAAGCAGTGATGTAAACCGGAGGGTACAAATCTAAAGTTAATACAACAAAGAGCTATTTTCCAAAGTTTGCAGAAGGTTGCACAGCAAATTGAGAAATTGGTTGAAAAAGCATAGAGGGTCCCCGGCTTTGTGTAGAGGCACAAAATACAAAAATAAGGATGTTGTGATGAGCCTTCATAAAACTGGTTCGGCCATAACTGGAGGATTGTGCCCAATTCTGGCACTATATTTTAGGAAAGCTATAAAGGCTTTAGAGAGGGTACAGAAGAGATTTATTAAATTGGTTTTACAGATGAGGGCCTTTAGTAATGTGGGAAGGTAGGAAAATGTATGGTTGTTGTACTTAGAACAGGAAGTTGCAAAGATTTGAAATCATGAAGGGTACAAACTAGATAGAATGCAACTATTCCCATGGACAGAAGGGTCAAAACTAGGGAATGTAGAATAAAGGTAATTGGTAAAAGAATCAGAAGTAACATTAGGATTTCTTGTATGTGGTTAGGGGGGGGTTAGAAGTAAAGGTATTATTCAAAAGGGAGCTATATAAATATCTGAAAGGTTTGGGGCATTTTAGTAGAACACTTAATTTTTAGCTTACTTGATTAGTTAATCTTCAATTGATGGAGAATTAAAAAGTAGTTCAGAACTTTCACCCATGTTTGGGGGAGGGACAGAAGCAAAGACGAGGGAACTGTAAAGAAACTAACCTTATCACATAATCAGAGCAATAGTCCTTTCAATTTGTGCAGACTTTATAATTCCAGATGATGAAAAATGAATGACTGAAAAGCATCTACATTTCCTTGTGGATAAATATGCTACTTTGCAATTAGAGTGAAGCATTCAGGAGTTTTTTTTAAAGAGGGCGAAGCTCTGACATGCTGCTCCAACTCCTATTTGCACTACTTGGCTCAAAAGCATTACATTGAGTTCCTGGTGCATACTCTGGGCTTTCAACTCTTCCAAGTTTGTCCAAGAATCCCCAATACTTAAAACTTCTCAGGCACTGCAGTGAGCAACTGGAGCCTTGTTTTTGAGTACATTGGAGGAAGTTTGAAAGAGTAGTGCAGCAGTGAAGGCTTTGGTGTGTGGATAAATTGAAAAAGCTGGGGTCATTCTTAGCGTCGACTGAATTAGCTTTGATAAAACCTTCAGGGATCATAGGATGGTTGATGAAGTAGGCAAGGATGGAAGGAAGCAGATTTGAAATACTGACAAAAGAATCAAAGTGATGTAAGGAAAAAAAGTGTGTAGTTATTGTAGGAATTCACTGCCTTCGGGATGGTGGAAGTGGGTTATCCATTTCAAAAAGTAATTGGATAAGGGAATAAACTGGAATTAACTGGATTGTTCTTGCATAAATTTAACGTGGCGTTGATAGGCCAAAAAGCCTGTACTTAAAAGGGACATCTTTCTTGTACGATATCGAACTATGTCACCCTATCTTCATGATTTCCTAGTCTGAACATCTGCCCTACAAATAAAGTCCCTGACTAGGAAATCAAGAGTAGAATTTCTGAGTCAACAGAGAGAATTGCTGGTACTTAGCTGACTTTAAATAAAAATAAGTTTAATCTTGTGTCTATGTTACCGATTCTTCCAGTGTTGACTTCAGGAAACTGCTGGCAGGACTATTTCGCCGGGGGGAGGTGGTCAAGCCCTGCTGGATAGCACCCAGGAACCAAATATTTGTCTTTAGTAACTGGCTACAATAAAGGGGTGGGTTGGTAGCAAACCCGTATTGGAAGGGATACTATTAAATAAGCCACCAGCCATCCCGCCCGACCCGATCTTAGTCCGTTATCCAATTTCATGTTCCCAAATTGGCCACCTGACCTACAAAAATCAAACCTGAGTCATTCCGATTCCAGGATACGATGATCAGCGACAAAAGCCCAGGTTTTTGCAATCACCCGCAATTATTGTCGGCTGATTTCCAAATTAACGGAAACTTACCTTGGGGCTATCCTCCCAGTAGCAATTTCCAACAGTAAGAGCTGAAAATGCTCAGCGGGGCAGGCAGTGCCTCAGGAGCGAAAAGTAAGCGGGTCAGGTCTATAAACTCTTATGATGAGAGGGCATCGCTCTACAACATAACTCTGTTTTTCACTCCCCTTGTATTGGTTTATTATTGTCACTTGTACCGAGCTACAGTGAAAAACTTGTCTTGTATAAGGTACCGACCCTTTCCCTACTGAGACTTGCAATGGGAATCTCCAGGACGTGCTGGCACTGGGGACCAGACCAGCCCACTCCCCCAAAACTCAGTGCGTTCCTTCCGTGTTCGCCGCGCCACCAACGCCCTTCATTGGCTGCGGCTGACCAAGCGCTGACGCACGTACCACGTCCTCTCCGATTGGTCCGATACCCTCCTCCCCCGTAGGCTCCGCCCAGCCGGCCCACGCTCTCGATCGCAACGGAAGCGATGGGCCGGGCATTTCCGGCGGTTGGTCCGGGGGCCCGGCGATGGCGGGCAAGAGGTCGGGCAAGGACAAGAAGCGGAAGCGGAGTCACGGTGAAGAGAGTCACGGCGAGAGGAAACGCCTCAACTCGGACTCGAGCGCCGTCGAGGTGAGGGCGGCACCGCCGGACACCCGCTGCTAACTCGGCGGGAAGGAGTTGGTGGTCCGGGCGCCCTTATTCCTCCCCCCCCCCCCCCTAACCTGGGACCCCATACCCTGTCTCCTGTACCCCAGTGCTGCACCCCTGCACGCCGGTATCAGTACCGACCCCCTGCATCCCTTTATCTGCCTTCTGTAACCCAGTATTAAGCCTCTACAGCTTGATACCTACCCTGTTTGGATCTCCCTACACTTGGTTATCATTTCTGACCTTTGCACCTGGTACTTTCCCCCTGTAACCTGGTTCTGAACCCCCACAATTGGGTTTCATTACTGATCCCTTAGTTGTCTGCCCCACGTACCCTTCTGCAAACAGACTCCTTGCAGTCGGGTACCAGTACCAACTGAGCCCCTATACTCAGATACCCGGCCCGTGTCTTCTGTACTGCAGTACAGATCCTTTACATCTGGTACCTGTCACAGACACCTTGCATCTGGGTCCTACCCACTGTAGCTGTACCAGGATACAGGGGGTAAGTGCCCCGTGCACAATGTACCCCAATAGCAAGCCCTTACATCCAGGTATCAGTACTGACCTCTTATACCCTAATCCCCTGTAACCTAGTACTTGCCCTCTGTCCCATGTACTCCACTACAGGCTCTTTAAAGTTGGGTATTGATTGCTGCTCCTAGTACCCTGATACCAATCCGTTGTAACTGGATATTTACTCCATGCTCCTTAAATTCCAGTACAGACCCCTTACATCTGGATCTCAGTATGGATCCCTTTTGCCCAGCTACTGAACATCTGCTCCATTACCCCAGATGGACCTTTTGCACACAGATGCTGCCTCTGTGCCCAGTTACCCTGGAACCAACCCCTTGCACCTGGGTCTTGACTCCATGTGTCCCGTCTCAATCCTTTGCACCTGAGCATCAGTGCTGATTTCTTCAAGACGAAGATAGGAAAAGGGGAAGCCCAATATATAGGGAAGAGAAACAGAACAGTGATAGGTGGACAAAAGAAGGGAAGCAGGGCGGGCACAAGGTGGTGATAGGTAGATGCAGGTAAGAGATAGTGATAGGCAGATGTGGGGAAGGAGGGGAGAGCAGATCCACTAGGGGATGGGTCAAAGGTACGGAGGCAGGCGGGAAGGGGAGGAGGGGGGAAAATGGCGAGGAGAAAAAAGGTTATGGAAAGGAATAAAAAAAGAGGAGAGGTGGGTGGGTGATTGATTTGCTTAAAGTGGGAGAACTTGATGTTCATCCCATTAGGCTGTAAGGTCCCAAGATGGAAAATGAGGTGTTGTTCCTCCAGTTTGAGCTTAGAATTCTCCTGGCAGTGGATGAGGCTGAGGACTGACATATGTGATGGAGTGGGAGGGGGAGATGAAGTGACTGGCAATGGGGAGATGCAGATCGTGGTTACAGACGGGGCGCAGGTGTTCTGTGAAACGGTCACCTAGTTGTGTTTGGTCTTGCCAATGTAGAGGAGGCCGCACTTGGAGCACCGAATGCATAGATGATATTAGGGAAAGTGCAGCTAAACCTCTACCTCACCTGGAATGACTGTCTGAGTCCCTGGTTGGAGGTGATGTAGGGGCAGGTGTTACACCTCTGGCGGGGGCAGTGGAAAGTCCCTGGGAGTGGGATGGGTGGGGAGGGAGGGCGGGGTGGGCTAGGGAGTTGCAGAGAGAGCGGTCCCTACGAAAGGGCTGAAAGGGGTGGGGAGGGGAAGATATGCTTGTTGGTGGGGTCCTGTTGGAGATGGCAGAAGTAGCAGAAAATGATGTGTTGGATACGTAGACTGGTCGGATGAAATGTGAGGACAAGGGGGACCCTATCTCTGTTGGGTCTGGGAGGGGTGGGGGTGAGAGCAGAGATGCAGGTGTGGGCTGTCTCGACCATAGGAGGAGGGCCACGGTTAGTAAACAAGTTGGACATCTCTGATGTCCTGGAGTGGAAAGCCTCATCATTCTACAAATCTTCTACAAACCCACTGACGTCCACAGTTACCTTGATTACAGCTTCTCTCACCCTGTCCCTTGCAAGGATGCTATCCCTTTCTCTCAATTTCTCCACTTCCACCGCATCTACTTCCATGATGAGGCTTTGCATTCCAGGCCATCAGAGATGTCCAAATTATTTACTGACCGTGGCTTCCCTTGTCCTTATACTTCATCCCACCAGCCTACGTATCCAACATATCATTCACTGCCACTTCCGCCATCTCCAGTGGGACCCCACCACCAAGTATGTCTTCCCCTCCCCACCCCTTTCAGCCTTTTCACAGGGACTGCGCTCTCCACAACTCCCTAGTTCACTCCTCCCTCCCATCCCGCTCCCACCCCAGACACTTTCCACTGCCCCTGCAGTAGGTGTAACACCTGCCCCTACACCTCCTCCATCCAGGGACCCAGTCATTCCAGGTGAGGCAGAGATTTACCTGCACGTCCCCTAATATCATCTACTGCATTCGGTGCTCCAAATGTGGCCTCCTCTACATTGGCGAGACCAAACACAGACTAGGTGACCATTTCGTAGAACACCTACTCTCTGTAACAGTGATCTGCATCTCCGCATTGCCAGTCACTTCAACTTCAGTCCTCAGGCCCCTCCACTGCTGGGAGAAATCCAAACTCAAACTGGAGGAACAACACCTCATTTTCCATCTTGGGACCTTACAGCCTAATGGGATGAATGTTGAATTCTCCCATTTTAAGTAAACCAACCGCACCCCCCACCTTTCCTCTTCTTTTCTTCCCTTTCCTAGCCCATCTCTTTTTCCCCCTTGCCATTTTTTTCCTCTTTTTCTCTCCTCCCCTTCCCCCATGCCACCTACCTCCATACCTTTGAGCCATCCCCCAGTGGATCTGCTCTCCCCTCCTCCCCTGCATCTGCCCATCACTGTCTCTTACCTGCATCTAGCTATCACCACCTTGTGTCCACCCTGCCTCCCCTCTTTTGTCCATCTATCACTGCTCTCTTTATTACCCCCTATATATTGGGCTTCCCTTTTTCCTATCTTCAGTGCTGAGGAGGGGTCCTGACACGAAACGTTGACCATCTGTTTTTCTCCACGGATGCTGCCTGACCTGCTGAGTTCCTCCAGCATCTTGTTTTTTTTCATCTAGATTCCAGCATCTGCAGTCCTTTGTTTCTCTAGTGCTGACTTATTATGTGCTCCCTACCCTTTGCACTCGTGTACTGCCCCTGTGACCCATGTATTCCAGCACCAAAATCTTGCACCTGGATATCGACCCTGTGCTCCGTTTACCCTGTAGCCCATCACTTGAACCTGGCAAAAGGCCTTGTATCCTGTATACCCTCGTACTAACCACATACCTGGGTGTTGGTTCTGTGCACAGTCTATCCAGGTACTGAGCCTTTATACCCAAGAATCAACTGCATGCCCCATATATCTCTGTAACATCCCCTTATAAACTGGATTTAATCCCATGCCACATCTACCCCTGTACTTGCCCTTCTACCCCAGTATTGTCCCTATGATCTATGTACCCTTTGCATCTGGGTATCAACCCCATTCTGGTTATATTCTGCTATTGAACCCTTGTACCTGGGCACCTGCCTGTGTCCCATATTCCCCAGTACTGACCACTTGTGCCCAGTTATTATTGACCACATGCCACATATATCCTTGTATCAGTCTCTTGTATCAAATATTGACTCCATTGCATCGTTTTCCTGGGTGCTGATCCTATGCCCCATTTATCCCAGTACAAACCTTGTGTACCCTGAGCTTTTCCACCCGGGTATTGGCCTCATACGCTGTGTACTTCAGTAGCTGTACCCTGAACCAAGATCTCAGTCAGCATCTTGCACTGGACAGCCAGTTACAAGCCTCTCCTTAAGATAAGATAAGATCTTTATTAGTCACACGTACATCAAAACACACAGTGAAATGCATCTTTTGCGTAGAGTGTTCTGGGGGCAGCCCGCAAGTGTCGCCACGCTTCTGGTGCCAACATAGCATGCCCACAACTTCCTAACCTGTACGTCTTTGGAATGTGGGAGGAACCCAGAGCGCCCGGAGGAAACCCACGCAGACATGGGGAGAACGTACAGACTCCTTACAGACAGTGGCTGGAATTGAACCCGGGTCTCTGGTGCTGTAAAGCGTTATGCTAACCGCTGCACTGGACGTGCAACCTGTGCCACGTATACTGTGGTTCTGATGCATAGTTTTGGCTCCAGTCCCTGTATTCGGGTGAAGGTACTAGACCTTGTTTACCCTAGTACTGGCTCCCTGGATCCTGGTACCAGTCCTGGGATCTCTTATACCCAGGGGTATTGGCCCTGTGATATGTGTACCCTGATACTGGCTCCTGATAGTCAGATTTCAGTCAACACCTAGGTATGGGCAACCCAATTGTTAACATTGTTCTTTGTGTACTCAGGTGCAAGTTCCATGCACCTGACCATTAGCCTCTTGCCCTGTGTACATTTGTAAAGGTCTATGATCTCTGCATCCTAACCCTAAAGTTCTGCACCACATACCTCTTTGTACTCCTAAGTGCTGGCCCCCTGCACTTAGTGACTCCATGCCTAGTCTCCTGCTCAAGGCTCTTTGCTTTGCCTCCAAGCACTACTCCAGCCCTCATGCTTGTGTAGCCTAGTCTTCCCTGCATCCCATTCCTGTGTGACCCAGTCTCCCTCTTTCCTCACCCTTCCCCCTTACCCCCACAACCTATTGAGTCCCATTTCCTCTGTCACCAGGCCCTTTGTCCTGCATAGCCTAGTAATTATCTGTTCCCTCTCAACTGGGGAAGTAAACTACATTTCCTTAAGCTCCAAAGTCTACCACTATTTTGTCCAAAACACTGGTAATGCTCAAAATCTGAAATTCTGAATGCTGCAAATTCTCTGCAAGTCATGTTCTATCAATTTAGAGAGGAACAGAATTCATATTTCTTCAAAGTCTTCGAAATAAGCTGTTAAATGTTTGGCATCTTAGCATCCAGATTGTGGGAAGGTGAGGGGGGAACTTACTCACATGGCATTTTGCAGAAAAGTCTTGTGGGAGTGGGTTATATCCTTGATTCGTTTGTGATAATTTTCATTATTGTATAAGGGAAGAAACTTGAATTATTTTTTCTTCCACATTTTGAAACCATGTACTTGCATGGTCGTATGAGGATATTTTGAAGTTTTAACTGGTTCTGGCCAAATTTTAACTTTTAAGTCTGATCAGAGCAGAGTTTCACGATTTGTCTCTGAGTTCTGCTACCCTAGGTGTTTATTTTGCATACAAGCCTCTTTATAGCAGTGCACCAAATTATGCAGTGAAATTAGAAACTTTCCCTACAAATTAGATGCAATTGTTTTAGATGCTTTACTTAGTGTTTGATATGTAGTTCAGAGAGTTAAATGGCCACGTGATTTGTTTATAGAATTGAAATTTCATTAAAAAAATAAACTTGGCACAGTTTTCAGATTATGAAATATTTTATTCTTGCTTTCATACACATAACATTATTACTGTTTTAAATGAAAAATATCTAATGTTGTTTATGTGTGAATATCAGTTCTGTAATTGCTTTTGTCCTTGAAGGCAGGAAAAATTGCCTCAGAAAAAGAAACAACCAATGAGCCTAGTGACTTGGAAGAAGGGGGACTCGACCTCAGTATTGCCTTGAAACCAATCAGTTCATATATCTCTGACAGAAAAGAAATGCTTGAACAGTGCTTCAGAGTTATAGGGGAAAAGAAACTCCAGAAGATGCTCCCAGATATTTTGAAGGTACTGTAGCAAGAAACCATCAGAGAAAATTTGCCAGTATACTCCACACCATCTTTATACTTTGCTTTTTTAGTAGGTTCGGTAAATAAAAGTAAAATGGATATGTTTTGTTTCTCCAAGCATCTGTTTATTTTCAATTTTAGTTGACACATAATTATTATTTTTGACTTTTTAGATTCTTAACACTTTTTAACATTTTATATTTGAACTGAGATTCACCTTTGTAACATTGCAGATAACCCGACTCTAGTAAATGTTAAAAAGTCTGATAGATCTGGAAGGAATTGAATGGAAGTAGATTAAGAAAAAAGTGGCAATTAAGGCATTGAACAATTATTTATACTGTTAGCTGATTTCCTGTGAAGTTAATAAAAATTAAAATTAATTTGCATCGGGTAGCATTCAGAAATCAATACAAGGCAAACTTTGCTCATAAAGTGAACTTAAGTCTTCTCCAGCTGCTTGAAATTAGTTAAAACATTCCTTTTAACTTAAATGTAATTGTAATACATTGATGTTTTATTTCATTTTGGGATGCCCAGTTTAATAACACAGGAAATTATTTGCATAGCTTATAATTAAAATCATATGTTAATAACCTATTGTATTAATATTTGCAATGATAATGCAGTGGGGTTAATGCAATCCAATAATCGTATCTTGTTTCCAGCAGAGCTGCTCTGTAGAAGAAATTAAGTCACTATGCTTGGAGCAACTGACACTTTTATCCGATAAGAAACTTCTGCAAATTATTGAGGGTAAGAAATGGTTGGCAAATCTCCATTTACTATTGTGAAAGCGAATGCCTATTAGGTAAAAATAATTTGTAGTAAGGATGAAGTGTTTTGTACATGAAGAGTTCTGAGTGTACACAAAAATCTGAATATTGTTCAAAGTATTTCACTACTTGTGAATTTCCCATTGACTTGTAAAAGTATATATAGTTGAGTTTAGGAGAAGGGGAACTAAAATTTTGATTTGCACATTTTTTTATTTTAGGTATATTCTGGAGGTGAATAGTCAGGGTATCATACTTGTAAAGTAGGTGCACTGGCATCAATTATTCAGCTCCTTTCAAATCTGTGGTTGTGCTATGTAAGTCTAGGGCATACTGACCTGCAAGCAGTTGAATGTGTGTGGAACTATTGGCTTCAGTTAGTTCGATATAATTCGAGTCAGGTCAGATTGTACCATGTGCTTCTGCATACAATTGACTTTTTCTACTTTGTACTTTTTTACATGTTAGTGTAAAGGAAGCTGTTGCTTTGTAACATTAATTTGGCTTGCTACATTTTACCTGGTAAATGCAGTACATACTTGATAACCTTGTATGTAGGCAGTGACATTGTTTTTCTTTACAATACATTATGCAACCTTTCCCTGCACTGAGAAACCAAGGCCATTTCTGTCAAGTGTACAAAATCCTCCAAGTTTTGATGCTTTGCTGATAATCAAGCATTTAAGAAAACACAATGACTTACACAACTACTTGATAATGCAGTGAACATTGTGTTAAGGTAATGAATGATGCATTCATTAAAATAATTTATACATAAAGTACCAGGGCCAAACTTACATTATTTCTATGTTTCATCTTCTTTTACTGGATAAGGATTACTAAATTTGACAGTGGACAACTTTGGTATTTGTGAATTCTAATTTTAACTGAGTAAAACATCAGACTTCCTAATGATAATAATACAAATGTTAAATATTGTTATACAAGGTGATGACCTAGGATCATCTGATACTGAGGAGGAAGCAGTAGAGAATGATAGGTACAAGAAGAAGTTGGAAACAGAAAGCCAGTAAGTACAGTTTTAAAATTTCAGTTTACAATATAAAGCATCATATTGACTATTTTCTGTGAAAAATGTGTCTATAAAATTAATTCAAACAAATTTGTTTTAATCAATTTATAATTAAAAATTTTGTTCTTTCTTTAACTCACCCAGGGAATGTAGGCATAGCTAGCAAGGCCAACAGTTAATGCTTGTTAACAGATTGTCCCTGAGAACTGGCTTTATTGGGCTGTTCTAATCCTTAAGATGAAGGTACTTATATACATCTATTTGTTGGAGATTTCCACCATTTTGAATGAATGGTAACGTATTATTAAATCAGTTATGCTGTCATGCACCTCCTTCCCTCTTCTAGACAGGTTGAAGAAATGTTGGTAAGTAGCTGCATAGTATTTTGCAGGTGGTACACATTTCATTCACTTTGTAAGATGAATATTCAGAAGGATTGCTAGGATGGCAGTCGAGTAGGTTGCTTTATCTTGATGGCGTCAAGCTTTATGAACGTTTTTGGAGCTACCCTCAGATAAGCAAGCGAAGTGTATTCCATCACACTGCTGATGTGCCCTGCAGTTGGTGCAAAGATTTGGGAAGTCAGGAGCTGCGCCACCTGCGATGGAATACCTAGTCTCTGACTTGCTCTTACAACCACAATATTTGTGGCTGGTCCAAATTAAGGATCTGGTCAGTTGTGACCTTGTGCATGTCAATGAGGGATGTCAAGGAAAGGAAGTTAGATTCTCTCTTAGTAGTCTTGCTTGGCCCTTCGCTGGCACTAATCTATCCCATGGTGATAAGACTATTGAATGGTTCCCTTATACGATGAGATGGACTCTTGACCTCATAATCTACCTTGTTTGACCTTATTGTCTACCTGCAATGCACTTGCCTGTAGCTGTGACACTCTACTCTGTGTTCTGTTATTGTTTTCACCCTGTACTACCTCAGTGCACTGTGTAATGAATTGATCTCTATGAACGGTGTGCAAAACAAGTTTTTCACTGTACTTTGGTACGTGACAATGATAAACCAATACCAATACAACTTATCAAACTAGTCAGAATGCTGTCCAGGTCATGGTGTATGCATGCATGGATTGCTTCACCGTCTGAAGGATTGTAAATGTTCAATCATTGGCCATTCTCATTCCCAGCCTTATGATGATAGATCATTCATGAATTCACTGAAATTTGTTGGGACAGGTATATTGACTTGAGAAGGTCCTGCACTAATGTTCTGAAGTCAAGGTGATAGTCCTCCAACTACGATCATTTTGCCAGGTTTTGCTTTTGGAGTTATTTTCCCTTTGAGGTTGACTTCAATTTAATTAGGGCTTTTGGATGCCACATCATTTATGTTAATCATATGATATCAAGGGTCTTACCTCTTGCCCATGTTTAGAACAAGTCTGTAATGGCTTCCATAGCTGAGAATAGTTCAAACTATATATCATTCAGCAGGTTATTGTTGAGTAAGTGCTGATCAACACCATCCATCTCTTTACTAATGATTGACAGTGGAATTACAGGATGAATTGTGTTTGTCCAGACTTCTGTGAACAGGGCATTCTTATTTAACGTGTTTGTTTGATAGCTGCTAATGTTGTAACTAAATTGCAGCAGCTTTGTTAAATGTGTCTGGTTCTGCCAAGATATTGACTCTGATGCACTCAGCCATTTTTTTTTAATCACACAGAGTCTACTGATTTGATACATGTCAGAAGAAGGCCATTTACTTGGCACTTCTGACAGAAGACAGGGCTTGCCATCATTAAAGATGATGGCATTCATGGAACCATCGCCTCCTATTTATTTTCCACCAGCATTCATGACTGCCTAAGGAGAGGCAGTCCTTTGACCTGATTTGTTGGTTTAGAGCACTTACTGTCTGGTATGCTGCTACCAGAATTTAACATGCATATAGATCCATGCTGAGCCTTCAGCAGGTTGGCACTTCATTTGTACTTGTGCCTGCTGCATACTCGTCTATCGTCATCGTTGAGTTGGGTTTGATTGCTTGGTCTGTTAAAAGTAACAGTGAGATGAGGAATATGCAGGGCTAAGGGGTTGTACTGTGTTGAATATAATTCGGTGCTGATAGGTTAGTGAGCCATGGATGCCTTGTTTTCAACAGCCTTATCTGTTCTGAATCAATCTTTGCAATGTAATAGTAATACTGCACAATGTGATAGAGGATGTACTTGAGGCATAGATGGGATTTTGCCTTCATCAGAACTAAAGCTGATTAAAAGAGAGGCACACCACTGACCAGATGGTTTTGTTCATAACATCTCTTGCTTAGTAGTCAAACCTTCAATTGTGAACAATCAGACTTGCACTACTGAAGTATGTCAACAAATGTTGCATCTCTGGATGCGCAATAAAAATTAAAACTATCATTGGGAATGTTTACAAATGGCTTTTGTGATGCAGTACTGTTAATCAGTATCTCTATTTTGATGTGCTTTCAAGTCCTGCTGTTGGGGGGCCCTGAGTAAAATTATGATCGAGCTTGTCCAAACATCCAAATGGCAGACAACATCTACATTGCAAAATGAATAGTGCTATCATTACAGAATTTGTTCTTTTGGCATCCAGAGATTATCCAATAAGAAGTCTAGCCATTAATTTGCTTCTTATCTGAAATTTATGGGTGGAAGCAGGACCCGGAAAAGGCAGCAAAGTAAGTGATTGATGTGAAAACTAACTTATGGAGGGTTATCATGGTGTTTTACAAATGGTAAGTTTGAGTCAATACTAAGGGAACCCTGAGATGAACAGGTTGGTATTTGGTGAAAATTAAGCATGAAATAAGGGATAAAACATAAGTTAAATTAAGGAAATGATCAAATATATGGTAAACTGAGTTTGATTCATTCACTGTATTTGGCTGCAAGCCTAAGTAATTTGCTGCTACTTACCTTCCAAGAGTGTGCATATGTGTTGACATTTTTGTAGCATATCATGCAAAGTATTCCCAGATCAGGGGATTTTTATACATGTTTTACAGCTCCAATAGGAGCCAGTATCTTCCTTAATTGAGTATTATTTAAGAAGCTTGTATGCTGTTTTTCAAGTGTGTATTAACCAAAATTAAGTAATTTCATGTTTCTGTTTTGAATGTAACAGAACAGAAAAATTAAAATTACGTGGCACTCATAATGGAAAGCAGTCAGGCAGAAGTTGAACTCTCAGGCCCAAAAGCATTCCCTAGTCCTAGATTCCCAAATAAATGGAAACATTTCTTACCATCCAGCCTGTGGGAGTGTGTGCGTGGGACAGGGGATGTGGTGTGGCAGTTGATGGGAATTTGAAGAGAATAGGTTACAGGAAAATATAGTATGGGAATGCTGTGATAGATTTGATAAGTTGAATGGCCTCCGGTGTCACAGGGAAATAGTTTGTGTGATTTCTCCTGGTATTCTAATGTAACTGTCACCCTACTAAATCCATATTACATTCCTACAAAGCATTATATTCCACCTCTGGTGCATTGCCTAGAATTTCTCTAGTACACTGTGTGCTTTAACCAACGTGTTATATGACTTCTTATCCTTGCTTTCAAATCCTCTACATATAAAGACCAGTATTCCATTTGCCTTTTCTATTTCCATTTCATTACCTTACATCTTTTTGGATCCTCATTATTTCACCATTTACAAAGTATAGGGCTTTTTTAGGTCCAAAGTGAACAGTCATACATTTAGCCACCTTGACGCATCTTTATCCAGTTATCTAATCAATTACTATATCCTTAAAATTTTATGCTTCCATCTTTATTGCTTACAATGTCACTTACCTGTTTCATTGGCTAAACTGGATCTACAGCTTTCTATCATACTATCTAAATTTTTAGTAAATAATGGTGAATAGTTGCAACTCCAAAAGAAGTTCTTGCGGGACTTTGCTAGTCATGCTCTGCTAATTACAGAATCCACCTATTATCTCTGCATTCTGTCCCTAGCCATTTAGCCAAATTCCTGACACAATCAGTTGTATGAATTAAATTAAAAATTGTGTATTATTTAATATTTTAAATTGTTTTCATTTTTAATTTGTTAATCATGTTTTTTAAAGGGTATTTTAATGCTAATGAATGTCAGAAATCCATCCAAGATTGTCATGGGGATTTTGAAGGCAGGTCTTGTTTTTACCTATCCACAACACCACATTATGTCACCTGCTGCCCTTCTGCCAATTAAAGCCTTGCCACTCAGATCCAGAACCATCTCTGCAAGTGAGTCTGTCCTTTTGGATCAAAGGAAATAGAGTTTGGATGAATTGGAAATGTTGGTGGCAAATGTAGACAATGGGCCTCTTCTTGAAAAAGTCTGAGCCAAAGTATTAATTCTGATATCCTTTACAAGCTGCTTTTCATACTCCTCTTACTATATTTGATACTTCTGTTTTTCATATCTCCCATTTGCTAGGACTTGGGAAAGAGTTTGCATTATAATGCTTGTTCCTTCTGTTTTGTCTAGCTGCTTCCCTTTCTCGCCATCAATGTTTTTTTGGCAAGTGGAACTCTTTCTCTTTGGGGCTTCAAAGTTCAAAACATTTACTTTGTTTTAAACACTTGCCTCTGTGTATCAGCTATTTTGCCCATTAACAGATTTGCCTCGTTATTTCTGTGGTCTCTGTTTCATTGCCTGTATGTAGACTCTGTAGTTGTTTCATGTTTCTCTTTTTCAAACATACAGTTAAAAGCATTACATTATGATTGCTGGCAGATATATCTTCACATTCTGTGGTTCTACTAACTAAATCTGGCTTGTTGCCCATCTAATATTACTCAGTTTGATGAGGCCTGCCCTTGTTTCAAAAAATCCATCCTGAACAAACTTGAATTCTCTACATTTCTGACATGAACTTGTGCTCATTTCAATGCATACAATGGTGAAAGTTTAAAATTCACCATTAAATCTGTCTCCCTTTACTTGATGCTTATCAAGATTTTCATATGTAAATTCTACCAATTTGGCCATGCTTCTGGCAGGCCTATGCACACTAGTACTTAAGTCTTAAATCTTTTTCTAGTCTGTTGCCTGATTTTCCCTCATAGGACCAGATTATGCTTGACCCCACCCATGCCTTAAATTCACACAACTTTCCTACTGTTCTTCTCTTGTGGGTGCTCCAACTTTTCAAGGATATGTTGGTCCAGATGAAACCATTTGAGGCCTTGGATGTAATGTGAAATCCCAGTCCAGGTTGCCCTGATAGCCATTTGATAGTTGGTGTTGTCAAAGGCCTTTCTAAATGTTTTTGAGGATCAGCAATATTTAAAAACAATACAAGTAGATTTAAATAAATGAAAAAAATAGATAAATTTGCTTCCATTTAAATAGATTTTATTTAAGTACATCATCTACATTAATTTAAAACATCAGCATTAATTAAAATGAAAAGAAAAAAAATTCCACTTCCGTGACCCCATTCAATTAACTGGGGCCATACCTGATACACCAGCTATTGGCTGCTATAAAGCTAAAGGCAATTACAAAGTGTATCCAAGCTGCTCAGCTTGGGCTCAACAAGCGGTTGGATTACATCATCTGATCAGGAGTTCCTGACTTCTGCTTCACAATGTGCAGGTGTAGAGGTCAGGAATACCTTGACCCATGCACTGCAGGCTGCTGGAAGTTCTTAGTGGAACTGATGTAAGTGCAATTCTGCCGATTGTATCTTCTCTCATTGTTGAAGTGATTTCATTCAGAACCACCCGGGCTGCTGCTATGCCATCTACAACTTTCCTTCTGTTTTCTGTAGACCTTATTTAGTTCCTGATGTAATCCTTCAAGTTGAATTTATGCCTCCTGTACAGGCAATGTTTGCCTTTTACTCTATCTGCTTACATAAATAATGCTTATTTAGGACATAGTCTAATCTACCCTTCTCTATGAGTTATTTAGATGTATCTTTCTTTCTCCTAGTTTTGTTTTGTTGTAGAATCCCTCAACACGGAAACAGACCCTTCAGCCCTTTGAGCCCACGCCAACTATCAATCACCCGTTTTACACAAATTCCAATTTATTCTCTCCACATTCCTATCAATTCACCCCCGCTTCTACCACTCGCCTACACTTATTTGGGATTTGGGAGGAAATTAGAGCGTTGGGGTGTGAGTGATCAACGTGGTCACAGGGAGAACTTGCAAACTCCACACAGTTCAGGTCAGGATCAAACCTGGGTCAGTGGAGCTGTGACTCAACAACTCTCCTAGCTGTACCATTCTCCTGCCTTTTCCCTCTTTTTGTTTTAGGACTAATTATTTATATTACTTTTTCCACCAGAACCCTATTTCCCCCATTTACTAGTTTTATATTCTCATGATTGGCCTACTTTCTACTAAGACCCTGATTCTGATGTTGCTTGTCTAATAGTACACTTCCTTACTGTCCCAGTACTGGCGCCTGTGTTCCCATGAAATGGAACTCTTTTTCACGTAACTACTTAGGCCATATTTTCTTCTCCCTCGTCTGCATAGTTCTGTGTCAAGTTATATGTAATTGACAAACTGGATCTGTGGTTTTTCTCTCCTATCATCTACACTTTGTGTAAATATTCACAATAATTAAGAGAGAATAAACCCATGAATGCTGGTTCTTGATTTCTTAGCCTACCATCCTATTTCTTCTGTCTTGGCAGAACCACTTGTTGTATTTTGAGGAAAAGTATTTAATATGGGAATTCTTTTCGTAACCGAGGACTTGCTGCATTTTTGAAATTCTTATTGAAACTTGTATAAAAATAAAACATTGTCATAAGATGTTTAATTTATTTATTCAAGGGATGTGGATTTTGCAGGCTGAGCCAGCATTTAATTGCCCTTAAGGTAGTGGCAAGCTGCAGTCCTTGAGATGTGGGTTTACCTGCATCACTGTTAGGGAGAGAATTCCCAGCGATGTTGAAGGAATTGTAGTATATTTCCAAGTCAGGACAGTGTGTGTCTTGGAGGGCAAATTCCAAGTGGTGGTGTTCCCATACTTTTGCTGCTCTAGTCTTTCCAGCTGGTAGAGGTTTTGGCTTTGGAAGGTGCTGTCTAACAAGTCTTAAGACCTTAGCTATCTAAGGTGAATTGCTTCAGTGCATCCTGTAGATGCTGCTACTGTGCATTGGTGGTGGGGTGAATGAATGGTTGTGGATGGGGTGTGTATCGAGGGAGCTGTTATGTCCCGTATGGTGTTGAGCTGCTTGAGTGTTGTTGAAACTGCATTTATCCAGGCAAGTGCAGGATATTCCATAACACTTCTGACTTGAGCTTTGTAGATGGTAGACAGGCTTTGGGGAGTTGGGAGGTGAGTTACTTGCTGCAGGATTCCTAGCCTATGCTCTGCTTTTGTAACCACATTGTGTATATGGCTACTCCAGTTCAGTTTCTGGTCAATGGTAACCCCAAGAATATTGATATTGGGACATTCAGTGATGGTAATGCCATTCAATGTCAGGGGGTGATAACTGGATTTTCTATTGTTGGATATTGTCATTGCCTGACATCTGTGTGGCGTGAATTGACCTGCCACTTATCGGCCAGGCCTAGATATTGTCCAGGTTTTGCTGCATTTGGGTGTGGACTGCTTCATTATCTGAGGAATCACAAATGATGTTGAGCATTGTGCAATCATCAGTGAACATCCCTACATCTGACCTTGCGATTGAGGAAGGTCATTGATGAAGCAGCTGAAGATGGTAGGGCCTAGGACACTACCCTGAGGAGCTCCTGCAAAGATGTCCTGTGGCTGAAATGATTGACCTCCAACTACTGCAACCATCTTCCTTTGTGCTAGGTATGATTCCAACCAGTGGAGGATTTTTCCCTGATTCTGATTGTTTCCAGTTTAGCCAGGGCTCCTTGATACCATAATCAAATGCTGCCTTGATGTCAAGGAGCAGTTACTCTCACTTCAGCTCTTTTGTCCATCTTTGGACCAAGGCTGCAATGAGGTCAGGAGCTGAGTGACTTTGGCAGAACCCAAACTGAGCTCCTGTGAGCAGGTTAATGCTAAGCAAGTGCCGCTTGATAGCACTATTGGATATCCCTTCCATCAATGTGCTGATGATTGACAGTAGACTAATGGGATGGTAATTAGCTGGGTCGGATTTGGCCTTCTTCTTGCGGACAGGATGTACTTGGGCAATTTTCCACATTGTCAGGTAGATGCCAGTGTTGTAGCTGTACGGGAACAGCTTGGCCAAGGGCATGGCAAGTTCTGGAGCCCAAGTCTTTCGTGCTATTGCCAGAATGTTGTCAGAGCCCATAGCCTTTGCTGTATCCAGTTCCTTTAGTCATTTCTTGATGATATGTGGAGTGAATCGAATTGGCTGAAGACTGTCATTCTGGGGATCACATCCGCTCAGCACTTCTGGCTAAAGATTTTTGTTAATTTTGTAAATGCTTCAGTTTTCTCTTCTGCACTGATGTGCTGGGCTCCCTGATCATTGAGAATGGGGATACCTGTGGTGACAGTTCCTCCAATGAGTTGTTTAAGTGTCCTCCACCATTCATGGCTGGATGCGGCAGGACTGCAGAGCTTGAATTTGATCCGTTGGTTGTGAGAACTAAGAGATCCCACAACCAACGGATCAAATCCAAGCTCTGCAGTCCTGCCACATCCAGCCATGAATGGTGGCGGACAATTAAGCAACTCTATTGCATGCTGTTTATGTTGTTTGGCATGCAAGTAATCCAGTCTTTTAGCTTCACTAGGTTGATTCCTCATTTTGAGGTATGCCTGGTACTACTGCTGGCTTGCCCTCCTGCACTGTATATTGAAGCAGGGTTGATGCCTTGGTTTGATGGTGATGGTAGAGCGGGAGATATGCTGGGCCATGAGATTGTGGTTGAGTACAATTCTGCTAACTGCTGGTGACAATTCGGGAGTTGCTAGATCTGTTCACAGTCTGTCCCATTTAGTATGGCGGTAGTGCCACACTACACAATGAAGTGTATTTTTACTGTGAAAATGGGATTTTGCCTCCACGGGACTTTACGGTGGTCACTCCTACCAAGACTACCATGAACAGATGCATCTGCGACAGGTAGATTGGTGAGCACAGGATCAAGTAGGTTTTCTTGTGACCTTGTTTAACTTAAGGGGATACTGTAGCTTTTTAAATATGTTTTCTAAAGGAACAGTGACCGAGCAGCTTTACTAAAGGACTAACACTAATGTAAATTTTAATGAAGCACCCATTCCATGGGGAGGAAATACGATTATCTTTGATTCTATTGTAAATTTCTCCATTGTGAGATTTGGTTGGATTTTTTTAATTAGATCATGGACACTGTCAGATTCCTTTTACATCACCTGACTGCATGTGGCCATCAGTTTTGATTTTGTTGTACATAAATACTATAGAAGATGTGGTCACACATTTATTCATTGTCCAATATGGATCTTCACAAATAATTATCTTTGTTTGTTACCTTGACACTCTTATTATTGCTTTTTTTCTATGTGATGAATCGGTGAGAAACTGTAAATGTAATTTCTTTCTTTCCAAGCCTAGTTGAAAAATAGCAGTGCAGCTGGTATTTGTTTTTGTATATTTTTGCCACTGAAAACAGGATGCTTCATCATTAAAATGGTTGGTTGATTACTATGTCTAAACTTTGTGTAAAAGTCTTAACAGTCTTTTGAGCAGGTTACTGATGCTTTTTTGACATAACAGACATATTAGTGATGCCAAAAAGTATTCTGTTTTCTTGCACCTTTGAATTATCAAAAATAAGTTCATAATATGGTGATATTTGCACCATCGTAGACGTGTTGTTTGACTCATAAACATGTATTAGGAGCAGGAGTAGGTTATTAACCCCCTTGGGTCTGCTCTGCCATTTAAGATGATCATGACCCTTTACCTTTACACAGTGAGATGTAGTTTTGTATTTTCCTACAACAGGAAACATCCTATCCATACCCATCCTGTCAAGACCCTTCAGAATCTTGTAGGTATCACTGAAATCTCTTAGTCTTCTGAACTCCAGTGGATACAAGCCTACCCTGTCTATCCTTTATCCAAGGCAACCCACTCACTCTAGGGAATAGTCCAGTAACTGTCTTCCAAACAGTTTCCCGTGCATTAATATGCTTCCCTAAATAAGGAAACCAATAATGGAAAAAGTACTCCAAATGTAATCTCGATAATGCTCTACATAACCGAAGCAAATCCTCCTTGCCTTTGTATTCTGTTCTCCTAGCAATAAATAATAGCATTCTTATAGCCTTTCTAATTACTTAATGTACCTGCATTCTAGCCTTTTGAGAATCGTGCATTAGGACACCCAGATCCTTCTGCATCTTGGAGCTCTGCAGTCTCTTGCTATTTAGGTAATATTCTTGCTATGTTTCATGCCAAAATTGACAATTTCACTTTTTCCTGTATTATACTTCATTTGCCAGATCCTTGTCCACTCACAATGTATCTACATCCCTTTGTAGCATCATTATTAGTCCCTTTCATAACTTAGCTTCCTTCCTATCTTTGTGTCATCAGCAACTTTAGCAGCCATATCTCTGATGCTTTCATCCAGTATTTTATTTAAATTGTGAAATTTTGAGGCTCTAGCACTGAACCTTTTGTCAGCACTTGTTACATCTTGCCAATGAGGAAAAAATACCCATTTATGCTTACTGTCTGTTCGGTGTTTGCCAGCTAATCTTCCATCCTCACCAATATATTACCTACCTTTTGAGCTTTTATCTTCTGCAACACTCTTTGATACAGCACCTTATCAAAACAAAACGGGACAGTTAAACCTGGTTCACCAAATTATTCATTTGGGGTGCATTGTTCCAATGTTATCTAGCTTTAAAGTTCCTCTGAATAGACATGCAATGCCAGAAGAAAAAAAAGTCTAATTAGAAGAAAAGAACTTGTCTATGCATCATAGTTAGGCTTTGAAAATCTTAAAGAATGTCGAAGTCTCTTTATCGATCACTCACCCCTGCTCTCTCTTTCTTATCCCCATTCACCTTTTTTGTTCCAGGGAAGGAATTTACCAATTTTCAGAGCCTGCCTAGAGCCTTGTTCCTGTTTTCTGAACAATGAATAGTACCTTTACTTGCAGCTTTAATAATCTTTCTGGAAGAATTTGTTTTGAGTGGGAATCAATACAAAAAAAAATGCATTATTTGTGATACCAAGTTCTCTGCGATTCAGAGTAATTGCTCATCGTGGTATCATAGTGGTAAAATTACTGCACTATATTCAGAGGCCTGAACTGTTGATCCCAAAGACATTGAGTTCAAAACACACACAGCTGGGGGAATTTAAATTCAGTTGATTAAATAAATCTGAAATAAAATACTGGTGTTAGGAATGGTGACCATGAAACTACCAGATTGTTCTAATATCGTGTTTACTTCACCAATGTGCTTCAGGAAAGAAAATTTGCTCTGCTTATCAAATCTGGCCTGTGCCTTTGGACCCTACCAATGTGATTAACGCTTAACTGTCCTCCCAAATAGCTAAGCAAGCCCTTGGGTTCTGGGGAAGTTAGGAATAGGCAATAATTTCTGACCTTGTCAGCAACTGTGGAGTGAAGAAATAATGAAAATTAAAACCACTTGCTTATTTGTGTCTTCTGGCAATTTAAGTTTAGCTTACTTCTAAGCAGAATAAAAAAAGGGTGATTAACTGGTGAAAAGTATTTATACTTACAAGTATCTCTGTATTAATGCCACTCCAAAGAAAACAAAAGGGCAGGAGTATGGGAGGTTGGCTTTTGCTTTTAGGTTTATTTCCACATCTCCCATCCCACTCTGGTTAAACAATATTTTGTGGAAGAATTAAATGTTAAGTTTTTATTTTCATTTATGTATTTTTTTAATGTCTTAGTCTCATTGATAATGTGTAGTACCTTTGTTTCCACAAGATGGCAGGGTAGTATGTATTACCACAAAAATTCCAGAAGATGGCAGAATTTGTCTGCTTAGAGATTTTTGCTCATTTGGAATACCATGAATGTCAAATCTTTGTTCTTAAATATATTCTAACATGTATATTTTTTGAAATGAGTTTTGAAGTCTTGTTTTGTTTTTCTAGACAAGACAATAATGTAGACTCCACATCTTCCTATAAAGAATACAATGAACAAGAAGCACCTGGATTGACGCATGGTATGTTAAATATTCTGCTTTTATTTTTTAACTAAATAGGCATAGGAGTGCTGAAATTTATATTTAAAATCTTAAAAGAAAAACTGTGTATTTTTATTAAAAGGTCAAGTTGACTTAAACAGTTTAGCCATTTTTTTTAAAGTTTGTCTTTATTTCCTTAAATTTTGTTTCTATCAAATGGATTTCATCCAATGAATATAGTAAATATTTTGTGGAATTAGTAGAAAAAAATCAGATTTGGGCTGAAAGGCAAATGGAATTGTTAATTTGTTTATATCCAAATGATAAACATTTCTGACTTCAAAATTGTAGGAAACTCAGATGAACATAAGAGGGTGCCACCTCACAGGCATTTATGTAATTTGTATCCTCAGCATAAGCTATGCAGTAGATTTCATTGGAGTGTTTCTTCCAATTTCGAATATGGTTTCATTTTAAACTGTAATTTAAGGAACCATGACAAATGAAACAATTTTGCACTGTTTAATCCTATATAAAAATAATGAAACCTATTTTCCCATGAGTAGGAGAGGAAAATTTATCCTCCTTGTACTCAGAAATCCAAATGGATTTCGGATAGAAAAAGGTGGTTACATTAAATTTGGTTGTCAGTTATATTCTGATAATATTTTAGTACTCTGAATAAAAATAACCACCGTGGACTGGCTCTCACTCCTCATTTTCACTCCCACAAGAATCCTTCCACATTTGGAAATGCATTTCACCACAGTCTGCAGCTGTGAGAATCATGAAAAGTAGGAGTTTCCACTCTCCCATTGCTGCAGACTGCACTTGTATTATAAGCAAATGGGTAGATATGGTGCTGAAGGGACTAGCAAGTAGAAGTGAATGGCAAGAGATGAGCATGGATGACAATTTAGTGAACACATAATAACAATGAAGGGCAGAAGGAGTGGAAAGTAAATAGGAACAGGTTTGAATGAGGTGGTGGTAGGGGTAAAAAGAAGGGAGTCAGCTTGCCTAGGAAGGGAAAAGAAGTGTCACTTGAACACAGTTGAGTGAAGGAGACAAAAATAGAATCAACAGAACCCCTCCCCTCTTTTTTTTCCCTCTTTCCTGTGGCCCCTCCCCCTCCCTCATGACCTGCCCACTACCTCTCTCCTATTCTCCATCTCTTTCAGTCCTTTGCCTTTTCCACCTATCACCTTTCAGCTACTTGCATCATTCTCTTTCATCCCCCTTCCCCCTCTCACCTGCACTCATCTATCACCTGCCAGTTTGTGGTCCTCCCCCCTCACTTCTCATTCTGGCTTCTCCATTCTTCCTTTCCAGTCCTGATGAAGGGTCTCTATCTGAAACGTCGACTGTTTATTTCCCTCCATAGATGCTGCCTGACCTGCTGAGTTCCTCCAGCATTTTGTGTGTATTGAACAAAATAGCATATCTTCTTGAACAAGAAATAGAATATCTGCTTGAACCAGACTGGAGGAGGAGAATTTTGCAACAATTTTATGTGAGAAAGGAAAAAAGGATTAGTGTAAAGAGAATATTAAAGCTTGCCAGCTAATCAGGGAAAGAGATGCAAGGCTTTTTTGTATTAAGATTGAGAATTAGATGAGTTCCAGTACAGCTGAAAGTTTAGCAGTGTGAAGTGGAGCACTGAAGGCTCGATATAGGAGAGTGACTCTTGAAGTAAATAAAATGATCTCGATGATCTGTCTGCCTTTTTAAAAAAAAATGTGTATTTATACATAAAACAGTGGTATGAATTTGCCAGGATGTGTAAGTCAAAATGTTTGGGGCCATTGTTGCAATAAGTGCATCACTAGTTCATGTACTCAACGTGTATTTGGCTCTTCAAGGTTTTTAATCAGTACAACTTAACTGCTGAGTATGCTAGCATCAAGTTATAAATGCCTGTGTAACTACTTGTTTATAAGGGCTTTCTTTATGTTAGCTTTTAGATGGTTGCCAACTATAACAAGGATTTATATCCTGAACATTTCACTTTAGGTGAAAATAAAGGAGAATTAAATTCTTATTTCTTTTCTCCATTGCTGTAATAACTATGTAAACAGTTTTTACCTGCAGTGTAATCACTTCTCTGTATGGAGGATTCTGCCATTACGTATTAGTAATTAGCATGGACAATAATGTTAGTAGTACATCTTTCAAGAAATGGAAGCCTTTGTGCATCATGTTTTACATTTGTGTTATTGAACAGGTATATATTTTAGCTTTTTCTTTATGTATTTTTGTTCCTTTGCATAATAGACAGAAAAACTTGGGAATGGCATCATTTCTAGCTGCAGATAGTAGAAAGTCGTACACTGTATCATGACGACAGATGGCCTTGAAGTTAACATATTACAGCAAGTTAAACATTTTTCTTGTGTTTCATCTTTGAGTCTTTTTCACACCCTGGCATTTGAAATATGAATACCTCGGTTAAAATTAATGCTGTAACAGCTGCCCTCTGACTGTGAAACTTTACATATTTTCAACAGTAAATATTTGAAACTGTTGACATCCTTGATTTAGTGAAATTATAATGTTCAGCTATACTAATTGTGTAGAGATTATTTTAAAAGAATCCAAAGTATTGAAAGACTTCAGTGTTTCAGATCTTATTATCACATTGTACCAGCTTTAACAATTTGAAATGTACAATGATAAAGTTGGAGTGAAAGCCTTGCAGTTCTTATGCCACTTTGCTTAGCTTTCAATGCATTGGAGATTAAATTAGTTTGATAAGGTGAATACTTTTCTGTAATAGGGTTCTTTTATTGCACGGGGAGAGGCAGAGGCTTTTAAACTGATATCCAGAAGAGCAGCAACCTTGAATATCAGAATAGTGAAAAACAGTGCCTTACAGAGTATATTAACTACAACAATATAAAGCTCATTCTCGATCGGTACTTGTTTGAATTGTATTCTAACCAAAGCCAGGATATCCCAGATTATTAAAGATATTACAAATTATGAAATTAGTAAAAATCCATTCACCACATAGTTTCATACAGTTGAATCACGTTTATCTCGCATGATAAAGTCAAATTAAAACTTGCTGGAAAAATTAAAATGTCTTCGAATGCAACCAAGCAAAGCCTCAGTTCCATAAGCTAAAATTTATATCTTCTACCTAACAATATATTTCTGTTCTGCCAAAATGTGTTGTGATATTGATGATATACTCTCCTTGTTATTGGTATTTTCAAGATTACAGCCATAATTGGGAAGTGTAGGTTAGTGTTGCAGCTCTTGAGACTTGTTTATATCCAAATTGAAATTAAAAAATAAATTATCCACCTGATATAAAACACTTTAAGAAAAACAAAATGTCGTTATTTAAAAGGGATCCCTCTAATTACTGGCAAACATCATATGAAAATTACACTTGGATAGATTTGTAGAATATAGCACTTTGTGATTCCTTATTGAATTCCCTGTATCTGTGATTTTGGTTGTGCAAGAGTCCCACAACATGACAATCACGAATTTTCTAAATGGTCATGGCAGTGAATTGCCTATGTGTTGTACAGTTACCACCATCTTTGAACAACTGTGCAATCTTCAGGTGGTAATATCTCATTTCAGAAAATAAAAATGAAATGCATAGTACAAACCAGATTCTGTAGGTGCTCAAGAATATTGATTTTTTTATACATTTCTGAATTTGATTATCATGTGAATAAGCTTGCTAAGCAGGACAGTGGAAATGGATGGGCTTTTTTTGCTTGATATTCTTATGGTGAAATTAGGATAATTCATTTTTGATTTTCGGACAAAAAGTTTTGCTCAGGAATGGGTCTGTTTCACTACTAGTGCTAAATGGTAGCCTAATTATAAACCTGCCTTTTCTTTCTATCCCTTTATGTCTTTGATTATCAAAGCTCTACCAAACTCAGAGTTAAAATTGACCAATTGTCAGCTGTCCTTTGTGGAAGACAGTTGTAATTTTCTACTGCCCTCTACATATAGAAGAATTTACTAACCCCTCCTAATTTTTCACCTTAGTTGAGAATCTAGAATGAGGAGACATTCCGCCTTATACATGTTGGGGTCCCAGTCGTTGATGATCTATGTCAATGACTTGTTGAGGAGACCAAGTGTAATATATCCAAGTTTGCTGCTGATTAATGAAACCCATGCGGCAGTGCAAGTTGTGAGGAGACTGTAGAGAGGCTTCAAGGGGATACAGACAAGCTAAGTGATGACAAGGTAGATAGAATTTAGTATGGAAATATTGAAGTTGTCTACTTGTTTAAATGATGAGGAGTTGAAAAGTGCAGGTTTTCAGGGGGAGCTAGATGCCCTATACACTGATGAGAAACACTATGATGCTGGAGGAACTCAGCAGGCCAGGCAGCATCCATGGAGAAAAGCAGGTAGTCAATGTTTTGGGTGAGGACCCTTCTTCAGGACTGAAGATAGGAAAAGGGGAAGCCCGATATATAGGATGGAAAAGCAGAGGTGGACAAAAGAGGGGAGGTGGGGTCTGCACAAGGTAGTGATAGGTAGAGGTAGGTAAGAGATGGTGATAGGCAGGTGTGAGGGAAGAGGGGAGAGCAGATCCACTGGGGGATGGGTCAAAGGTAAGGAGAGAAAAAAACGGGATAGAAAAAAGAGAGAGCGGCTAGGAAAGGGAAGAAAAGAAGCAGCATGGTGGGGGGGGGGGGGGCGCGGGCAGAGCTGGCGTGTGGAGTCTGCAGACCCTTGTTTCTCCGTCCTATACACTCTTGATTTAAAAGAGTGAGAAATGATCTCATTGAAACGTTCTTATGGTGCTTGACAAGATACATGGAGGGGTGATGTTTCCTCTGGCTGGAGTATCTAGAACCAGGATTCACGCTTACAAAATAAGGGATACGCCATTCAGTATGGTGAGAAGAAATTTCTTCACCCAGA
The DNA here is from genome assembly GCF_009764475.1 of Pristis pectinata. NCBI lineage: Eukaryota > Metazoa > Chordata > Chondrichthyes > Rhinopristiformes > Pristidae > Pristis > Pristis pectinata. Next base: position 63,801,885 of record NC_067411.1, on the reverse strand, counting down.
GGGTAATGAATCTTTGGAATTCTCTACACGAGGGCTGCGGAGGCAGAGTTGCCAAGTAAATTCAAAAGATAGATCAATAATTTTCTATATTAAGAGAATCAAAGCATATGGTGTTTGTACAGGAAAGCACTGATGTAAAAGATTATCTGTGATGTTATTGAATAACAGAGCAGGTGTGAAAGGCCAAATAGTAGTTGCTTTTATTTCTTAGGTTTTTAGTTCCTGTAAGTTTTTTTTCTCGTAAGTCAACCCTTGGAAGTCCAGGTATAATTTTAGTAAATGTACACTGTATTTCCCCCAAGGCCAATTTATTTTTCCTGTGAGAGCTTCATTTAATTCATAATTCAATTGATAATATCCTTCTGGTTAACAACGAACTTCCTTGAATCAAAGGCAAATCTGTAAGAGCAAATTTGCCTACTGCAAATTTGCTCTTACAGATTTACAGTTCATGATGACATGTATAATACCAGATGGTGCTGGGCAAAAGGCTTGGTAGTCACTCAAAGACATTGGGTGCCTGCTATTGTTATGTGTTTTTGTGTATTTTCTGTACTTACTTCTGCATTCTCCTCTTGTCAAATGTCTTTGTGAGATGGCTTAGGGAAAGTCTCATGTCAATCATTAATTTAATTACATTCAGTTGTTCATTTGAAAGCGAACATGTATTTAAGGTGGGTTGCTTCCAGTTTGAATGTCCATCCTTGAAGCATCATTTCTGCTCTTAGTCCTGCATGTATTGAACTTCACCAGTTAAAAGCAGAAAATGCTAGAAATAGTCAGCTGGTCAGACAGCATCTGAAAAGAGAAAATAAGATAAGATCTTTAGTAGTCACATGTACATCGAAACACACATCATTTGCATAGTGATTTTGGGGGGCAGCCCACAAGTGTTGCCACGCTTCCGGTGCCAACATAGCATGCCCATAACTTCCTAACCTGTACGTCTTTTGGAATGCGGGAGGAAACCCGAGCACCCGGAGGAAACCCACACAGACACGGGGAGAATGTACAAACTCCTTACAGACAGTGGCCAGATTTGAATCCGGGTCACTGGCGCTGTAAAGCATTATGCTAACCACTATGCTACCGTGCCTGCCCAAATAAAGATTTTTCATGTCAAAGATCCTTCTTCAGAACTTGAGCAGGGGATAACTTCAAGGTTGGCATTTCTGGAAGAGAAGTAGCAGTGAATTCAACTGTCTCACCAAGTATTGACTCAACAAGTCAACTACACACTTCCAACCCCATTTCAGGTTCAGCTATTGTCAAACAAAGGCCTGTTTCTAGAATGGCACTTTTGTAGCTAATGATCTACAGTATATGCAAGAACCTTATCCTGCAAAGGTATTACTCTGCCTGTTTTTAAAATTCTAAAGAACTGAGCTGACTCTATTGTATTTCTGTTTAGTATAAACAAGCAGGTTGTGGGAGTTTACAACTGTCCTAATGCTAAGATTTGTGTGTGTGCTTTAGTTAGCTATTTTAGTTAATTTAATCATCTTCAAGATTGGCATTTCTGAAGAATGACAGTGAAAATCAATGGTAAGGAGAGACATGATTGGTCCAGTTGGTCTTTGCTATGTCTTACATTCCTAAGTCACATGCCCATAGATGCTCATCTATTCAGGTCTTTGTGTGGCTAGGGCATGACTTATTATATACCAGTCCTCTGAATATAAAGAACAGACCTTTTGAATATATTTTGTACCTGTCCATGACGTTTTAATGATCGTTATAAATGGATTACCAAAATTCTAGATCATTGCTGCTCCTAGCTTCTCTCAATCTATCTTTTAAATTCAAAGTGGATGCTCATTTACTAAATTCTATTCACTTTTGTATTTGAGTTTTGCAAATTTTGAAGTGGCAAATCCACCTCGTGCAATCTGGTTTCATGACAACCCTGAAAGTGAAATGGTGGCAATATTTTCCAATTGGTGACATATTCTCACAATGCAAGTAGAATTGGTCAACCATTAGAGTAAATGACTCCAGATACTTGCTCTGTTACCATTCTGGCACAGTGGATTACTAGGGTGAAATTAGAAGTATGATTTCAGCTTGTGTGAGATTCAGACTGTACGTAAAAAGCCATTGAGAAGCTTTGATTTAGGAGAGAAGTCTGTAATAGGGACCATTTCATATCATATGAGAGGATACCATTAATTGGATTTGAAGGAAGATGTTCTCGTTATAGGGAATGTGCAGTAGTCTTGAAGCTCTATCCATTCTCGATGTCACTTGCAAACCACATTAATTTTAATAATTTCAGAAACAGTTAAATGCATTTCAACCTCCAATTTGTTAATATTTGAATTGGAAATTACATGAAATGTATAATATTTGGTATAAAATGCAGTTTATGTTGTGATTTTTTTGGTTCACCTGGCTCAATCCTGTAAAGTAAATGGAACTACAAAATGTCTGATTGTTTAAAATTGGATCATTTTAGTTCAATTGTAACAATATTCAGAGGTTGCCCTCAGTTTCTTGTTGTTGACGTTTCGGCATTGAAATAGAGACATGACAACTGGTTTTTCTTGTTGCATTCTTAGTATATTTGTTTAAAAATCTCTGGAAGATTTTTTTTATTTGATTTAATGCACTCAGTCAGTAAGTAATATGGATTTGTTCTTTCTGAAGCAGGTGGAGCTTCTGGAGATGAAAGTGATGCCCTTAGCATAAATGCTGAAGCATATGATAGTGACATAGAGCAAAACTGCAATGAACAAGAAGACAGTACAGATGTGGTACTCCAGAGATGCGCACCAACACATGTTGGTGTTGAAGATGAGATTCAAAAGGACATTGAGAAGAGTGTAAATGAGATTCTAGGTTTGTCAGGCTCTACCACAGGGAGAGATCAATCAGCTGCTACCCCCAGTGCTGATGGAGATGGTCTTCAACCTTCAGCACAGCAACTGGAGCTGCTTGAGTTGGAAATGCGAGCCAGGGCAATCAAGGCTCTCATGAGAGCCGGAGATATCAAAACACAGACTTAACCGCTGTAACAAACTTAGTTGTGAAACTTGAGAAGTTACAAACTGTCATAAGCTAACACTACAGGCCAGATAGAAGACCTGAAAACTCTGCTTTCTTCCCACACTTGCCTTTGTTCTTCTTTCTCTCAAATTCCAAATGTACTTCTGTGCTGGAAATATTTTTTGACATTGTCTCTAAAATCTCCTATTGAACTCCCTTTGCTATTGATATTTGTCATTGGAAATACCTAGTAAAAGCATTGTGCTATGAAAGCAGGTAAGATATTTAAATGTGTAATCAGTACTCATGAAAATAGTACATAATAAGTAATTGTACTCTGGATGGCCTGACAGTGAAATGGTAAGTGTCCACCTCATTCAGTCCACTGTTTACATATAGTACTGGTTTGGATGTGGCACGTTTGTTACACGCTACTGACAGAAAACATGCTCATTTTGTCCTCTGAGCAGTTTCACCAGTTAACTGGGGAGTCCACACTTTGAAGAGAAATGTTGAGTGGTGGAGAGAATTTCATCTCTATGTATTTTATACCTTATAATGCTGAGCACTATTACAAAATTCAATGATTTTGAATGACATTATTTGTTTGTACAAATCTGAGCTATGGTTGTAGTGATAGGCTGTCAAACATGAGAGGTTTTTTTTCCCCAGAAGATAAATTCAAATTGGGCTGCCACTGTAGTTTAAAAAAAATCTAAATTGCACATATTTGAATAGGGTTATCACTGAAGAAATCAGTCACATCCCTTGAACAAGGAATTGTTCTGAATGCAAAATATCTGGTTTATTATGTACACAAAGAAATTTTTGTATGACAGACATTTTTATTACTGTTAAAACTTGAGAACGTTAACTAAACTTAATAAGTTCAAGACCATGTTTCAATTACCTGTTTAGGTTAACTTTGAAGTGTGAAGTCATTGCATGCAGACTTTGCTTGTTGTCGAGTATGAGAAAACCATTTATTGAATGACAATTTGAAAAGAACATCCGTTTTAATTAGAATAAAAGGAAACCATTATAGTTTTGTTGAAAACTGTTTTCAAAATGAGCTCTTGAAAACAAAATTGCAAGGAGTTCATCAAATTGGTTAAACCAAAAGCATGTTATTTGTATGCAATAACACAAGATTGCAATATTTTTATGTCCTATCTTGCAGTCAGTCGGTTGTTTGTATTACCTGTTTTGTAAAATTTAAATGTTTTCTGGATTATTCATTGAAAACAAGTTAATTGTTTTTAATTTTTGGGTGAACAGACAGTTTGCTACTTTGCAGGCTACATCTGCTGAAATGTGTTCCTTTGAGGAGACTGAATCAGAATTTTCTCTGAAAGTAACAAGTATATGGAAATTGGACGGAAGGATTATGCCATGTACTACTAAATATTTGAGAATACTTCTGGAAAGCAGAATGGCATGTTCTACTGTAAAACTATGAGATCGATGGCTCACTTGTCTGGATTTAAATGCAATTAAACCCCAATGTGGTATAGAAATTTTTTCATTAGCGTCTATGTTTCTTGTATGTTGTGTTGGGCTTTATTGAACCACATGGTACTTACATTAATTATTGATGTTACTAAAAATATACTTTTAAGGAAGTACTTCAGTCAACATCTACTTGCAGTATAATCACCAATTCATTATGTTCTATTATCCTGCAAGGTCTTGTTTGAAATGAGGGCTTTGAGAGCTACTCGAAAGGAATGGAAGTTAATGAAACACTTGGGCAACAAGAGAATTACTAAGAAGTAGGATGCTTCAGATCACAATTCAAAATCAAGTTGAATAATTTCAACCCATGTTTGAACTGTCCTGTCTTTTTCCTGTACCTATTTTAAAGTCTGTCTTCATTCCTGCATGTAGTCTGCTTCTAGTAATTTTTCTATACAGTATTGGCTTTTTGAGATGACTTGCTAATTATCCCATGAACACTGGTTCAGAACCTACAGCTGCATGGGAAATATCAAGACAGGTATAAAGTTGTTTTTGGGTTTAGAAAGTCAAGTTGAATTATTGCCATCCACATCCTCTTTTTTTTTCAGCCAAGAAAACAAATATTTTTGACATGTAAGCACCATTCTCTGGCTTTTGTTCCACTTTACTTTATCTTAAAATTTAACATCGTTCTCAGCTATAGATCCTTTTATTTTTATGGACAATTTATATTTTCTATATGTATTTTCTAGAGTCTGGGTATCAATGACAACGCCAGCTGTTTCTCTAATTTCACTTGAAAAGATGGTGGTAAGACATTTTCTTGAATCGCTCAGTCCTCCTAGCTTTAAATTCCAGAATTTATAGATGAAGGAGGACCAACAACAGATTCCCAAGTTAGAATGGTGTGTGACTTGGAGTGGAATCTACAGGTTAATAATGTTCTGATGTGTCTGTTATCTTTGTACTTCTCTGTGGTGGAGACCATGAGAGGTGCTGCCAAAGTAGCCTGGGTTAGGTAACAACAGTGTACTGGTAATGGAGGAAATGAATTCTTAGGATGGTGTATTTGCAAGACCATAAAATATTGGGCCAAACCATGCAGAAAATTGCAGGTGGTGTAGTCCTATCAGTGGAGTAAAGAAAATGTCCACTTTCCCTTCTCATCCTTTTGTGAAAGAAAGGTTTAAGAATGCAAGTGAAGTAGTAATGGCATACAGTCCTTAAAGCCTTCTTCACAGTTCCGTAGGCTTATAGCCGATTCTACATGTCGGCTTAAATTTCCTACCTGATCCCGACATCCCTCAATTCCTTTCCAAAAACCTATCCATCTCAACTTTGATGACTGAGCAGTCACAGTCCACCAAAAGGTTTAATTTGGATGAGAAATATCCAGTTCTAAACTCTCAAATCCTATTTTGAGACAAAATCCCTTAAATATGTTTGAAAGGCTTTTACATGTTTCAGTTAGTTAACTCATTAAACTTCAGTGAGAATATGCCCATGATACTCACCTCTTCTCAGACAGCAATCCCTCAGGAATTAATTCAATGAATCTACAAGGCAGTACCATCAAGGATGGTATAAAATTTCTTGACCAGTACACCAGATGAGGCCTTACCCATAATAACAACAGAAAATGGTGGAAAGTACTCAGTAGTTCAGGTAGCAAATGTACAAAGAGAAGCAGAGTTAATGTTTCAAGTAGATATTCTTTTCTAAATTTTCTCAGTTTAGATGGCTCTTTCTTTCTCCACTGATAGCACCTGACCTGAGTATTTTCAGCAATTTCTTTTATTTCAGATGTCCAGAGGCTGCAGTTTCTTGCTTTTTGTGACCTTAGGGGTGCCTTGTACAATTGTACCAAGATGTCCTACTTTTGTATTTTTGCAGTCAATGCCAACACCACTTACCTGTCTAGTCACTTGCTATTAGCTGCATGTTACCTTCTGTGTTTTAAGCGCAAAAACACCTAAAGCCCTCTGCAAAGTATCATTTAATATATTTCCAATGTTCAAAAAAATGGGCAAGATTATTTTGAAGCACCTTGCCTGGAATCAGTCTGCAGTCCCTGCCCACCCACACTCACCTGGTCTGGATGCAAAAGACGTATTTTACCTATCCTTCATTCCAGGAAGTTAAGTGACAGGGGCAGTGAGGCCTCAGCAGAAGCTGAGCCTGAGGCTTAAACATGTGTCCCCAGATTGTCTCCTATCAAAGGGTGTCAAGACAAAATTAGAGTTAGAATCTCATGTCTATTCTGAGAGACCTTCTGTTGTTGTTTAAATACCCCCTGTATTTGGAGACCTTTATTAATTGTCATGTAAATTAAACAAAATAATGCATTAATACCTAAAACAGTTAAACCACTTACTTTCCACAGTCTCCAGGTTGAGATTTTCCACCGGGATGAATGGATCTGTGCTCCAATGCCAGGCATGCTAGGGTTTCTTAGTAAGACTGGCCTTATTGTTGGCCTCTGTGTGGATCCCAATCATGGAACAGACTGACAGATGCATTAGTATCCAAATTAGGCCCGAGACTTCCTTGCACTGGATTGGCTGAGTGTTGGCAGTTTTTCTTTCCCACTAAGATAAACAAGCTCATACTTTGCCATATTGCACTTTATCTGCCCCCAAGTTATCACTCATGATATCACTTTGCCGACAGCACCTTTCTTCTCAATAACCTTTGCAATATCAGCAAACTTAAATACATGTGGTCAGATCTAAGGCTACCCAAGATCACAAGTTTCTTCCTCTGAGAGATCACTTCCAGCAAATCAGCAATGCACACCGGTGTGCAGTTCTTTCAGTTTGAGTGAATGGTTGCACTGAATGGTTTTAGCATCTGGTGAAGACCAGCCACGATTCATCATTTGTCAAAGCTGTCAACGTTATAGAATATTAGTATATGCCTTCAATATTCATACAAAAATCTAAACCCATTTAAAAGTAAAAATGTTACAATAACATTTTTAAAAATGACAAGATTCAAACATACAAATAACACACTTGCATTTAAACATACTAAACTAAATTAAATCAAATAAAAAGTTCTGATTTCCTAGCCTGAGAGTTGGGAAATCTGCAAAAGTTGGATGCAGAAGCAAGATCTGTGCCACATTTGGCCCCTTGATTCAAGTCATTGTTCTGGATTTTGCAATATTCATAACTGAAGTTCACCACTTCGCAAAGTTCTGGTGTAAGAATTTTTTTAGAGTGAAATGTGGAACTCCAGAAGATGTCTTCAATGGTTCCTCTACATGGCATACTGTTTTGCAGTTCTCTCCAGCATAATAATAAGAAATTGGTAATTAGACAAGGACTGTCAGTGTCTGAAAGAAATTGTAAAATTCCCTTGAAATGTGCTTTTATTACTTGTTCTTTTCTGGTTTGGTGCCTGAGAATTCAGCTTCCTCTGCTACTTTTGTGATGTCACCGTTGCTTGGTGTCAAAGATCCCACACTTTTGAAATCTGACAGCAATCAAAGTCCGAAAGGAAGAGTTTTATATTCTAGATTTCTTAGTGGCTGTAACTATATTTATTTGATGTTGAAAATTATTGTTGTTGATTATTCATTATTATCAATACAACCAAGGCTCCAGCATTACCCTGCTGGCAGTAGTCTGTAAAACTGAAAATGATCCATTATTTCCACTGATTATTACTTGTTATCCAATGACTTGTTCTTGTACAAAATCCTTTTGCTTAGTATATTGAGTGCTTTCTAGTTTCTAGTTCCTCCTTCATCTATCCTGCTACTTTTCTATCAATTTCTTAATAGTGGATTCCAGCAGTTTCCAGATAGCTGATGTCAGGCTAATTGCAGTGAACTTAACATTCATTTTAAAAAAAGAATGATTAATTAGTTATATTTGCTCTTTTCCAATCCATTTGCACCATTTTAGAAGATCATTGCTTCTGCAGCTCTTTCAAAGCCCCAGGATGTAATTCATTTGTTTCAGGGGATTCATCAGCTTAAGTACTGAGGAAATTAATCGGACTGAAGTTCGTCACGCTGGTGCGTTTTCCTCAATTCCAGCCCCCATAACTACTTTGGTTGCATAAAATATTTTACTACAGTAACACTTTTGTCGGTCTCCATCTTTGACACTTCCTTATTCCCCATTATAATTTCTCCAGTCTTTGCCTCTAAGGCATCTATTTTTAATTTTGTTTTTTTCTTTCTATTGCGTACTTTAGATATCATGATTCCTTGTAATTCTATTGGTCACCTTTTCTCATGGTATTTTCCCCTCTTGATTTTGATGCTTTATAAAATATGTGGTTTTACCAGTCTCCAGCATTATAAACTTTCAATCTAATCTTTTACATCATCTTTAGTTAGCCACGGATGGATCTTTTTCCCTCAAGTAATTACAGTGATTAAAACCACACAAAACCAGTTTTGACTTTAAGTATGTCACTCTTAAATTCAGTACAGACTTTCATCAATATTATCACTGCGCCTAATAGTTTCTTATTCCTTTATCACACAATGCAAGGCCTGAAGTAGTCTGTTCCAAATATACATAGAACAGGAACAGGCCCTTCAGCCCACAATATTGTGCCAAACTAATTAAACTAGTAATTAAATGTCTAATGAAACTAATCCCTTCTGCCTACACAATGTCCATATCCCTCTTTGTACATCCATGTGCCTATCTAAGAGCCTCTTGAACACCTCTATTTGCCTCCACTACCACCCCTGGCAACACATTCCAGGCACCCACCACTCTGTGTGTGTAAAAAAAACTTGCCCCACACATCTCCTTTGAACTTATCCCCTCTCACCTTAAATGAATGCCCTCTAGTATTAGACATTTTACACCAGGAAGAAAGATATCAGCTGTCTATCTATGCCTTTCATAATCTCTTAAACCTCAATCTGATCTCCCTTCACCCTCCGCCACTACAGAGAAAACAACCCAAGTTTGTCCAACCTCTCCTTCTAACACATGCCCTCTAATTAAAGCAGCATCCTGGTAAACCTCTTCTGCACCCTCTCCAAAGCCTCCACATCCTATTATGGGGGGAGACCAAAATTGAATGCAATTCTCCAAATGCAGCCTAACTAGAGTTTTATAAAGCTGCAACATAAATTCTCAGCTCTTGAACTCAATGCCTTGACTAATAAAGCCAAGCATGCCATTAGCCTTCTCTACCATCCTATCAACCTGTGCAGTCACTTTCAAGGACCTGTGGACTGGACCCCAAGATCCCTCTGTACATAACACTGTTAAGGGTCTTTCCATTAACAGTGTACTGTCCCTTTACATTAGATCTCCCAAAATGCAAAGCTTCATATTTGGCTAGATTAAACTCCATCTGCCATTTCTTCACCCATGTCTGCAACTGATTTATATCCCATTGTATCCCTTGGCAATCTCTACACGATCCACAACACCACCAATCTTTGTATCATCTGTGAATTTACTAATCCACCTATCTACATTTTCAGCCAGGTCATTTATATACATCACAAACAGCAGAGGTCTCAGTACGGATCCCGGTGGAACACCACTAGTCACAGACCTCCAGCCAGAATAAGTCCCATTGACCACTACCCTTTGTTCTCTATGGGCAGACCAATTCTGAATCCAAATGGCCAATTCGCTGTGGATACCATGCATCTTAATCTTCTGGATGAGCTTCCCATGAGGACCTTGTCAAACGCCTTACTAAAATCCATGTAGACAACATCCATAGCTCTACCTTCATCAGTTTCCTTTGTCATCTTGAAAAACTTAATCAAGTTGGTAAGGCGTGACTTGCCCCGCACAAAACAATGCTGACTGTCCCTAACTAGGCCATGGTTTTCCAAATGCTCATAAATCCTATCCCTAAGAATACTCTTCAGTAGCTTCCCTACCGCTAACGTGAGACTCACCAGTCTATAGTTTCCAAGATTATCTCTATTTCCCTTCTTGAAATAATGGAACAACACTACTCACCAGTCATACAGGAGGTTGCCTATGGCTAGAGAGGACACGAAGATCTTGGTCAAAGATCCAGAAATGTCTTGCCTCTCCCAACAACCTTCGATGTATCCCATCCGGCCCTGGGGATGTATACACCTTAATACTCTTTACAGACCCAGCACTACCTCTTTCTTTATCTCAAAGTGTTCTAGCACATTAGCATGCTCCACATTGATCTCCCTAATCTCCATATCCTTCTCCTTAGTAAATATTTTTGCAAAATACTCATTTAGGGCCTCTCCCACATCCTCCGCGTCCAAGCACATGTTCCCTCCTTCATCCTTGAGTGTTTCTACCCCCTCTCTTGTTATCCTCTTGCTCTTGATGTATGTAATAGAATACCTTAGTATTCTCTTTAATCCTACTTGCCAAAGACTTTTCATGGCCCCACCTGGCTCTCCTAATCCTCTTTTTGAGTTCTTTTCTAACTTCTTTATAATCCTCTAGGGCTCCATTTGATCTTATCTTCCTAAACCTTACATACACTTCATTTTCCTTCTTGACCAAATTCGCCAATTCTCTTGACATCCAAGGTTCCCTTACTCAGCCATCCTTGTCCTTCTTCTTACTGGAACATATCTGTCCTATATTCTGTGCAGTCTGTCTTTAAACACCCTCCAGATATGGACATGCCCAAAAACAGCTGTTCCCAATTACTCTCCCTCATTCATGTCTAATACTCTCGTAGTTTGCCCTGCTCTAATTTAATACTCCCCTGCAAGGTCCATGCTTATCCTTATCTATAGCTATCTTAAAACTTAAGGAGTTGTGGCCACTGTTCCCTAACCATTCTCCCACTGAAAGATCAGTCACCTGGCCAAGCTAATTTCCCAATACCAGGTCTAGTACAGCCCATCTTCTTGTTGGACTATCTACATACTGATATGAGAAACCCTCCTGCATGCACCTAATAAATTCTGCCCTGTCTAAACCTCTTGCACTAAGGAGGTCCCAAGTAACTTCTCTCAAGCAATTTGAAGTGTTTGTACTCAAGTTTAGAACATAGTAAATGATCTGGTCATTTGGATTTGTAAATATGGCAAAATTAACCTCATGTTATGCCATATCAAACTCTATTTCACACACGGTTACAAATCCAACATGGGATGTAATCAAAATTATATAAATAAGAGTAGGAGAGAATAAAGATGTCACTTTCACCTGAAGTAAATATTGTAAATCCAATAAAGCAAATAATGGAAATATGAAAATTAAATAATGTAGCCAAAATAAAAAATGGATTTTTTGGGGAGCAAAGAATAAAGTGAATGGCACCTTCAGTATGTTTTACAAAGTTATAAGAAACCAGTATATTAGTTATTTGAATGGTGTAGTCAAGAGCTGGTTACTGGTCTTCGATCTGAGACCAGAATTAGATTTACAGGATGAACATTTCCCATTTGTTAATCTTTTTCTCCCCCTTCCCCACACCCCACCCACCCACCCACACCCTCCCAGGTAGCTTCAACCATTTTCTTGTGAGCTCAAGCCAATAAATAAAACCACAGGTAATTTTAATTCCCTAGACCATTAAGAATAATGCATAAAATAGGTGATGCATTTTGGGAAGACTAGTAAGGGTAGGACATACATAGCAAATGGTAGGGTCCTAGAGAATACAGGTACTGCTTGGTGCACATGTCCAAGGATCCCTGAAGGTGACAGCACAGACAGACTAAGTGGCTAAAGGGCAAGGGATTGATATTATTCTTTGCCCTGGGCAATGAAGTGCAGGGAGATTATGTTACAACTGTATAAAACGTGGGTTAGGCCACAGCTGGAATACTGTGTACAATTCTGGTCACTGCACAACAAGAAGGATATGATTGCACTGAGAGGGTGCAAAGGAGATTTACCAGGATGTTGCCTGAGATGGAATGTTTCAGTTATGAGGAAAGATGGAACAGGCTGGGATTGTTTTCCTTGAAGCGTAGGTGGCTGTGGGGAAGGGGGAACCTGAAAGAGGGATGCAAAGTTATGAGGAGCAGTGGATAGGGTAGATGGTAGGAAGCTCTTCGAGTAGCAGAGATATCTAAAACTAAAGGGTACTGGTTTAGAGATCTGAGGAAGAACTTCCATCCAGAGGATGATTGAAATCTGGAAAGTGACTGGATGGATGTGTTAAGTACGCTCACAAAATTTTATCAAGACAAGCATTTGAATTGCCAACGCATCGAAGGCCACAGACTAAGTGCTGGAAAATGGGATTAGTATTGATAAATACTTGACGGTGGGCTGAAGGATGTGTTTCTGTGTTATCTGACTCTGCCTCTAGTTGTTGCTACTGAACTGCTCATATCTCTTATTGCCTTAAGATGAAGGTGCTTTATCATTTCTATTACAGTATACGTGATCTAATTCAGAAGGCATCCAACTGACTCCTTCTGATTATGCCTGCTTAATTTACTTTGGATTCACATCTAGCTGCTCTGCTCCTTACTCCCCAAGCATCTGAACACCAGGCATCTTCACTCTCCAGGTTAAATTCTCAGTAGTAGCTATGTTACCTGTCAATTAGATGCTTGAATAAAACCAAGCTGATGTTCCAGTATTATGTTCAATGATTTATTTCTGATGATGCAGTAAACTAGGATACTAACTCAGTTATATGTCAAAGATTATATCTCAGTTATATGACATTATTCAAAGAAAAGTGGGTGAATTATGTCTTTTGGCCAATATTTAATCATCAAACAAAAATCCCAAATACAGATTAATATGGTATTTAACATGTTGCATGTGGGACCTTGTAACATGGGACCCAATTTACAGGTGTCTATGTTTCTCAAGTAATTAATTGGAACTATAATGGCAAAATAGAGGTGTCTATCGGTCTTTTAATTGCCTATAGTTGCTTATGTTTTAACGTTGCCAAAAAAAACTGTTTTGGAACAATGTTTTACTGTATTCACGAGAAATTTCTGATACAGATTTTTTCAATTTCCTTTGAACTTGCACAGCATTACCTGGACTACATTAGGCAGATGAGTGTTAATTTACTTATGCAATTAAACTTTGTCTTATGAAACACAAATCATTGTATTATTTTGATTTTCATCTGTGTGTTAGAGCCCATCATAGGGAAGTGTTGAATACAATAAAATGCAGTTACCTTCATAACAAGAAACTATGCTAATTTGATCTCGAATACTTTTCATAATGCCACTTGTATGTCATTAAATAGTGTAGCATTAACAATACTTTCATGTATTGCTTTTGGTCTGGTTTAAATTTTATACATACTAAATCTAAATGTCTTCTGGATCATTTGAGACTACAGTCTTAGAAACAAAGCTCTTAATACTGCATACTCAGGTTTGAATTAACTAAAGTTCACTGATTAAGTGTAGAAAACTAGAGAGAACTCACAAATGTCTATAAGTTGGTAGTTATGACCATAATTTCTACCCCTTCTATTAGGTTCAATTTCAGTTCCACAATCTTTAGGATATCTATGTTGCTCCATTTCTGGTCTCTCTCAATTTGCTTTAGCTTTCATGATTGTACTTTCATTGGCTATGCCTCTGACAGCCATCAATTCTAGAATTCTCACCCTAAACTTCATCTCCATTCACACATTCCTTCCTGATTATCCTTAAAGTATGACCAAACTTTTAACCATCTGTTCTAATTTCTCCTCATTTGAGATCAAAACCTCCTGAAAGTACGGCTTAAGCTGACCCAAAAGATAGTGTTATTTAAAACTTACTTCATCCCCTGATTTTACTACTACTTGGTTTTAAATGAAGCCTCACAAAATGTTTTAACTAAATTGGATGATATTATAAGTAGGTTCATTAAAGAATATCCACATTTGCCTAAATGTGTTAATGACTTTTTTAATTCTAGAATTAAGGACAGTAGCTTGGTATTCCCAAAGCTGGAAACTGGTTGCTATAGTTAAGTTTACTATCAACAGCGATCTCTAGGAAAATCAGCAATCATAATGGATTTAATAACTAAAAGGGACGTTTTTAGAAACTTTCACTAGCAGAAATTACTGTTCCCTGATACTTATGTGGTGTAAAAGTTACTGCCACTTCCTACCCTTTGCCTGTTGCTGCACAAGGACAGAATACATACTTCATTCCCTGAAGAACTGTGAATTATACATACTGCTGCCATAGTTAGCGAACATCACAACTTCTGACCTTTTAAGAGAGGGGTTAGTTGGAATTTTTTGGGTAAAGATTATGGAGTGTTATCACTTGCCTTTCATCTGGTAACACAATTACAAAGATGCTCATTAACAGGAATTCCTACTTCCAGCATGATATTTGGTCCCAAGCAAGTCTTTGAGTTGATCAATTCTTCTGCTCCAGCTCATATAACATGAGCTGCAAACTGCTGGCTAATTACAATACTCCAGGCCTTGATACTTTTACTTCCGTATCTCAAATGTATACCCATTGTTTCAAAAAAATAATTACCAAGCAGTAAGCCTATGGAGGCTGCCATTTTGTGAGACTGTTCTTGCAGGCACCATTTTGTGAACTGGTTCTTGCGCAGGGACGGTTTGATCAGAGCAATTGAAAGTGGACACAGTGAGGTCCCTACCAATAATCTGCTAAACCAGAGATCTTTTCCAAATAAGGAGCTATTTATTTGGTTAGGTAGAAATTAGATTTATAGAGAGAACAGCCTGTGACCTGAAGTAACCTGAACCCAGTGTTTGGCTGACCTAGCTAAACTGGTTTGAATTGGCCTGACTCAGGGAGAAGAAAGTTACCTGAGGCACAAGTCTGGTGGAAGAGCAATAAAGTAATGCTGTTTGTAGCTTTGGGATAGATCCAATGAGAAGCTGACATAAGCTAGCCTGAGCCAACAAAATCAGAACACAACAGTTCGATCTGATAAGAGGATAAGAATGGAGGGTTTCTGGTGCAGAAGCAGCGAAAACTCTGGAGACCAGCCATCGCTGAACTGGATGACCCCATGTTGGAAACGTGGAGATTACATTGGGATCAAGAGGAACACCTGGCCAGCGTAAACCACTATTCCTAGGTATTACCTTTTCTATTCTTTGACTGTTCAAGGAAGGTCAGAGAAACTTAGTGGGTGTATGATCAGCCATTTAGTTTTGAATGACTTGCATGTTTTTAACTGAACCAATAAAGGTAATTGTCAGTTAATACAGATTCTCTTTGTGCCTAATCAATTATTGTTATTGAGGGTGAATACCTGCAACAGTAATCACTAGAATAATTAAGGATAACCAGTGGATATGGTTATTTGGAATTGAAGATGGTTTTAAATGAGGTCCCCCAGAAGAAGTGAGCATGCAAAAGTGAAGCCATTGGGACTGGGGGTAATATACAGGCATGGATTGAGAATTGATTGACAGAGTGGAAACAGTAGGAACAAGTGCATCTATTTCTGGATGGAGTGCTGCAAGGATCAGAGCTGTCACAAGGTGTATCAATGATTTGGAAGAGAGAACTAAATGTGGCTTCTCCAAATATGTAAACAACAGAAAGTCAAGTAGGAATATAGGATACAGGCCTCCCCTGGTTATGGGTAGGTTCTGTTTTTGCAGATGTCCACACGTTGGAAGATTCACAAAATCAGTCAATATGGTAACCATACATCCACAGTACTATAATGAAAAATGTTGACGAGGGCCAATTAACATGAATATTTATTTATCGTCTTCCCCTGCCTAGTTACAATGGTACAGAATCATGATGTCCCACATTCAATGGCTGGTTTTGATGGCTTTGAAGTATCAGTGGATGTTACATTGTTTAGAGTATCATTTCACAAGTATCAATAGAAGCGACTGCTTGTCAATTTCCAAAGCAACTCTCTTAAGTGGCCTCCTGCGATGAAACTGGCAGCCTGCATTCTTAATAGTCAATCATGTCTGATTATTGCGGGGAGTTTACATGCAAATGGGTTTTTATTTCCAAGACTGGCTCTCATTTGACTGATAAAGAAAGAACAATTACTAAAAGTGGAGAGAAAGACAGAGAGAGTGAAAACTACTTCTGCCATTCGTAGGAACAAACATATGCATGTACATCAGACTTTTGAATGTAATAATATAATGGGAGCTAGGGGCAGGGATATTTAGGGTGTCCATAAGTCAGACATTTGTAACCTGGAGAGGGCCAGTATGAGGAGGAAGCAAAGAGGCTTCCATGTGGTGAGATAAGTTAAATAGCTGAGCAAATGCATGATATTTACTTTAGCTGAAGTTTTGTACAAGACTTGTCAGTGTGCCTGTCCCAACTGTTCATACAGTGTTCTGTTCAAATGTTCAAAGCCTTGAAGATTTTATTGGTCTAAGTAAACAATCAGGCATTCCAATTCAACAACTAACACAGACAGACAAAGATAAATTATCTACTTGCACTCACATCGAGTTTAATATCTATAAATAGTGGTAATTTTGATTCGGCCTTGGATGTTACATGTTAAGTTTCATTGTAGAACTTAGTACTTAGTTACCCCTACTACTTTCTTGAATACCGCTTCTCATCTTATGTTTATCTATCAAATACTTAAAAGGGTTTTATAGCCAGAATTTACTGAATTACTGTTAACCATAGCAGAATTTTTATTTTTAAACTTACTCGTGATTCCCAAGGAAAGAATTGAATCCAGGCAGAAGCATGAGAAAATGGCAAATTATAAGGAAAATCTACACCAACAAATCTCTTAGATCAAATCTTTTCTCAAACTTGTGCAAGTTAATATTACAGACAACATAGTTGAAAGATGTGTTGTTAAACCCTAAGGTAGGAGTATAAAACTGTTTTCCATTCCTCAGTGCCTAGTTGTATAACTAGATCTGTTGTGAATCTTCAGTTGAAACCTGCTGTGCTTTTAAAATAAAAATTTCCTTGGGGAACAAGTTTCAAAGACACGGGAATCACTCAAAGGATAGAGAGCAGCAAGACATGAAACATCTCAGAAATGGCCCCCTCCACCCACCCACCCCCACAAAAAAAGGACAACTACTTTCTTGACAGAACACAACCTTTAAATCATCCGGTTTCCTATGTTTAAATCACCTAGACATTGACAGTTTGTGAAGAAATTAATTTTTTTTAAAAATCCACAATTTACTACTTTAAAATCAAAGACTTAAAGCACACAAAATTGATAGCAGTCATCTTCAGATCGCGTCTTTCCCTTTCTAAGCAGAGCCTACAACTGTGGGAGAGGTCTGGCATAGGAATGTAGTTGTCAAAATTATCGCACTGTTGCTTGCATATATGATGGAACAATAAATCTGTCAACAGGGTTCTAATGCATTTAACATTGCTGACCCTAAAGGAAACTTCAAAACCACGACGAGACTTGTATTATAGTGTTTTTCTACTTAGAGTTCTTATAGTTTCCATTATATATTATGATATTCAACAGAAAATATGTTTGCATATTTTCCCAATTCACCCATGTTAAAACGCCTTTAGGAGTTTCCTGTTCACTCCTTTCCTCAATATCCTCTCAACCCTGTCCCTTAATGTGATACTCAAACTGACTTTCTGAGCCTATTGTTAGGGAAATCACAGATTTAAACCCCTGTCCTACCACAGTGGTGCATTACATGTCCCAATTCACAATATCACCTTGAGACTCATGCAACCAAAATCATTCCAATTTTCTGTTCCTCCTTTTGCTGTTTTTGGAAGGAGATTAACAGTTTGCAACTGCTATTGGACATTTTTTTTGTAATATTTTAAGCATAGAAATTAAATGAAAATTGCTGTTAAAAACCATTATTAATGTAGAATAACGTATCAAATTGTTGCAGAGGTACAATTAAAAAATAGACAGTGAATCTGAAACAATGAGGACAAATGTTTGAAAGGGATTTTGTTATTAGAAAGAGCAAGAGAAAATGGTAGTGATGTCTGAGAATACCATTCCAGGTGGATGTGGGCACAGTCACCAGCAAAGGGATGGGGATGCAAGTGATCGTTAAAAGACTGGGGAATTCAGGAGGAAGGGTCAGAAGGTTACAGCAAAGGATAAAGACAAAGCACTGGGGTAAGTTAACCAGGATGAGAATTCTAAATGCGTGACATCTGGGGATTCAGTATAGGCAAAGAGGGATGGCAGGCAAGCAGGAGTTAGTACAGAAGAGAGTACTTGTTGGATGATCTAAAATTTAGAGAGTGGAAAATGAGCAAGTTTTTTTAATTTCAGAAATAAACCTTCTTCACAAAATATATACAGGAAATACAAAACAATCAGTACATTCTTTACTTAAATTAAATGTCATCAGGTTAATGCACTGCATGTAGAAAGCTCCTCTGCCACTCATGCGGCCTCTTTGAACAATAACGTGGGCAGAAAGGAGTTGGAAGTTGATTATGCATGTTGTTTTCTCGACCCCCGAGGTAGAGATGCTGTTGCCAGTAAACAATAGGAAGTATAGAATTTATAACAATAAAAATCAAAACCAGTGGCTCATCCTTAGAAGAAAAATAAGTTCAGCCACCTAAAAACAACCGATGAACTGAATTACCCAAATTTGCTATGACTCTGCATTTTGTTATAATATGCAAAAGGTATAGAGCGAGAGGGAGTGAGAACAGAGAGAATTAAGTGGAAAAGATTGCCCTGGTTAACTGTGACAAAGAAAACAGAAAGGGCCATGAAGTTGACAGGGGAGGAATCACCATGATCAACTCAAAATTTTAAATTTAAAAGACAAACTACAGATGCTGGGAATCTGAAATAAAAACAGAAAGTGCTAGAAACACTCAACAGTTCAGGCAGCATCTATGAATCATGTTAATGTTTCACATACAAGACTCTTTGACAGAACTGTTATTTCTGTTTCTTTTCCACAGATGCTGTCTGATCCGAGTGCTTCCAGCATTTTCTGTTTTTATTTTGAAATGAATGCCATTTATGATTCAGATTAGACTGAATATTGAAAGCTTACTCTGAGAGGATGCAAACGAGTAGAATTTAGCAAATTCAACTGATTAAGCCCAAGCAACAGTGTTAATTCTACTGTTCCAGTAAATTGATGTATATTGAGTCCAAATTACAGAAAAAGTATGTTTTGCATTCAAGTCATTTTTTTTGGTAACTCTAATCCAATAATGAACCAACTTGAAATTAGAGCAGCTGTTCATTTTAGGTGAAATCACCAATTTGCTTGGGCGTTTTGAGATTAATGAATGGCAGAAGTGTTGCACCAGTGGCTAGGTCTCAACTTTTACTGCTTTCCAAATCTTATGATGAAGAACAAGACAAAAAAAATGTCTGTCATTAGGGGCAATACTGGTTGAAATGAAAATATTACAGCCAAGTGCACATAGAACTGTCCGGATTATATACTGAACCACAAAAATCAAATTCAGACCATTAAGACTGGCCATCTTTTTTCATTTCAGATTTCCAGCATCTGCAGTTTTTTGCCTTAAGAATAAACCTTTATAGTTTTTTTTCATTTTTCCAGTGCAGAATTAGGATGAGGGTGGAACTTGGATGTCATTGAAACAGGAGCTAGAGTAAGCCAAGTGTCCCTTCAAGCCTGTTCCATGATTTAATGCTATCATTCTCTGTCTCTATACCATATTCCCATCCTCTTTCCCTGGCCTTGATAGCTTTTGCATCTGGGAATCTATCCATCACCTCATTAAGTATTTGCAGCAACTTGGCATCCACAGCCTTATGGCAGAGAATGTCACAGGTTCACCATCCTCCAAATGAAGACATTTCTCATTATCCTAGCCCTAAATATCTTCTTAATATCCTGAGACTATGAACCCTGATTCCAGTCAGGGAAAATATACTTCCTTCATTGAGCCTGCCAAAGTTTTGTACATTCACATGGGATCATCTCTTGCTCTTCTAACCTCTAAACCCAATCTCTCATCGCCTGACAATCCTGCCTCCCTAAGAATCAGCCTGATGAACCTTCACTGCACTCCCTCTATGGCAACTCTATCCTTTGACCAAAACTGCTCTCAGTAATCCAGGTGTGGTCTCACCAAGATCCCGTGTAATTGTAGTAAGAAATTCTTGCTCCTGCATTCAAAATCTCTTGCAATGTAGGCCATCAAACCATTTGCCTTCTTGACGGCTTGCTGTACCTACCTGTTTGCTTTCAGTGATTCATTAACAAGGATAGCCAGATCCCTCTGAATATTAACATTTCTCAAATTATCACTATTTAAATTATACTCTGCCATTGTTTTTCATACCAAACTGGAAAATGTCACAAGTATTTGTGCAAAATAAACATGCATTTGGCATATTTTTGCTACCAATTCAACTTGTTTAAGCTGCCTCGAAGCCTCTTTACATCCTCCTCACAAACCAACCAATTAGATAGCCATTGGCAAACTTAGAAATATTACATTCAGTTCCCTCATTCAAGTCATTGATACATTTTGTAGGCCCAAGCATAGAAGCTTGTGATACCCCACTAGTCACAGACACTAGTTTCCTTGAAAAAAAACAGCCATTTATTCCTACTCTTTATTTCTTGTCTTTCGACCAGGATATTATATGCAATCTCATTTACTTTAAAAGTTTACGCAACAACCTCTTATATAGGACTTTATCAAAGGCCTTCTGAAAATCTAAATACACCACGTTTCACTGGTTTTCCCTTCAGAATCGAATTTATTATCACTGACTTAGATGACATGAAATTTGTTGTTTTGCAGCAGCAGTACAGTGCAGAGACATAAAATTACTATAAATTACAAAAAAGTAACTAAATAGTGAAAAAAGGAATAACAAGGTAGTGTTCATGGGTTCATGGACTGTTCAGAAATCTGATGTTGGATGGGAAGAAGCTGTTTCTGAAAGGTTGAGTGTGGGTTTTACAGTCACATCTTCAAAACTCCAGTATGTTTGTCAAACACAATTTCCCTTTCGTAAATCCATGTTGATTTTCTTTAATCCTGTTAATATTAGACATAAGACATAGGAGCAGAATTAGGCCATTCAGCCCATCAATCTGCTCCGCCATTCGATCATGGCTGATTTATTTTTCCCTCTCAACTCCATTCTCCTGCCTTCTCCCCGTAACCTTTGACACCCTTACTAATCAAGAACCTATCAACCTCTGCTTTAAATGTACCCAATGACTTGGCCTCCACAGCCGTGTGTGGCAATGAATTCCACAGATTCATCATCCTCTGGCTAAAGAAATTCCTCCTCAACTCTGAAGGGACACCCTTCTATTCTGAGGCTGTGCCCTCTGGTCCTAGACTCTCCCACTACTGGAAACATCCTCTCCATGCCCCCCCTCATCTTTCTAAACTCTCACGAGTACAGGCCCAAAGCCATCAAACACTCCTCATATGTTGACCCTTTCATTCCCAGAATCATTCTTGTAAACCTCCTCTGGACCTTCTCCAAAGCCAGTACATTCTTCCTTGGATGTATGGTTAGATAATGGGGCCCAAAACTGCTCACAGTACTGTGGTCTGACCAATGCCTTATAAAGCCTTAACATTACATCCTTGCTTTTATATTCTAGTCCTCTCAAAATGAACACGAGCATTGCATTTGCCTTCCTTACTACCGACTCAATGTGCAAGTTAACCTTTAGTGAATCCTGCACGAGAACTCCCAAGTCCCTTTGCACCTCCAATTTCTGAATTCACTCCTCATTTAGAAAATAGTCTACGCCTTTATTCCTTCTCCAAAGTGCATGACCATACACTTCCCTACGCCGTATTCCATCTGCCACTTCTTTGTCCATTCTCCCAACCTATTCAAGTCCTTCTGCAGACTACCTGCGTCTTCACCTATCTTTGCATCCTCCTCAAACCTGGCCACAAAGCCATTAATTCCATCATCCAGATCATTAACATATAACGTGAAAAGTAGTGGACCCAACACCGACACCTGCGGAACACCGCTAGTCAACGGCAGTCAACCAGAAAAGGCCCCCTTTATTTCGACTCTATTGCTTCCAGTCAGCCAATCTTCTATCCATGCTAGTACCTTTCCTATAATACCATGGGCTCCTATCTTGTTTAGCAGCCTCATGTATGGCACCTTGTCAAAGGCCTTCTGAAAATCCAAGGAAACAACATCCACTGACTCTCCTTTTGTCTATCCTGCTTGTTACTTCCTCAAAGAATTCCAACAGATTTGTCAGGCAAGATTTCCCCTTAAGGAAACTATGCCTATTTTATCATGTGCTTCCAAGTACACAGAAACCTCATCCTTAATAATGGACTCCAACATCTTACCAACCACTGAAGTCAAGCTAACTGGCTTATAATTTCCTGTCTTTTGCCTCCCTCGCTTCTTAAAGAGTGGAGTGACATTTGTGATTTTCCAGTTCTCTGGAACCATTCCTGAAACTAGTGATTCTGGAAAGATCACCACTAATGCCTCCACAATATCTTCAGCTACCTCTTTCAGAACTGAGGTGTAGACCATCTGGTCCAGGTGACTTATCTACTTTCAGACCTTTCGGTTTCCCAAGCACCTTCTCCTTAGTAATAGCGACTACAATCACTTCTGTCCCCTGACTCCCTCGAATTTCTGGCATGTTCCTGGTGTCTTCCACAATGAAGACTGATGCAAAATACTTGTTCAGTTAATCTGCCATTTCTTTGTTCTCCATTGCTGCCTCTCCAGTGCCATTTTCCAGTGGTCCAATGTCCACTCTTGCCTCTCTTTTACTCTTTATATATCTGATAAAATCTTTGGTATCCTCTTTTGTACTATTGGTTAACCTACCTTCATATTTCATCTTTTCTCCCCTTATTGATTTTTTAGTTGCCTTTGGTTGGTTTTTAAAAGCTTCCCAATCCTCTAGCTTCCCACTAAATTTTGCAATATTGTATGCCCTCTCTTTTGCTTTTATGCTGTCTTTAACTTCCCTTGTCAGCCACGGTTGCCTCATTCTCCCTTTAGAATGCTGCTGCTTCTTTGCGATGAATTGATCCTGCATCTTCCGAATTACTCCCAGAAACTCCTGCCATTGCTGCTCTACCGTTATCCCTGCTAGGGTCCCCTTCCAATTATGTATATCGATGATTTAGATTATGGAGTAAATGGTTTTGTGGCTAAGTTTGCAGACGACACCAAGATAGGTGGAGGAGTAGGGAGTATTGAAGAAACAGGAAGGTTGCAGGGGTAATTAGATAGTTTAGGAGTATGGGCAAAGAAATGGCAGATGAGATTCAATGTTGAGAAATGTGCTGTTGTACACTTTAGAAGAAGAAATAAACGGGCAGATTATTATCTAGATGGGGAGAAAATTCAAAGTACAGAAGTGCAAAGGGACTTGGGGGTCCTCGTGCAGGATACCCTAAAGGTTAACCACCAGGTTGGATTGGTGGTAAGGAAAACAAACGTTATGTTGGCATGCATTTTGAGAGGTATAACGTATAGAAATAAGGAGGTGTTGATGAGACTCTATGGGGCACTGGTGAGATCTCAGTTAGAATACTGTGTGCAGTTTTGGGCCCCTTATTTTAGGAAGGATGTACTGATGTTGGAGAGGGTTCAGAGAAGATTTACGAGGATGATTCCCAGAATGAAAGGGCTTACATATGACGAGCATTTGTTGGCTCTTGGACTGTACTCACTGGAGTACAGAAGAATCAGAGGGGACCTCATAGAAACATTTCGAATGTTGAAAGGACTGGACAGAGTAGATATGGCTAAGCTGTTTCCCTTGGTGGGTGAGTCCAGGACTAGAGGGCACTCTCTTAGAACTAGAGGGTACCCATTTAGAACAGAAATGAAAAGAAATTTCTTTAGCCAGAGGGTCGTGGATTTATGGAATTCGTTGCCACATACAGCTGTGGAGGCCCGATCTTTGGGGGTGTTTAAGGATGAGATTGATAGGTATCTAATTAGTCAAGGTGTCAAGGGATATGGGGAAAAGGCCAGAAATTGGGGCTAGATGGGAATAGTTTAGCTCATGGAGAGGTAGCGGAGCAGACTCGATGGGCCGAATGACCTACTTCTGCTCCTTTGTCTTGTGATCTTGAACTTTGGCCAGCTCCTCTCTCATGCCTCTGTAGTTACCTTTACTCAATTCTCTTTGCATCCTTTTGTGATATCCTTTATAAGTAGCTTAACATCAGTAGAAGGGAAAATTCCACAATCTAACTGGTCTGCGCTTCCATCGTCTCTCTCCCTCTTTTGGTAAGTATGGGGATTATATGTGCAGATCTCTGGTGAAATATTATTTACTTATTACAACTCAGGAGGTTATTCACCCTAAGTGCCCATGCTGCCTCTGAACAGAGCAATGTCATCAGGTGTATTTCCCTGTAGCGCTGCAAATTATTCTTTTTTTAGATGCCCTTTGATTGTTTTGCCATTTACCTACACTGAGGAATAATTTATAGTCACCAATTAACCCATTAGCACATCTTTGGGATATGGGAGAAAACCAGGGCACTGATGAGGCCACTGGGAGAATGAGTAGACTTCACAGAGGCAATGCCCAAGGTTAGGATCAAACCCAGGTACCTTGGTCTGTGAGGCAGTAGCACTAACTGCTACAGTACTGTGCTCTCCCCAACTCCAAGAACTATTCTATAATCTGTAACATATGGAAAGATGACAATCATTTCAATGGCTACTTCTTTAAGTAGTCTGGGATGAAGATTTTCATTGGAGTATTTAATTTCTCCAGCACTTTATTTTGGCTAATACTCATTTCCTCCTTTTCATGATACTTCTGGCTTCCTAACATTTCTGGGAGTTTATTCAAGTCCTCTTCTATGAAGATGTACACAAGGTATTTCTTTATTCCCCATTATAAATTCTCTCATCTATAACTGTAGGACATCTTCATTAATCTTTTTCTTCTTTGGAAACTTTTAGAGTCTGCTTTTATCTTTCTTGCAGGTTTCCTCTGATATTTCATTTCTGCTATCTTAATCTCTTCATCTATTTTTGCTGAATTCTGAGCTGATCCCGGTCCTTAGGTTTGCCACTCATTTTGGAAATTTTATATGACTCCATATTGGATCTGATTCTATCCTTAATTACTTTTGTTAGCCATAGTTGGGTTTCTTTTCTTTTTGTGTTTTTGGAATATTTAACTTGTGCAGTTTCCTACATTCATACCTAAAATGTGAGCTTTGGCCTTTGCACTGTTATGCCTTTCAATCTATCATGGCGAACTTATACCTCATAACTTCATGGTCTCCTTTTAGATTTAGGACTAAACTACATCACTTTCCATCTTAATGGTGAATTTTATCATGTGATGGTCACTCTTCCTTAAAAGATTCTGCACAACATGATTATTAGCTACCCTTTCTCATCACACAGTACCCAATCTGGAATAACCTGATCCCTAGTGGTCACCTGAATATACTGGTCTAAGATAAAACATTCTGTACACACTCCAGGAATTGATCCTCCAGTATCATTGTTAATTTGGTATGACCAGTCTATTTGTAGATTAAAGTCAGTCACGTGATACCTTGTTGCTTGCATCTCCAATTGCCTGTTTGTTGCCATCTCCTACATTACCACAACTGTTTGGAGGCATATTGACAACTCTCACTTATGTTTTCTTCCCCTTGGTGCTTCTTAGCTCCACCCAGACTGATTCTACATCTTGATTTTTCAAGCAAAGGATAACTAAGTTAATGTTAAAAATAAAATCAAACAGCAGGGGGAAAAGAAGACTATGAGGAGGAAAGGATTTGGAACTGGAAATCACTTTCCAGAGAAAACTTAAGCATCAACCCAAAACTGAGTTACCCAGATTTGCTTAAAGCATCTGAATGAAATCTTTATATCTTACAAACCAAATCAGCTTTCCGCTAGCATGTTGAACTGTCATAAAGCATTTTACTGGAGTGGTACCAAAGAAAAATTGACAGAAATTGGCACTACACAATTAAAGGAAATATCAGTGTAGGTTTAGTCAAAGAAGAAGCAGGTTTTTAGGAACTTAATAGAGAAGAGGTGGATAGAAATGCAGGGAGGCTTAGGGTTGGGATTTCCAGAATTTAGGACTAGGGCTGCTGAAAGCACGGGTGCTAATGAGGGAGCAATTAAAATTAGAAACTCACAGAACAGAATCAGAAAAGAGAATTAAAAGGCTTCTACCAATGGATAAGGTTGCAGGGAGTTGGTGGGTCCAAAGAGGCACTTGAAAACAAAGATGAGGATCTTAAAATTTGAGGTGAGGAACAAAGGACTGCAGATGCTGGAATCTAGATTAAAAAAAAACAAGGTGCTGGAGGAACTCAGCAGGCCAGGCAGCATCTGTGGAGAAAAGCAGACAGTCGTTTCGGGTCAGGACCCTTCTTCAGGACTGAAGATAGGAAAAGGAGAAGCACAATATAGGGAGGAAAAACAAAGCAATGATAGGTGGATAAAAGAGGGGAGGCGGGGTGGGCACAAGGTGGTTATAGGTAGATGCAGGTAAGAGATATGGGGGGGGGGTGGGAGGTGGGAGAGCAGATCCACCAGGGGATGGGTCAAAGGTATGGAGGCAAGCGGTATGGGGGGAGGGAAGGAAGGAAGAAAAAAAATGGCGAGAGAAAGAGAGATAGGCTAGGAAAGGGAAAGAGAATAGGCAAGATAGTGGGGTTGGTTTACTTAAAGTGGGAGAATTTGAGGTAGTGGTGAAGTAGGAGCTAAAGTAGGGATGACTGGTGAGCAAGACTTGGAATGAGCTAAGATACAAGCTAGCAAAGTTTGGATGGCCTAAAGGTGGTAATAATGTAGAAGCTAATGACAGGAGGTTGACCAGGAGGACATGGAACAGTCATGTTTAGTGAGTTTCACATAGATGAGTCAAGGAAGAAGTAGAGTCAAGCAATGTAACAGAAGTGGATGTGCTCAGTTTTAGTGAAGGAGTTGATATGTGATCAAAGACTCAGTAGTATATCAGTGTCAGCACCAAGTTTCCCAGGAGGGCAAAGGTGGCCAGGGAACAGAGCATGTGGTGAAGACTGAGAGAAATCCCTTCAGTCCTACCTATATTCAATAATGTAAAAGTTCTGCTCATACAATATTTTGATAGAAATGACACAATAAATCTGAGACAGAGAATGGTCTAGGGAGATGTAAGAAAAAGCAGTCAAGTCAAATCGAGTTTATTGTCATATGCACACGTACAATGAAAAACTTCCTTGCAGCAGCATCACAGGCACAGAGCATCATATATGCAGCAATCGCAAGAAAAACATAAAATTGTACACAATTTTTACAAGAAAAGAGACAACTAGAACAAAAAAATAAAGTCCATTTTAGTGCAAACGGATCATAGTTTTGCTAAACTGCAGTGATTAGGGTTTTCCGGTTGGATCAAGAACTGAATAGTTGAAGGGAAGTAGCTGTTCTTGAACCTGGTGGTGTGGGACTTCAGGCTTCTATACCTCCTGCCCGATGGTAGCTGCAAAAATGTGGCATGGCCCAGATGGTGGGGATCTTTGATGATGGATGTTGCCTTCTTGAGGCAGCGCCTCCTGTAGATACTACCAATGGTGGGGAGGGAATGTGCCCATGATGTATTGGGCAGAGTCCACTACTCTCTGCAGCTTCTTACGTTCTCGTGCATTCGAATTGCCGTTCCAGACTATGATGCAACCAGTCAGGATACTTTCAACAGTACATCTGTAGAAGTTTGTTAGAATGTCTGGTGACTAGCTGAACCTCCTTAACCTCCTAAGAAAGGAAAGACGCTGGCATGCTTTCCTTATGATTGCATCTATGTGCTGGACCCAGGACAGGTCACCCGATATGTCAGTGTCCAGGAATTTAAAGCCGCTGACTCTCTCCACTGCCAATCCCCCATTGTAGACTGGTGCATGTTCACTCTTCTTCCCCTTCCTGAAATCAACACTCAGCTTTTTAGTTTTGCTGATATTGAGCGAGAGGTTGTTGTTGTGACAACAGTCAACCAGGTGACCTATCTCGCTGCAGTAAGCTGACTCATCGCCACCTGTGATTCATCCAACAACAGTAGTGTCGTCAGCAAATTTGAAGATGGCATTGGAGCTGTGCTTAGCCACACAGTCACATGTGTATAGAGAGTAGAGCAGGGGGCTAAGCACGCAGCCTTGAGGCACACCTGTTTTGATGATCAGCGATGAGAAGGCAGCAATCACAGTGGCAAATAGTTACTCCTCAATTTACTCACAGTCAAGGTCATATGGGGCTTTACTTGTAACATTATTAAAGACAGTTCCAGTGCTGTGGCAGGGCCAGAAACCAGAATGAAAACAAAATCATTGCAACATTTTGTTCAGTATATAATCATAGTCAGACATTTGACTAAAGTAAGTAGAATAGTGTTTGTAATCTGTTGTTAACTATCATGTGACAAAATAGCCCATGATCAAACCTGAAGAAGTACTTCCAGTCAGTGCGTGCAACTACTTGCAAGATGAAGATTGCCTGGAGCATCTGGAAACACTAAATAATAAACTGATAGCCTGGAACATGCGTGTATCATGAAAGCAGAAGTGCTAGAGATACTGATGCATATTAAGGTGGACAAATCCCAGGCCCTGATGAAATCTATCCCAGATTGAAATGGGAAGCAAGGGAAGAGACTGCTGGGGCTCTGATAGAGATTTTGTGTGTCATTTTTAGCCACGGGTGAGGTACTGGAAGACTAGAGGGTAGCTAAAGTTAGTCCTATATTCAAAAAGGGTGGTAAGCATGAGCCAGGAAACTATAGTCCAGTGAGCCTTTCATCAGTAGTAGGGAAAATATTGGAAAAATTTCTTAGCGGTGGGATTAATGATCACTTGAAAAGGCAGGGACTGATTAGGGGAAGTCAGCATGGTTTTGTGCATGGAAAATCTGGCCTCACTAATCTGATTGAGATTTTTTGAGGAGGTTACCAAGAAAATTGAAGAAAGTAAGGTGGTAGACATGGTATTCATGGACTTTAGCAAGACTTTTGACAAGGTCTCACGTTGTAGGGTTGTCCAAAAATTTAGGGTACATGAGGGCTAATGTGTTTTTGCAGACTGGATCCAAAATTGGCTTGGTGATAGGAGGCAGAAGGTAGTGGTGGAAGGTTGTTTTTCTGACTGGAAATCTATAACGAGTGGTATACCATAGGGATCATTGTTATGACCTTTGTGGTTTGTTTTATATATAGACTGTGGTCTGAGAAGTTTGCTGATGACACAAAAATTGGAGTTGCCGATAATGATGGTGGTTGTGAAAGGATACAGAGGGACATGGATCAGCTGAAAAGTCGGGCAGAGTGGTGGCAGATGGAATTTAATCCAGACAAGTGTGGAGTAAGGTAATGCATTCTGGGTTGTCTAATACTGGCTGGACATAGGCAGTAACCAGATTTGGACAGGTACACAGATAGGAAAGGAATAGATGAATATGAGCCAAGTGCAGGCAAATTAGATTAGTGTAGACAGGCATCTCGGTTGGTTTTTGGCCAAAGGGTCTGTTTCTGTGCTGACAACACGTGAAATTTCACTTTAGTTTGTGCCTTTAAATTCTTCCCTCTCACCTGGACTTGCCTATCACCTGTCTGCATGTGCTCCTCCCCCCTCCCCCCCACCTTTATATTCTGGTTTCTGCCCTCTTCCTTTCCAGTCCTGATGAAGGGTCTCGGCCCAAAACGTCGACAGTTTATTTCCCTCCAGCATTTTTTGTGTATTTCACCCATTGTTGATGTTTTTTTTTTGAGTCAATATTTGCCCATCATTCAGCCCACAGTGTAAAATGGCTCCTGCCCATTTCTTGATGGTTCTTTGTCACAATGTCTAGGTCTCGCTCTTCAATTTTGACAGGGCAGGTGTTGCAAGATTCCAGCTGCAGGCTCACAGCAAGCTAATTAACCTCTAGCGTGACATGCACGATTGCTTCAATGATGCCTATCTCCCTACATCATTTGTTGAGCAGCATGAGCTCCTGATACATTAAAACACTGCCAAAAACCTGGCCTATCTGATGAAAATACAAGATCAGGTCAGTCTTCAAGATAATTACAAGATTAATTGTTGATTATGTGGCACCCTCTGCAAAATATAGAGGATTGGAAAAGCATCAAGTTTAATATGCCAAACTTTAAAAATGGAAAGAAATGTGTGGATATCATGTTTGGATCTCAGTTACAGAAACCAAGGTAATATGCAAGAAGAGTTGATCCAACAAGTGTCTGACCATGCCTGCTCTTCAGCTGGAATTGTGCAATAATTTTAATTTAAGTAGCTTGATGAGAACTAGGTGTAATTGGATTGACTACTTTTTTTTAAACCATTCCATCCAATTTTACTTTCCATAGACTGCAAAATTTATTTTAGGTTTTCTTCAGCACTCTAGTCTCTAATTTCTCATTTCTGATATAATTATTATGCATCTTTGACACGTCTTCTCCATAATTCCACCAAATTGGTGATTGGATGAATTGCATGAAATTGAATGTGCAGTATGCAATTTGGATCCAAAACAAAATAATACTTTGGAAATATATTGAAAAGACTGGGATAATAGGGAAGGGAGGAAAAAGATGCTTGAAAGTACTTGTTTGTATGTTTTAGATCATTTGCTTTGGAATCTCAACATTTATATTTACGTCAGCTTTAAAATAGCTTGTTTTAAGCAGGATGGGTTCCAAATTGGGAAATGACTTGTCCAGAAAGACTTCACTCCCTTTAAATGCTGTAATATATAAATTCTTAGAAGAATAAAAAGGTTCAAATTAATTATATTCACTGAATTCACTTGAACTATGTATCCATTAATCCATTTACATTAATCACATTAAAATATTGCCAATTTGAAAATAAGTTTACTTTTGTTGTAATTTGAACTCAACAATTTAGTAGTTTTAATACAAATGAGAAAATTAGTTATATCTTAATTTGTAAAGCATAATTTTGTTGAAATTTAAGATGCTGATCCTTTAAGAATATATAATTTAAACAAAAGTTCTGAACTTCATTATGGAAGTATATTTTGAAGGTGTTGCTACTGCAGCTCATATTATTTCACTGTGAGTGATTAATTAGTCCATCAGGCTTGATAAATTTTGAACAAACTTTTTTTTTTGCAATCCTGAAAGCTTTGAGAAATATGTCAGTTAATCTTTCAATGGCACGGTCTAGGTAAATCTATGCTCCACTGGTGATTTTAGGAATTCCAATTAGCTTTCTTTGAGATTCATGGGATTAAAGAAAGTCAGATGTTCTTGCCAGAGATTACTACTCTGATACTTGCAAGTAGTTGTGGACACTCTGGGATTTTACAAATCCTGTCTTCAGACAGATCCTGGCATCTGACTTCTAGTTCTAATGAGAAAATGTGTGACAAATTTACTATGTTGCTTCTTGCATGAAGCCTGATTATGCTTTATATTTAACATAGAAACACTACAGCACAATTCAGGCCCTTCGGCCCACAAAGCTGTGCCGAACATGTCCCTACCCTAGAAATTACTAGGCTTACCCATAAGCCCTCTATTTTGTTTGATGAGGGAGTGCATAACACAATGGCATGTATACCAGTAATTCCCCAATGCTTCATACTCCACTTCTTCAAAAAGAGAAAATTACATGCCGAATAGGTGCTAAAATAATCTGAAACTAGAATTGATGGACACTTGCTTGGAAGATCTGTGATAAAATATCATGCAAGACGCATAATACAAACCATTTCTGACTAGTGCTGGAAATGTTTTTATTTTTAAAGACAAGGCAAGTGTCATCATGGAATGTAATTCCCAATTCAACGAAAAGGAAACTCTTAAATTGATGAATAATTCACGTTAAATATATTATTTGTGTAAAACTTTAAGCTCAAAGCCCTGCAGGACTCTTGGCTTTTGTGACATATTGGGAAATATCATGAAAGTAATATAATGGATATTAATACTATGGATGAACAAAAACAACCTCAATGATATAAATGAGACAGCAAAAGTCAGAGTTATCAGGAAATTGTACCCAACATTTAAGTAGGATATTCAATGTTATTGTGCTGTTTGGACTATGTGACCTAATGGTAATTGGTCTAATCATTAAGGCCAAAGCTCTGCAATTAACTGCCAAATAACAACCTATAAATCACTTCAATTAAAAAGACCAGTAAACAACAACTGATATGGAGTATGTAGACCGATTAGTGGTTACAAGTCTGAATCATGTAGGGTGTACAGGCTGATTAACTGCATTTTCAGTCAAGAGGTTGCTTTGTTGTGAACAAGGAAAATGACAGTTTCTGCCAGGTGACTAATCAGGGGAAAATGGCCCAAGAAAAACTAATTTCTTTCCCGATCATTTCACGTAGCCTACACATTTTTCTCTGTAGTATATTGTTGTTCTTGAATCAGCAATGGTTGGAACAGGATAGACAAAACAGGAGAAAATGCCAAAATTATTAAGAAAAGTGTACTAAAACACTTCAGTAGGGGGTGTTAGTGATCATTTATAACATAAAACTAGCAATGCTGTGCATTTAAAAGCTTGTTATTTTTATGCTGAATATTTGAACAAGTAGCTTATAGTTTACTGTCTTTTAATCAGGTCTGGCTGATTGCTTCAGGACAGCCTATTTCTAAATTTCATCTAGCAGTTATTGCACATACTCATTTGCTATTGTAAGATTTTATCTGATTATAACCATCTGATTGTGGAGGATTTTTTGATTTCTTTTGTTCGGTGAAGTGATTAGAAGTTTCATTTTACAAAAATAAATCAAATCACTTTGCACACATGATGACACATAATAAATAACAACCTGCTAGCAAAATGACTGGACAAATTTGTTACTTCAAGCCATCGTTTATCTCCAACCTTTCATTATAATCAGTTAAAGAGACTGAATGGGTTTTGTCAGCCACTCCACATGAACAATATTTAATTCTATCAAAAAATACGCATCTCCTTTCAAGTGTGCAAGCTGAGAACTTGCATGCATTTAATTAAATAAAAACAAAAACATGAGCAACTGATTCATCATTATCCTTCAGGCACTCCTGACATCACCTCTCTCAGGACACTTGTATTAAAGGTAAAAGGTTTGAGGTTAGTGCCTACTGGGAACTTACAACAAAAGCTAAAAAGGCTACCAGCAGACATATCAGCACCTGAAAAGGGAAAACAAAAGAGTAACTGATGATTGTGTGCAGAGGCTTCATTAGAAATGGGAAGTCCTTGAACAAAATGAAGACAGGGGAAGATAAACAGGCATAGTATGTATAATATTGACTGTGAACAATGATTATTACATTAAGGCCATTATCCCTTTATGTATTGTGTCAAGTGACTAACGGCTGTCCATATTTAGTAGAAATTTCCAGATGCCTATCTGTGAAGAGTCTTCTGTATATTTCAAGTTGTGGCCTCTATATTCCATGATAGACTTCATTAGAGGAAAGGAACAACTGGGCAAATATTCTTTAAAATGGGTAATGTCAAGTGGATGTCAAAGTCATTGTATAGTTAGTGAAACTATCTGGTAATCCAACCAGGCTGTGTTTTTCTGCATGGAGTTATTAAGGAATAATATTGAACTTTTGAAAAATAAACCTCACTTTTTTCCCCCTTCACCATTCTCTAGATTTACCTGGCTTTTGGGATTTAGATGATGCTCCTAGATGAGCCCATGACTTAGTAAAGTGCTTCCAGTTGTTCAGCTGTTTGATAGATTGGTCAGTGATCCGATCATTTTATTATTTCTGCCACACAAGTAATAAGGAAAAGGAAAAGGAAAACTCCAGAAAAAAGTGGATACTTGTTTGACATTTCCTTGGACATTCTGCAAACAATGTATGTCAACTGCCTCCCTTAGCAATCTATTCTATATACTTGCCACCCTTTACATTTGGTAGGTGATTAAAAACTGTATCTCTATACCCTTTCTGCTGTTCTTCCTGGTATCAATCACTGGGATTACAAATATACACATTACTTAGTAATTTGATATACTTAAAACTGAATAGAACAAGACTCTGCATTTCTATTGCTAAAGCCATAGATGAAACGTGATTGTGTTTATGGCAGTGAATCCTGCCAATCAATTTAATATCAAAAATAAAGTTTGTTAAGTGATAAGGGATGTAATGGGGCAAGTATAATTAGGCAATAGTTACTGTTCTCTGCAGCCAAAAGGCTGTGTTGTCTGTCCAATGCTGGAGTCATGGACCTTTGCGGGGGAGGGGTGGGGTGGCAGGAAGAGAAGAAGAGGAAGTTGCAATGGGAGGGGAAGATCTATTTGTCCTGATTCATGTGGGAACCAACAACAGAGTCTGCCAGGAAGGAACAGTGCATATAAACACAAGAGAACACCTCTACTTAAGAGTCAGACTAGAGGAAAGACAAACCTCAAAGTTGAAAGTCGAGTTTGTTGTCATATACACAAGTATATGTATGCACAGGTGTAATGATAAATTTACTTGCACGGTGGCATCACAGGCACAAAGCATCAGAGATACAACATTCACAAGAAAAATAAATTAAACATAAGTTATACAAAATTATACAAGAAAAAACACAATTAGAACAAAAAAAAACCCGAAGTCCATTGTAGTGCAAAGTAGTCATAGTGTTGCTACACAGAGGTAGTGATTAGGCCGAAAGTTCTTTATTTGAATCCATGCAGCATTTATAGAAAAATAGGTGAATAAATAGCAAAATAGACATGGGTAGGTAGGATGTAATAGCCAATGGTTGCAAAGTGACCAAGTTCAGGAATTAAATATTCCAAAAGATACTTGACTTATAAAAGAGATAGGCAAAGTGGAAAAGAAAGTTTTTATGACAGAGAATAGTATAAAGACAATAGATAGAAATGCTTTTAAATTAGAAGATCAAGTAAAATCAGTTTGGGTGGAGCTAAGAAACAGCTGGTGTCATAAAACACTGAAGGAGGCTTTCTATAGGCCACCAAATAATTTTGGTAATATAGGGCATAAAGTAAATTAGAGGCATAATATGGGTAACACAATAATCATGAGCAATTTTAATCTACAGCAATAGTGTCCAGGACAAAATCATGCAGTGAATATGAGACGGTTTTCTTGATCAGCATGTTGAGGAAATAACAAGAGAAAATGTAATTTTAGATCTGGTATTACATAATGCAAAAGGGTTAATTAATCATTCCATAGTTAAGGGGCCTCAAGGGAAGAGGAGCCCATTATTGGGCAGAAGAGCCTGTTTCCATGCTATATTACTCTATGATTCTACGACTCTATGAGGAGATCAGAATATGACAGTGTTTTAGATCGAGATTGAAAGTCACGTAGCTCGATCTAAAACCAGGGTCTTTAATCTAAGAATTAGTATGAAAAGGTATGATAGCAAACAAACAATGGCTAATAATTACAACTAATAAATAGCCTTTAGGACACAAAAACCTAACAAGGTAATCTTATCGTCTTTCCATAACTATACTCCATAGTTATCCAACATCACTGTGCAGTCATGGAAAATTGCTGGCAAAATGTGGCCAGCAAGATTGAGACTTCCGTGATCATACAGGAA
Source organism: Pristis pectinata (assembly GCF_009764475.1). Classification (NCBI taxonomy): domain Eukaryota; kingdom Metazoa; phylum Chordata; class Chondrichthyes; order Rhinopristiformes; family Pristidae; genus Pristis; species Pristis pectinata. Next base: position 63,766,070 of record NC_067411.1, on the reverse strand, counting down.
TCCAAAACTTGGTGGCATTTCTGTTGAGAAATTCCAGCGGTTCAGTGGGGAACTGCCAGCATTTCCCAGCAAATTGTAACTTAATGTCTCTGTGACTTACTCGAGGTTCACTTCTACTTTGAGTAACTGATACTCTTCAATATGTTGCTTCCTCCATTTGGTGGCTGCCTTGTAGTGACTACGAAAGTCTTGACAGTTCATTATTTAATGCAATATATAGTCCTTGCTTCAGTGATTCAGCAAAAATATAGACAAAGATAAAAAGAGTTTTATCAACATCTCACTAAAATTTGCAAAGGAAGAAACTGGATCTGTCATCGATTCCTTGATTTGAAACTCCAGAAATTCAATTGAATCAATTGACAAATGCTACTGAAATTGAAGAGCATGAAGGAGAAAATTCTGAATCATCCTAAAAAATATAAGAGCACAATAATGAATAAGGGTGGATTGGGGGAGCAACAGGATCTATAAATTCTCAGCCCATCCAATTTCAAGCTTTCCATCTGACCATTCTTTAACTAGAAGAACATTCTATCTAAACAGGATTAAATGATCTCATACCTGGAATGCCAGATACTATTATCATGCATGATTTATGCTAATAGTAAAATACAAAAAAGATAGATAAAATGTTAAAAAAAAACTCTTGCACTTAGTGAGCATCTTTACTGGTCATTCCAATACACATTAGGCCAATGGAATACTTTAGAAGTGTAGTCATGGTGAACATAGCTCCCAAAAATAACAATGTAATAAAAACTAGTAAAAAGTTATCTTTTTTTGGGGGGGGGGGGAGTTGGTGGGAGGAGCGGGAGGGGGGAGGAGAAATTATTTGCAAGATAAATTGTGTGAAGTGGTGCACAGGTTAAAGTTAATCCATGACCTTGTTGAATGGTGGAGCAGGAGCAAGGGCTCAAATAGCCTACTCCTGCTTCTTTTTTAATTTAATATTAGGACACTAGGGACCACTCTCTTTCTTTTCTTTGCAAAAAGTGCCGGGCAATACCTTTTGTTCATCTGGGAGAGCAAATAAGGTCTCTGCTTAGCACTTCAAACAATAGTAGCATCTCTGTAGGAGTAGTTCTCTCTTAGCATTGCAGTGGAGTTATGATCTAGATTTTTGTGCTTGAGTGTGGGCATGGGTCTCGAACACAAAAAACTTTCCACCAACAGAACTACAGCTAACATTGTAAATGTTCCTTAATGTAGGAGTGCAAAGTTGATGAAATTGTATTCAGATCTGTCACTTCTGACTTGTATTGAAAGAGGCTAGCGAAACATGGGGATGTTTTAAGAAGATGAGATAACATTAATCATTTAAATCATTTCAACACTTGAAAGAACTTGCAGTAAGACAAAATATGGTTTACTGCAAAAGTTAAACTTCAACAATGCAGTTTTAAGGTTCAGCAAATTTAAAAAGTGTAGAAGTCTCACATCTAGTTTAATGCAAATTGAAAGTACTAGAAATTGGTAATGCAAAATACACACGTTACAATAGGACTTAAGGCAGATGATAAGAAAATAGACAAATGGAAGCAGCTAAAAAAGTAGCAAATGAGCTGAAACTCAGTTATTTTTTGAAATAACTATTTAAATGTTTTGATTTGCTCAAACTTAAGAACATTTAAGCAAGTCCTGCACATCATTAGAAGAATAATGTGAATAACATTGACATTGCATGACGGACATCCTCAAGAGTTCCAATGCTAGGTGACCAGAAACAAAAACATTTTTGAAGTCAATGCTACTTCATACAGATCCCATCCCAGAGCAAACTAGGATTAAGCAAGGCTTCATCATTGCTCTAAACCTTTGCTCAATTCAATATTGTACTTCATGTCTTGCAAGCTTCCAGCTGGAGTGGAGCTAACCTTCAGAAATAAATGGGGAACTGTTCAATCTACATCACCTCCTCTGCAGAACCAATTGCTCCAACAAGTCATAGTGCAGCAGGGCTAGGACAAAGTGAGGTGAGACAAAGCATTCCTCTACTAAAGGCCAAATTACCTATTTCTATACCATAAGGAAGGCTGTGAGTGGGAACTAAATGTCCAGGGGTACACAGAAGGGGTGGTGTGGCCCTGATGGTTAGCAATGATATAAAATCAATAGAGAGAAGGGACATAGGGTCAGAATAAGTGGAATCCTTATGGGTGGAACTAAGAAATGGCAAAGGTAAAAGGACAATAATAGTGGTGATATATAGGCCCCCTAACAGCAGCCGGAATGTGGACTATAAATTACAGCTAGAAGAAGAAAAGGCATGTCAGAGAGATTTTAACATGAAGGTGGATTGGGAAAGCCAGGAAGGCAATGGATCTCAGGAGAGTGAGTTTGTGGAAGGTCTATGGGATGGCTTTTTGGAGCAACTTGTTGATGAGCCCACCAGGGGATCGGCTGTTTTGGATTGGGTGCTATGTAACGAACCGGAGGTGATTAGGGAACTAAAGGTAGAGGAACCATTAGGAACTAGCAACCACAATATGACTGAGCTCAGCTTCAAATTTGAAAAGGAGAAGCTGATATCAGATGTGTCAATATTTCAGTGGAACAAAGGAAATTAGAGTGGCATGAGAGAGGAACTGGCCTAAATTGATTGGAAAAGTAAACTAGTTGGAAGGATGGCAGAGCAGAAATGGATGGAATTTCTACAAGAAATAAGGGAAATGCGGGATAGATATATTCCAAGAAAAAAGGTTATGAATGGAAAAATGGCACAAATGTGGATAATGAGAGAGGTGAAGGCTAAAATAAAAGCAAAAGGGAGGGCATACAAGGATGCAAAAATTAGTGGGAAAACAGAATACTGGGAAACTTTTAAAAACTTACAGGAAGAAACTGAGAAGGTCATTAGGAAAGAAAAGATGAATTATGAAAGGAAGTTGGCAGATAACATTCAAAAAGGTACCAAGAGTTTTTATATATATATATATATGAAGAGTAAAAGAGTCACGGGTTGATATAGGACCAATTGAAAGTGGTGTGGGAGAGATTATAATGGATAACAAAGAGATGGCAGAGGAACTAAATGAGTATTTTGCACCGGTCTTCACTGTGGAGGACATCAACAATATACCATAGTCAGGGGTCTCAGGGGATAGAACTGAATTCAGTTAAGATTACTAGAGAGAAGGTGCTCTCTAAATGGACTAAAGGCAGATTAGTCTCCCGGACCAGATGAGGTGCACCCCCGGGGTTCTGAAGGAGGTGGTTTCAGAGATCGCGGAGGCATTGGTGATAATTTTCCAGGAATCAATAGACTCTGGAATTGTTCCGGAGGACTGGAAGGTTGCAAATGTAGTTCCACTGTATAAGAAAGGTGGGAGGCAGCATAAAGGAAATTACAGACCTATTAGTCTGACATCGGTGATGGGAAAGTTATTGGAAACGATCCTCAAGGATGAGGTTATGGAATACTAGAGGTGCAAGGCAAGATAGGCCCAAGCCAGCATGGTTTTGTGAAGGGAAGATCCTGCCTGACCAACCTATTGGAGATTTTTGAGGAAATCTCAGGTAGGGTTGGATAAGGGAGAGGCGGTAGATGTTGTGTATTTAGACTTTCAAAAGGCCTTCGACAAGGGCCACACAAAAAGCTGATTAATAAAATGAGATGTCATGGGATTACAGGTAGGATGTTGGAATGGGTGGAGCATTGGCTGGTAGGCAGAAAGCAAAGGCTGGGAATAAAGGGATCCTGTTCTGGTTGGCTACTGGTTACTAGTGGTGTTCCGCAGGGGTCAGTGTTGGGGCCACTTCTTTTTACTTTGTACATTAATGATTTGAATGATGGACTAAATGGTTTCGTGGCTAAGTTTGGAGATGACACCAAGATAGGTGGAGGAGTAGGGAGTATTGAAGAAATAGGAAGGTTGCAGAGAGACTTAGATAGTTTAGAAGAATGGACAAAGAAATGGCAGGTGAGATTCAATGTTGAGAAATGTGCAGTTGTACACTTTGGAAAAAGAAATAAACGGGCAGATTATTGTCTAGCTGGGGAGAAAATTTGAAGTACAGAAGTACAAAAGGACTTGGGAATACTCGTGCAGGATACCCTAAAGGTTAACCGCCTGGTCGGATCGGAGGTAAAGAAAGCAGATGCTGTGTTGGCATTCATTTCGAGAGGTATAATGTATAAAAGTAAGGAAGTGTTGATGAGGCTCTATAGGGCACTGGTGAGATCTCATTTAGAATACTGTGTGCAGTTTTGGGCCCCTTATCTTAGGAAGGATGTACTGATGTTGGAGAGGGTTCAGAAGAGGTTTACGAGGATGATTCCCGGAATGAAAGGGCTTACTTATGATGAGTGTTTGTCAGCTCTTGGACTGTATTCATTGGAGTACAGAAGAATGAGAGGGGACTTCATAGAAACATTTCGAATGTTGAAAGGACTGGACAGAGTAGATGTGGTTAAGCTGTTTTACCTGGTGGGTGAAGCCAGGACTAGAGGGTACAATCTTAGAATTAGAGGGTACCAGTTTAAAACAGAAATGAGGAGAAGTTTCTTTAGCCACAGGGTAGTGAAATTATGGAATTCTTTGCCACATAAAGCTGTGGTGGCCCAATCACTGGGGGCATTTAAGGAGGAGATTGATAGGTATCTAATTCATCAAGGTATCAAGGGATATGGGGATAAGGTCGGAAATTGGTGCTAGATAGGAATAGTATTAGTTTAGCTCATGGAGCAGACTCAATGGGCCAAATAGCCTACTTCTGCTCCTTTGTCTTGTGATCTTCTGATTATTCCAAATACAGATTTTATTTTTTTAATGAAGTATTTTTTGATATGTACAACCTAGGAAAGATGCTTTGTTACTTTTTAGTCCGAGCTGTATAACCAAAGATATCAATGCTATCACAAAGTGTATCCAAAGCATGACATCAAGAGGTAAAAGGACTCCTTTAACCACCTCTCCATCTCCACCACTCCCCACCCATAGGATCTGAAATTGTAAATGTGATGTAAGACGATAAAAGTTTTGTTTGCCAGTGGAAGTTGACTCAGTACAAGAGATCAGAAAAACAACTGTATCACCACAGTATGCACTAGCAATGGTATTGCTCATATGGAGTCAGAACATGGAAACAGGGCCTTCAGCCCATCTGGTCCATGCTGACCAAGATTCCCATCTAAGCTAGTCCTATTTGCCCACATTTGGCCTATATCCCTCTAAACCCTTCCTATCCATGTATCTGTCCAAGTACCTTTTAAGCGTTGTTAATTTACCTGTCTATACTGACCACTCTCCAAGCAAAAAAGTTGACCCTCAGGTTCCTATTAAATCTCTCCCCTCTCACCTTAAACCTATGCCCTCTAGTTCTTGATTGCCCAAGCCTGGGAAAAAGACTGTGAAAGTCCTACCCTCATTTGCCTTCTCAAAATGCACATCTCACAGCTATCTAAATTAAACTCCATTTGCCATTCCTCAGCCCACTTACCCAGCTGATCAAGATCCCTCTGTAAATCCTGATAACCCTTTTCACTGTCAATGACGCCATCTATTTTAGTGTCATCTGCAAACTTACCAACTATGCCTTGTATATTCTCATCCAAATCAATGATATAGATGACAAATAGCAACGGGGCTAGCACTGAGCCCTGGGGAGCACCAGTAATCACATGCCTCCAGTCTGAAAATAACCTTCCACCATCACCCTCTGCTTTCTACCATCAAGACAATTCTGCTATTATTACACAAAATACAAACACAGAATGCTGGAAACACTCAGCATGTCAGGCAGCATCTCTGGAAAGAGAAACATAGGTAATGTTTTTGACAAAGGGTCCTCAACCTTTGTTAACTGTGATTCTCTTTCCACAGATGTAACCTGACCTGCTGAGTGTTTCCACCATTTTACGTCTTTATTATTGATGCGGTCTGAGCATTTCTGGTGTTTCCTGCTTTATTTCAGATTTCCAGCATTTGTTTCCAGCTTTTGTCACAGTATTGCTCACGATGGCTTGGTGAAATGATTAGTTTGAAAGAGCCGAGGAAAACCAGTAGCATCACAGTGGCACAGCTAGTAAAGCCGTTGTCTCACAGCACCAAAGACCTAGGTTTAACCCTGACCTCAGGTGCTGCCTGGGTAGAGTCTGCACATTCTGCCTGTGACCACGTGGGTTCCCTCTGGGAGCTCTGATTTCCTTCCACATCCTAAAGGTGTGTGGGTTGATAGGTTATTTGACCACTGTAAATTGTCTCTAGTAGATGAGTGATAGAATCTAGGTGGAATGTGGAAAAAATAAAAATGGGATTAATGTAGGATTAGTGTAAATGGGTGGTTGATGGTCAGCATGGACCAGCTGGGCTGAACGGCCTGTTTCCACACTGTATCTCTCTATGACGAGGTAACAAATGGAAGTGCTCAGTGCAATTTGATCTAATGACTGGTTGAAAGGTTGGTGATCTCTGATTTTGTCTTTGGAATACAGCAGGAAAGAAGGGATTTGGCAGCACTGCACAGCATACCACATATTTATAAACAAGCATAAAATACATTTATGCTACACATACAGAGGCATGACTTAATAACAGATTTGTATTGTAACTATTACACAAAAATAACCAGGCCTGTTAATTCTATGTTAATTTGCTCCAGTGTTTTTCTGGCTATTTGTAATTATTTTATGAAGCATTCTCTCCTGTCACTCTGTTTTATTCCTTACATTATGGAGCTGTGTGTGATTTACAATATGACTGATCTTTTTCTCTGTTCACTAAGTGATAAAATATGCTTATTTATATTCAGGACAGGTGACTATCTGGATTCTTCAGTAATAAAGGCACATGTCTTTAATATACTAATTGGTTAGCATATGGCACACACTCTTAAATCAAATAAATGAAATCAGATAAAACATCAGCAATTGAGAATCGACATCTCTATTATGTGAAAATTTACAGATTTAAATACAAACTCCACAATTTGGTACCATCAATATCCTAAGATATTCAGAGACAGTGATGTTACCAAATTATAGATTTTGGATTTAAATTTTGACTTAAAAATAATGTCTAATGGCCATTAACTGAATAAATGCATTTCCTCTCCATTGTAAACACCTCAGATCAAGCAAGTTATCCTTGATCTCAGGCAGTGCCCTGGGATCAAGGATAACTTGCTTCCATTTCATTTCTGTGGTTGTCTAGGTGTCTGACGAGGCAAATATGGAACCTGCAGACAGGGCAAGAGGGTAGTTTGGGACATGGTTCACTTGTTTCAATGTTTACCCTGAACTTTGCATCTTCCTGACAATGGGACACAAGAATCTTAAATTAATATTAACTGACACTTTCAATTAAAATGGTACAATGACGACTCATTTTGGGGAAAAAAAGTAGAATATCTTGCAATTGGTGCAGTGTAATCAGGATCTTTGCAATGCTTATTATACTTCATGCATGGATTCAAGTATTTTGCCAAAATGATTCCAGGGATGAGGAACTTAAGTTATGTGGGTAAACATGCCGCATATGATAGAACAGGAGATTTTGTGGAGGTCAGGTATACAAGGGGAACATGCAACTAGCAGTTAGTACAACTCATACAGCAAAATGGAAGCCAGGAGGTTCAGTGTGCATGTGCAAGGTCTTTGAAGAAGCCATTTATTTAGTACCATTTGCTCCAAAGAGAAAAAAAACCCTATGTAGAAAGCCAGAAAGTCAAATGGGAACCCACTTGAGAGGAAATGGGGTACAACAGATCAGTACTACAGTGCTATGGTAAATGGTGGAATCTATAATTAAGGAAGTGGTAACTATGAACTTTGAAAATAATAGCTGGATTGGAGTCAAAATGGATTTATGAAAGGGAAATGATGTATGACAAAAACATGTTGAGGTTCTAATTAGCGGCAGAGAAAAAAGGCAAACCAGTTGGTGTGTCTCTGAACTTGCAAAATCCCTTCAATTAGGTGCCACACAAGAGATTTTTAAATGGAGTACATGGTATTGGGTTAATATACTGATTTGGAAAGATGACTAGTTAACTGACAGAAAACAGAGTAGGGATACATGGGACATTTTGGGTTTGGAGACGTAAAACTAATGGGGTGCCAAAGGGCTAGGTGCTGGGGCCCAGCTGTTTACAATCTCTAGCGATGATTTGGATGGGGAATACACACGTAATATAGGTTGAAACTCTCTAGCGCAGCAGCTTTGAGACCCGACTAGTGCCAGACCACAGAAATTGCCCTTGATCATCTTCCTCTGAGCAGGAGAACTGTTCTTTTTAAGTATAGACATTCCAAGGGTCACACAAGGGTTCCAGGAACTCTCCGTAACCCAAAGTTTCAGCAAGTCAGAAACACTGTTGTCTGAGATCGCGTAACTTGCACAGGTAGGTCAATTAGCTACAGATTAGTACAGATTTTTTTTTAGGTAATTTTAGATTTTAGTTAAAATTCATAATGTAGATCTGTAATACGGATTCAAAACACACCGGACCACAGCAGTTGCCAGACCAGAGTGTTTCAATCTGTATATCGAAATCTGCTGACGACACAACTCTAGGTGGCAGTGTGGGCTGTGAGAAGGATGAAGGAAGGCTTGGGGTGGGACTGGGGGTAGGTGGGAGAGGGGGTGTGGTGATACAGAGAGGTTAAATGAATAGGCTATGACTTTGCAGATGAAATAAAACAGAAAAATGTAAGGTAGCCTATTTTGGTAGAAAAAAAGAGAATAGAAACAGACTTTGTTTTAAAACGGAGACCTGGCGCTTTTGTACATGAATAGCAGAAAGCTAACATGCAGATACAACAAGCAATGAGGAAGGCAAATGATATTTTGGCCTTTATTGCAAGATGTTCTAAGTAGAAAGTATTATAATGGCCCTGATGAAGACAACATCTGGAATATTGTGTATGGGTCTGATCTTCCAACCCAAGGAAGGATATACTTGTGACAGAAGAAGTGCAGAAAAAGTTCATCAGACTGGTTTCTGGGATGGGATAGGATGGAAAGCGTGAATAGTTTTACTGTAGTTTCAAAGCATGAGGTATTCACTACACAAAATTGTTAACTATAGTCTAATAGCAATGGTTGAGGTATAGTTTATCAGGAGGAAAAATGAGCCCATACTTTTTCAAATTCAATAAAATGTGCAAAGTTCTTATAGGGCTTTATAGGGTAGACACAAAGTTGACTATTCCCTGGCTGAGATGTCTAGAGCCAGGGAACATAGTCTCAAAATTAGGATGTTGGCTATTCAGGACAGAAAAGAAATTTATTCAATCAGAGGAGAATGAACTTCACAAGATGCACTACACCCATTCTTTGGAATTCTCTTCCAAGGATGCAGGATCAGATATCATTGGCCTTGATGTAAACTTGTTGAAAGGCAATTTTAAATCAGCCTGCTTTTCTTAAGATTTAAGATATCTTCATTAGTCACATGTACATCGAAACACACAGTGAAATGCATCTTTGCATAGTGTGTGCTGGGGGCAGCCCGCAAGTGTCGCCGTGCTTCTGGCGCCAACATAGCATGCCCAAACTTCCTAACCTGTACATCTTTGGAATGTGGAAACCAGAGTATCCAGAGGAAACCCATGCAGTCACGGGGACAACGTACAAACTCCTTATAGACAGCAGCCGGAATTGAACCTGGGTTGCTGGAGTCAGTCAGGAGAATTATTGATTCCAAAATGGTGCAATACCAGAAGTAATTTAAAAAAGTGATTGACCATGTTTTAATGGAAAATATGCATACTTATTGAGGCTGGAACACCAATAACTCATTGCACAACAGAAAAGCCCTAACTTTTAAAGGACAACAATGGATATGCATTCACATTGCTCCTGGGTGCCAAATATTCTTTCAATAAACAATGTACCTCACCTATGAATTGTTTCTATTTTTTCAACTCATCATAACTCAAATGTCACAAGCTACGAGTTACAGATCTTTCACAAAGAGAAGTAAAAACACAGTAACTCAGTCATTGGAACAGTTCTGTCACCTTCAAAATTATCAATTTACACATTGGAGGGTTGTGCTTTCAACATAATTGACCAAAAAACTCATCTATACAGCATGGAACTCATCTATGCCGACCAAGGCGTCTTCCTTAACTAATCCCATTTGCGTGCATTTGGCCCATACCCCTGTAAACCTTTCCTACCTATGTAACTGCTTAAATGTCTCTTAAACATCGTAATTATACCCACCTCTACCACTTGCCCTGGGAACTCGTTCCATATACCCACTGTCAGACATGGAACATCTTTTAGGAATTACGGAATAGAGATAGCAGGTATTAATACAAACAAGAACCAACCCGTCTTCAAGAAACCTGTTGAAATGTTAAGTATAAGCAGTGATCAGTTTTGAAATTAAGTATCCACAGAGCACAGGCTGCTGGCCCACAGCAAGGGGCTGGTTGTTCAAGATATGGTTTGTAACCTGACATGACCATGAGGTGTTCTTGTCTGCGTCAGTCAAACATAAGACAACAGGCTATGTTAATTAGCCTACATCAAACAAGGCACCTAGAGCTAAGTTACTTTGCACCCTCCTTCCAGAGATCAAGGAGGGCTGTCAGACCAGACTAAATTTTGTCACTTAGCATATTAAACATGGTCATAGGCATATTTGCTCCATCAATAACTGGGATATTTGTGTACTCAGAGTCCGCCCTCACAACATTGATCTTGGGCATCTGGTTCTGCGTCCTCAGAAGCTTTTCGACTATTGTATGAATTAGTTTGTCTCAACAAAGGCGTTTGAACCTTCAGAGCTGTCTTATCAGTTACAATGTGCTCCCACTGTAAATATGTACTTCAATGGAACCATTTGTCAGACACAAAATACTGAAGTAAACAATGTCATTGTAGTTATTGAAATGGTATTGAATCACCTATTGTTAAAATTGTCCTTAAGAGTATAAAAACATGATGTACTTTTGAGTTTGGGAGACCCTTCCGAGGATCTGCTGAGAATGTCTATGTTGTGATGGTACTTACCTGGCAGGGAAGAGTCTGTGATCACTGCCACCGTTCTCCCAGGATGGTAATCACGGATGCTAATCTACGCAGCAGAATTGTGGGTGAACTCGAACGCTGAAGTTGAAGAAGGAAGACAATGGGACTCTTTGCCATCAAGTGGCTGTCTGATGAGAGCTTAACCTGCTGACGTAGGGAGTGGATCCTAATTCTGATTGGGAAAATAATCTAACACCTCTTTCCAGCAACTAAACCTGCTATAACCAACAAACTCCATCAGGATGGCTGCAGTAACGAGCGCCTCGGGAGGACAGGGGAATCGCAACACTGTCAGGATGACAATGATGGACCTCAGTGAGGGGACCCCTTCACCAGGGACCTCTTCATCAAGAAGGACCTGCTGGAGTGCTACTAGTTTGAGGTGAAGGCCATCTACTGCCTCCAGGACTTCTCAGGTAATGGGTACCCAGTGGTATGGCAAAAGACACTACAGGACTTTCAGGATAAGGGGAACAAGGCTCCACTGTCACTATTGAAGGTGCAGCCACTCTTCACCCTCCCCACCCAGAAGCATGAGATAACGATGCACATATTTAACATACACGTGCCCGTTGTGGATGTCCTCGCCTTCCTGCATTGTTGCGTTGAGGGAGCAGGAAGCTGTGTGGACATTAAGGACCTGTTTGGAATCTGGACCAGCAAGCGTCAGGTGAAGGTCAAGCCAAGGATGGACGCAAATGCAGCCATCATCCACCCTCCCTCAGTGTTTGCTATCGGAGGGAACTGGGGGTACATGGTATACACAGGACAACCCAGACTGTGTCGCAACTGCAACAAGTCTGGGCATGTGGCAGCCCAATGCAGTGCAGTCAGCTGCAAAAACTGCAAGCAGGAAGGCCTCCAGACCAAGGACTGCAGAGAAATCAAAATTTGCAACATGTGTTGGGAGGAAGGACATCTCTAGAAGGTCTGTCCAAATTGTACCCGTACCTATGCCCAGGCAATAGGAAGTGGAGCTGACACCAACAACCCCTGGAGGAATGCTGGCACACCCTCTATCAGTGCAGAGGCCCAGCAGGGACTGAGACCAGGACTGAGGAAAGACCAACTACCTCGAGCTCCCAAAGCCTAGCCACAAGTCCCCAGCCCTTTCCCCTAGAGGAGTTGTCAATGGAAGGGGGGGGAGGGCAGAGGGACAAGAAAGGGAATGGTAGGTGGTGAAAAGGAAGAAGTTCCAGAAGACACTACCTAAGAGATAACAGGCTTCTGAGAGTAAAAGTAATGGGAAGGAAAGGGCCATGCAACAGACAGATGCCAGCAACCTCTCCTCATTGGAGGAGGAAGTAAATATGGTAAACCACCAACTCAGGCAGAGAAAGCGTCAAAATGGAGGGGACAAAGAGGAGGGGAGCCTACAGACAAATAAGGGCGAGGGAAAAAAAATTCAGCCTGCCACCCCCAGCTCCAGGAGACTGGGAGTAGCACAGAGGCCATCGGCCCCAGCTCCAGGAGACTGGGAGTAGCACGGTGTCTGACACACCCCAGCTCTGGGAGATGGAGAATGCAGAACAATCAGAGCCAGAGATTGAAACAGGAACACAGACTGATCTCCTCCCAGTGACACCACCAACATCTCCACACCCTGGGGAGGACCATTCCCAGTACCTGACCCCAAAAACAGTGAAGCAGTTCACCAAGACTGTGGGTATGAGGGCTCAGGCTGATGGACAATGGTCTGTATTTACAAACCCTCAACTCCAATAACTATAGAGGTAAAACTGGCATCTTTAAACGTGCACAGTGTGAAGAGCACTGTGCGAGGTGTTAATGCCTTGCAATACCTGGCCAAGGTCAAGGTGGATGTGACTTTTCTACTGGAATGTGGGCTGCTACTCTTCCGCAGCTATCGGAGGTGGTTGCGATAGAGGTCCCAGGGATTGTCAATGTGGGGGGAGGGGGGGGGTGGGGGGGTGGAATGATAGTTGTGCATCAGGCCTGGGGATTCTGCTGTAGGAAGGCAACTTCTCTATCACTGAAGTCAAAGAGGTGGTGGGTGAACAGCTCCTTGTGGTAAGCGTAAAGTACCGTCACAATCCGCTCTGGATAATCAATGTGTACGCCTCACCCGTGCTGAGCGAGCGGCTAGCTGTCCTCCAGCAGCTCCCACCGCTGCTGGTGATGTCCCTACTAGTCGTTCTGGCCGGAGACATCAACTGCATCATTGATGTGTTTGGACAATATGGCAGTGCCGACAGGAGACTGGACAGCAGCTCCAGACTCCTGATGGGAATGGTTAAAGATGCAAAGTTGTGCGATGCCTTCAGCACCCCTGCAGGTGGAGCTCAGCCACAACACACTTGGACTGGAACGGGCAGCTCAGTACGGTCCCAGATAGACTACCTCTTCGTGTCGAAAGCAGTCACGGTCAGATCCACTGACGTCATACTGGTGTTCTTCTCTGACCACTGCCTTCTTCATGCCTCCTGTCACCTACAAGAGGACCAGTAGGCAGGTAGGGGGTCATGGAAGTTGAATGTCAAGCTGCTGACCTCAGAGAACATCGTGGAACTAAAGAGGGGTTACACAGGTTGGAGAACTGTGAAGCCCCTCTTTGACTCTTCAATTCACTGAATGGGAAGCAACCAAGGAGAACATCAAGAGGTTCTTCATCCTCAAAAGTGTTCAGAAAGCAAGACAGAGTCAGAAGGAATTGTGCCAACTCCAGACAGACTTGCAGCAGCTTCTCCTTCTGCAATCGAGGGGGATGGATGTGAGAGAGCAACTCCGAGAGGTGAAGAGCTGGCAAGCTGTGCACTTTGCTTCGGAATCCTCCAAGATCATCTTCAGATCCAGAGTCCAATTTGTGGAGCAGGTTGAGACGTGCTCACACTTCTTCTTCCAAAAGTTTCGCAGGCAGAGTTCTGTGATCCACAGCCTTAAGGAAGAGGATGGCTCATTAACATCCTCTTATTGAGGATCTGCAGATTCTTCTATGCTGGTCTGCAAGACAGAAAGGCTACAGACAGCACAGCCTCCCAGAACTACCTGTCCTCTATCACGGAAGTGTTAGATGATAGCAAGCGGGAAAGTCTGGATCAGCCAGTGACCATGAAGGAGTTGACTGGCTCCATCCGTCTCCTTGGCAGGAATAAAACTCCCTGAAGTGATGGCTTACTGATAGGGTTATACTCCGTTCTGTGGGACTGATGGTCCCAACCTTCTGGAAGTGTATAATGCTATGCTTCTGGCTGGCAGCATGTCAGACTCCATGAGGAAAGGCATCATTACCCTCATCAACAAGCATAAGGGGGAGAGGGAGGACATCAGGAATTGGAGACCTATTTCACTGTTGATTGTGGATTATAAGATCCTGTCCAAGGCCACTGCCAATCGGGCCAAATCTGCTCTGGTACATGTGATCCACCCAGACCAAATCTGTGCTGTACCAGACAGGAAAATCTCCGACAGCCTCGCACTACTCAGGGATACCACCACCTATGTGCAGGACAGAGGGGTGGACACCTGCCTGGTCATCTTGGACCAGGACAAGGCCTTCGACAGGATATCCCACATGTACATGATGGATGTGCTCTCCGAAATGGGTTTTGGGGAGGAAATCAGAAATTAGATCAAACTACTCTACACAGATATCCATAATGCAGTCCAAATCAATGGGTGGGGGACGGATAGTTTCTCCATCAAGTCTGGAGTCAGGTAGGGTTGTCCACTCTCCGGTCTTGTGTGCTGCATAGAACCCTTTGCCGAATCCATCAGGAAAGATGAGAGCTTAAGAGGTGAAATGTACATGGGTGGGTTAGTAAGTTTGCAGATGATACAAAGATCAGTGGTGTTGTGGATAGCGTAGAAGACTGGCAAAGGATAGAGTGGGATATAGAACAGTTGCGCATATGGGCAGAGAAATGGCAGATGGAGTTCAACCCGGCCAAATGTGAAGTGTTGCACCTTGAGAGGTCAAATATAAAGAGACAGTACACTGTTAATGGCAAGACCCTTAAGTGTTGATGAGCAGAGGGATCTTGGGGTCCAAGTTCATAGCTCCCTGAAAGTGGCTACACAGGTTGATAGGGCGGTAAAGAAGGCATATGTCACGCTTGCCTTCATTAGTCGAGGCATCAAGCTCAAGAGTCAGGAAGTTAAGCTGCAGCTTTATAAAACTTTAGTTAGGCCCCATTTGGAGTAATGCACTCAGTTCTCGTCGCCCCATTATAGGAAGGATGCGGAGGCTTTGGAGATGGTGCAGAAGAGATTTACCAGGATGCTGCCTGGATTAGAGGGTGTGCGCTATGAGGATAGGTTGGACAAACTTGGGTTGTTTTCTCTGGAGCAGCAGACACTGAGGGGAGATCTGATAGAGGTTTATAAGATTATGAGAGGCATAGATGGACAGCCAGCATCTTTTCCCCAGGGTTCAAATGTCTGATACCAGAGGGCATGCAGTTAAGGTGATAGGGGTTAAGTTCAAAGGAAATGTGTGGGGAAAGGTTTTTTTTTTAAAAACACAGAGAGTGGTGGGTGCCTGGAATGTGCTGCCTGGGGTGGTAGTGGAGGCATATACGACAGGGGTGTTCAAGAAGCTCTTAGGTAGGCACATCAATGTGAGGGAAATGGTAGGATATGGACATTGTGTAGGCAGAAGGGATTAGTTTAGTTGGGCATTTTATTACTAATGTTATTGGTTCGGCCCAACATTGTGGGCCAAAGGACCCGATCCTGTGTTGTACTGTTCTATGTTCTATGTAACATTGCCAGGCAGTGGAGGCACACAAGTCAAAACCTCCCTGTGCATGGACAATGTTGCCATCTTCCATTCTGGATCCGTGGTTAATTCACAGATTGATCAGCATCTGCGACCAGTTTGAGTTGGCATCGGGGGCCAGCGTCAACTGCAGGAAGAGCGAGGCCATGCTCTTCAGCAACTGGCCCGACCGATCCATCATCCCCTTGACCATCAGGTCTGACTACCTGAAGGTACCGAGGATCTGGTTCGAAGGTGCTGAGACATGCAACAAGAATTGGCTGGAGCAGATTGGGAAGGTAAAACAAAAATTAGGTCTGTGGAAACAGTGTTCTCTGTCAATAACTGCGAAGAACTTGGTTATCAGGTGCGATACTCTGGGCTGCTGTACTTGGCGCAAGTGTGGCCTGTTCCTTTCTCCTCTGCCTTGGTAAGCACCTGGGATGTCTTCCAGTTTATCTGGGGGTCTAAGATGGAGCAAGTCCAATGGGCCACGATGCACAAGTCCCCAGAGAACGGCAGCAAAAGTGTACCCAACATTGCCTGCATCCTGATGACCACCTTCGTGTGTGGTTGTATCAGGCAGTGTGTGGACCCAAAGTACATGGGCACCAAGTGTCACTAAGTGCTAAGGTTCTACCTGGCCCCGGTGTTGCGGTAGATAGGCCTGGCCCTGTTACCGCACAACGTCCCAGTCAGCTGGACGTTGCCACACTACCTGTCCTCTGTGGAAGAGTTCTTCCAAGTAAATGCTTTTGACCACAAGTCCATCAGGCAGTGGTCAGCACAGAACATTCTGCAGACACTGCGGGACAGGGACTCTATGGAAACTGTGGGGTGGTTCCCTGAGCAAATGGTCCAACCCATCTGGCAGAACGCCTCATTGCCAGATCTCACCAACAAGCACCAAGATCTCATTTAGCTGGCAGCAAAAGGGGCCCTCCCAGTCAGAATCTTCTTGTACAGACAACATATCATCCCCAATGCACCCTGCCCTTGGAATGGCTGCAGCGGGGAAGAAATGGCCACCCACCTCTTTGCAGACTGTGGATTTGCAAAGAGGGTGTGGAGACGATGCGAGGGTCTGTGTCCAGGTTCATCCCCAGCAGCTGCGTAACAGGACTCTCTGATCTACGGGCTGTTCCCGGTGACACACACCAAGACAGACATCAAGTGCTGCTGGAAGATCATCAAGTGAAAGGTGCCCTTTGGTCTTCCAGCACAGTGAGATGCCTGTAAGGGAATGCTGCAAACTGGCACAGTCCAGGCTGCCGGAGTACGTACTGAGGGATACACCGAAACTCAGTGCAGCCCGTGCTAAGGCTCTGTGGGGAAGGACCACAGTATGGGCTCCTTTCGTGACCTCACACAGAGGAGCCAAGTTGAACAATAAAAAGGGCGTATTACCCCAGGGGGCCATACAAGTGGCATGGTGCTATGTTTGTTTGTTATTCTTTAAAAAATGTTTTCACTGCTGAATGTAATGACCATGAATGTAAAAGTATTTTTGCACTTTTTCTTCCTTTGTATATGTTTTTTTATTATGAATAAAGTTTATTTTTGAAATATAAAAAAAGCTCATCACGATGACTAAAGACTTTCATATCCATCAGTTTCTCCAGTGACAGTCACAACACCCACCACCTTGTGTGAAAAACTTGCCTCTCAGGTTCCCTTTAAATCTTTCCCCACTCACCTTGAACCTTTGCCTGCTAGTTTTGGACTCTCCTATTCTGGAAATGACTGTGACAAGCCCCTTATGATTTTATAGACCTCTAATTAACCAAAAGCTAATTTGCTGAAATATTTCTGAAACCTCCAAAACAAGAATGATAAAATTATTAGAAATCAATTTTGTTGCAGTCAAAGGAAGGTTTTCTGCTTTATCACTATACACTGTTGTACTTTAGGCCTCAGTCAAAACTAACTGTTGCTCATACTTACAGACTTTATTTTGGAGTTAGAATTGCCTATTCCTATCTTATTGGGTCAATCAATCAGAGCAGGATAATGGGAAATGGATATGCTACAAGAATACCTCCTGGTAGATAATCAGAAATTACCTTTTAACAGAAGTCGAACTCAAGTCTATTCTGATCTTCCAGCTAATGAAGGTTCTTTAAAGATTAGACTCCAGTGAAAAATAACTGGAAGCTAATATTGTCTATTACATTGATTTTTACCCAAATAAAAATCACTTAATCACATTTTTGACATGCATTGTGATGGAATAATGCACCTAAATTAAGAGATTTAAAAATTGTGCAGCGATTTATACTGATTTAATCAGGGTCTGCATTTTATAAGGACTGCATAAGGCAAACCTTTAAGCACCTGACTGTAGTTGCTTTTGCAGTGTTATCTGTATTTGCATAGTATGAGCATATTCCTGCCCTCTATTTTGCTTGCTTTGGAGGGTTTGGGAAACCTCTAAACCATTAAAGTGCTACTATCTGGGGAAGATGAGCAAATTAAAATTAAGCTAAATGAACAGGTATGAAAGGTTAGTGGCAGATATGAAAATAAAATAATTGTCAGCATTTCTAAAGCTAAAAATCTGATGAAATGCACTGACTGGTGTAATAAATATGGAGTCAGAACAGAATCTGTAACAGCAGAACAGAATCCTGGGCATCAACATTTCAGAGGAGCTATCTTGGGCCCAACATATTGATGCAACCACGGAGAAGGCACGCCAGCAGCTCTACTTCATTAGGAGTTTGAGGAGATTTGGTATGTCACCAAAGATTCTTGCAAATTTCTACAGATGTATGGTGGAGAGCATTCTGACTGGTTGCATCACGACCTGGTATGAAGGCACCAATGCATAGAATTGAAAGAAGCTTCAGAGAGTTGTGGACTCAGCCAGCTCCATCATGGGCACAACACCCCCACCAGAGTAAATCTTCAGGAGGCGGTGTCTCAAGAAGGTGTCATTCATCATTAAGGACCCTCACCATCCTGGACATGCCCTCTTCATGTTATTACCATCAGGGAGGAGGTACAGGAGCCTGGAGACCCACTCAACATTTCAGGAACAGCTTCTTCCCTTCTGCCATCAGAATACTACCTCGTTATTCCTCTTCTACACTATTTAATTTTGTAACTTTTAGTAATTTCTATGTTTTGCACTGTACTGCTGCCACAAAACAACAACTTTCACGACATATGTCAGTGATAATAAACCTGGTGGTAGACCAGCACAACATGCTGACCTTCTTCCTGATTGCTGGTTGAGTCTGGTTAGGACAGGATAATGCAGCAGCGAGGAAAAAAAGATGTGTCCATTAGCTGGGATTTTATATTGGTTGGAAGGAAGGATTAGGTGGAAAAAGGCTTAAGATTGCAACTGACTGTATTACCAGTACCAGCTCCACGGTGTGAATTAGCTGCAGCTGTCTTTGCAGAGGTTGGCTGACTGCTCACCAGGAATGTGTACCCGTTGATTACCAGTCAAGTACACTTCTGTCTGCAAATGTGGATGAGTGAATATTAACAAGGTGCATGATGAGGCTGTGGAAAGTTTGGATCACTTCCAATATCCAGGAAGCCACCTCTCAAAGAAGGGAGGCATCACTTTCACCATGATAGGCTTTGGCCATCTAAGGAAAAGGTCATCTTAAGATCAAGACTTCAAATCTGCTACAAATCTCATGGCCTACTGTGCAATAGTAATTTCTGCCCTCCTGAGATATTGACTACCTAAAGCAAGAACCTCAAAATACTGGAGAGATGTCACCAAACACCACCTCCTCAAAAACCTCTGAATCTACCAGAAGAATAAGCCAACAGTGTTCTCTCCCAGGCCAACATCCCCAATTGCCTAATTACACTCAGCTAGCTCCGATGGACAGGCCACATTAATTGCTTGCCTGACATCAGACTCCCAAAACAGACATTGCAACCAACCTCCATCACGACAACAGATTACCAGGTAAACAGAGGAAGTGATTCAAAGATACTGTCAAAGCCTCCTTGAGGAAAACACAAATTTCCCTGGCCCATGACAGCTCAGAATGGTGGAGGAATAATTGGGATGGCACCAAGTCTTGAGTTCCCTCATTGGAAGCCCATAGAAACTCAGTGTAAACTGTGGAATGAGCATACCATCTCCCAAACTATCTACTGCGCATGCCACCAAACACCATCGGCAGAGTTTGTGGATCCCACATTAGCCTCAGCAGTTACTTCTTGTAATTTCCTGCCGAAAAAGAAGCCAAGCCTAGAATGATCATAATTTTTTATGCTTCCATCAAATCCCTTGGTCTCCTTTGTTACAAAGAAATCAACCCCAGTCTAGACAATCTCATTTCATAACCATAATTTTCCACCCTGGCAACCTCCTTGTAAATCTGATCTGCACCCTCTCCATTGCTTCTACATCCTTCCTGTAATGTGGTGAACAAAACTGCACAAAATTTAAGATTGTACACATTTTCCTAAAATTATAGTTTACCCAGAGGGTCAAGGAATAGAGCACTTTTATTGCTCAATGAAGAATTGTCAGTTACTATAATTTATCACAGTAAAAATCAGACAAAACATATAATCCACAATAAATGGGATGATTCCCTCATAGTGAAATGGTCAGACAAATAGTAAATAGCAAGATTTCGCAACACAGCTCAGCACATCACGAAAACCAGTCTCTCCTCCATGGACTCTGTTTACACTTCTCACTGCCTCGGAAAAGCACCCAACCCAGACATTCTCTCTTCTCCCCCCTCTCACTGGGCAGAAGATATAAAAGCCTGAAAGCACATACCACCAGGCTCAAGCACAGCTTCTATTCCGCTATTATAAGACGATTGAATGGTCCCCTTGTACGACAAGACGGACTCTTGACCTCACAATCTATCTCGTCATGGCCTTGCACCTTATTGTCTGCCTGCATTACACTTTCTTTGTAGCTGTTACACTTTATTCTGCATTCTGTTATTGCTTTTCCCTTGTAATACCTCAATATACAGATGTGATGAAATCATCTGTAGGGATGGCATGCAAAACAAAGATTTTCACTGTACCTCAGTACATGTGAGAATAATAAACCTATTTACCAAATAGACCATGGAAAAAGGCCCTTTAACCGCTAGAATTCACCCATCTGCAACAATTGTATACTAGTCCCATTTTATTCCCTCTGCATTCCCCTCAACTCTCCACAGATTCTACCACTCACCTACAGACTAGGGGTAATTTACAGTGGCTAATTAACCAACCAATTCACGTCCTTGGGATGCAAGAGGAAAGCAACAGGGTCACAGGGAGAACGTGCAACCTCCACACTGACAGCACCAGGGGGCAGGATTGAACCCAGGTCACTGGAGCTTTGAGCCAGCAGCTCTACTTTCTGTGGCACTGTGCCACCTGAGGATCAGCTATGGGCAGCAACAGTCTTTTTTTTCCTGTTCTTCTTAAGCTAATAATGATAATTAAGCCACAACTAACATTAACTCCACCTCGAAGGCATCTAACCAAGAGCTGTCTTTTTACCCTCACACACGGATTTAAAAATCCTATTTCAAGGGGTCAGCTAATCCTCTCTGTCCATCATTATCCTAATTATCTCAGCCCATTAATAAACCAGTAACAACCGAACAGGTAACCCAAACAACTGATCCTTGATTAGGCGATGTAGTCATGACCCTTCTCCTCTCTGACTTTACTGGTGGTCTCAGTCCCTGTTTAGACAATTTCTGCTAAGCCTATCCCTGATGGCAACAAATTAATTGACTTTTGAATTGACATGGAATCTGTTGGTATTCACACCAGAACTTCGCTTTCCTTCATCTGCATTCTAGCTAGCGCAGTGTGTTTGTTTTATTTCTCCAGAGGAAATGTAACAGGAACACAAACTGTTGTCCTTAGTGCTCTACTGAAAAACATCCATTGAATCTTGTTAAAGAATGCTGTCTCTACATCCTTTTCTTGTAGTTTCCTCCTGATAAACTAGACCTTGACTATTACTATTAGAGTATGTGGTTAACAATTTTGTACAGTGAATACCTCATTTTTTCCAACTACAGTAATATTCTTGTATCAAAAATAAACTTTATTCAGAATAAAAAATATATACAAAGGAAGAAACAGTGCAAAAAGCTTTTACATTCATGGTCATTACAGTCAGTAAACTTTTTTTTAAAGAAAGCAAAACAAACAAACAAATAAATATAGCACCAACCCAGTTGTGTGGTCCCCTGGAGTGACACACCCTTTTCATTGTTCAAGGGGCTCCCCCACCCAACTGTGTCCCTTGGTAGCAGAAGGATCCTAGACTGTGGTCCTTCCCCACAGAGACTTAGCATTGGCTACACCGAGGTTCAGTGCATCCCTCATCTTACTGTGCTGGAAGACTAACAAGTTTCGGGCAGACCAAAGGGCATCCTTCACTGAGCTGGTGACCTACCAGCAGCACTTGATGTCTGGCTCGGTGTGTGTCTCCGGGAATAGCCCATAGATCAGAGAGTCCTCTGTTACACAGCTGCTGGGGATGAACTGGGACATGGACCCTCGCATCCGTCTCCACACCTCTTTGCAAATCCACAGTCTGCAAAGAGGTGGGTGACCATTTCTTCTCCACGGCAGCTGCTCAGAGGCTTTGGGAGTGATATGTCGTCTGTATGGAAAGACTCTGACTGGGAGGGCTCCCTCACCGCCAGCCAAGCGAGGTCTTGATGTCTGTTGGTGAGATCTGGCAATGAGGCATTCTGCCAGATGGGTTGGACATTCTGCTCAGGGAACCACCCCACAGTATCCATAGTATCCCTGTCCTTCAGTGTCTGCAGGATTTTCCGCGCTGACCACCGCCTTATGGACTCGTGGTCAAAGGTGTTCACTCAGAACTCTTCCGCAAAAGACAGGTAGTGTGGCAACGTCAAGCTGACTTGGATGTTACGCGGTAACGGGACCAGATCCATCCTCCACAATACCTGGGACAGGTAGAACCTTAGCACGTAGTAACACTTGGTGCCCACGTACTTTGGGTCCACACACTACCTGATACAACCACACATAAAGGCGGTCATCAGGACGAGGGCAATGTTGGGTACACTTTTGCCCCCATTCTCTGGGAAAATGCATTGTGACCTGTCGGACTCACTCCATCTTGGACCTTCAGATAAATTGGAAGATGTCCCAGGTGATTACTGAGGCAGAGGAGCGGGGAACAGGCCACACCTGTGCCAACTACAGCAGCCCTGAGAGCATGTCGCACCTGATGATCAGGTTCTTCCCAGTTATTGACAGAGAACGCCGTTTCCACAGACCCAGCTTTTGTTTTACCTTCCCAATCTGCTCCAGCCAATTCTTGTTACATGCCTCAGCCCCTCTGAACCAGATCCCCAACACCTTCAGGTAATCAGACCTAACGGCGAAGGGGACATTGGATCAGTCGGTTATCGAAGAGCATGGCCTCACTCTTCCTGCAGTTGACTCTGACCCCTGATGCCTACTCACACTGGTTGCAGATGCTGATCAATCTGCAAACTGACCATGGATCCAAGCAGAAGATGATGACATTGTCCATGCACGGCGAGGTTTTGACTTGTATGCCTCCTCTGCCTAGCAATGTCACCCTTTTTATGCTCTCGTCCTTTCTGATGGATTCGGCAAAGGGTTCTATGCAACACATAAACAGGACAGGAGAGCGGACAACCCTGCCTGACTCCAGACTTGATGGGGAAACTATCTGTCTCCCACTCATTAATTTGGACTGCACTATGAATATCTGTGTAGAGCAGTTGGATCCAATTCTGATTCCCTCCCCAAAACCCATTTTGGAGAGCACATGCACCACATATGTGTGGGATATCCTGTCAAAGTCCTTCTCTTGGTCAAACTACAGTAAAGCTCCAATTATCCACAAGCCAATTGTTCAGAAATCCTGATTGTGTGGAAGCTGGCTCACCAGGTGATGATTCCAGCACCCCCTTTGACACATAGCAGGGCCCTGGTTCCTGCTCTCCCTTTAAACATCTAATCTGGTTTCCTTTCCTCCTTTTAAATTCAGAGGCCCTGTGTCCTGTGCTCCCTTTAAAATCATCATTATACTACTGTGCAACATCTATATAAAAAAATGGATTTTAAAAAGGGTGTTGGATAATCATTTGGAATAACATCCAATAATTTGGAAAATTTGCTAGTCAGCACCGATGTCCCAAGTGCACTAGATTAATGGAATTTCCCTGTACATTTCTACCAACCAACTAACAACCCAACTTAACTTATTAATGGGTGTTCTACCCAAAACTCTAGTTTTGATCTAAATAGTGTTTTACAGTTCTAGTAAAACAACACTTTTTCCCCCCATGCCTCATATGATAAAAGTATCCAATATGCCTTCTTAACTACCTTTTCTTTATTTGTTCCCAGAACGTAGACTTCACTGGATATGCTGGCAATTATTGTCCATGTCCACTTCTCTTCCTCTACCCCACCCCCCATCTGAGGAGCCAACCACATAACGTGACAAGATCTGCTACAGGCCCGATCGAATAACAACGGGAGGTTGCCTCCCCGAAGGGCATTAGTGAACCAGAAGGTTGTTAAATTGTCCAGTAGCTTCATTGTTACCAATGGGGAAACCAGTTTTTTAAAAAATTTGAACTGTTATTTTAATTCCTTGAATTTAACTTGCTGCCGTGGTAGGATTTGAACTTGTGCAACTGATAAATGGTCCAGAATTCTGAATGCTAGTCCAGTAACTTAACTGATAGACCACTGTACTATATCTACCTCTCTTGTTCCCTTTATAAACCTTTGCACATACATTCCAATCTCTCTCCATTCCTTTACACTTTCAGTATTATGTATTCCCTTGCCCTGCTTGTCCTCCCCAAATTCGTTATCTCACTTTAGTGCCCACCTAACCACTCATTAATTTATCTTGCTACTTTTCTTTGGATTTTGGCTTTTACTTTCCTGATCAATCTGGCATGTAGGACTTTGATTCAAAGACTGCCAAAATCCTTGCTAAATTTCACATCAAGTGCACGACCCCCAACAATCTTCTTTGCTACCTCCTCAGAAAGTTCAACTGCTGGCTATACAGAACCTGCCCTTTATAAAATCCATACCAGAATAAAATCAAATTAATTTGTTATTGCATGGGAGCTTGGAAATAGATTTGGTTTATTATTGTCACATGTACTGAGGTACAGTGAAAAACTTGTCTTGCATACTGTTCATACAGATCAATTCATTACACAATGCATTGAGGTAGTACAAGGTAAAACAATAATAGAATGCAGAGTAAAGTGTCACAGCTACAGAAAAAGTGCAGTGCAGGTAGACATTAAGGTGCAAGGTCCTAACAAGGTAGATTGAGAGGTCAGGAGTCCATCTTATCATACTAGGGAACCATTCAATAGTCTTATAACAACCTGGTTGTACGTGCTTTCAGGCTTTTGTATCTTCTGCCTGATAGGAGAGCAGAGAGTGTCTGGGGTGGGTAGGGTCTTTGATTATGTTGGCTGATTTACCAAGGCAGCAAGAAGTATAGACACAGTCTATGGAGGGGAGGCTGGTTTCCATGACATGCCGAACTGTCTGCAGTTTCTTGCGGTCACGAGCAGAGCAGTTGCCATACTAAGCCCTGATGCATCCAGATAGGACACTTTCTATGGTGCATCAATAAAAATTGGTGAGGGTCAAAGGGGACATACTACACTTATTTGGCCTCCTGAAGTAGAGGCGCTGGTGAGTTTTCTTGGTTCTGGTGTCCATATGAGTGGACCAGGACAGGTTATTGGTGATGTTCACTCCTAGGAACTTGAAGCTCTCAACCCTCTTGACCTCGGCGCCGTTGATATAGACAGGTGCATGTGCACCGCTCCCGTTCCTGAAGTCAATGACCAGCTCTTTTGTTTTGTTGACATTGAGGGAAAGGTTTTCATGACACCATGTCACTAAGCTTTCTTTCTCCTTTGCTATGCTCTGACTCATCATTATTTGAGATATGGTCCACTACAGTCGCGCCATCTGCAAACTTGTTAGAGCAGAATTTGGCAACGCAGTCATGAGTATATAGGGAGTAGAGTAGGGGGCTGAAGATGCAGTCTTGTAGGGCACCAATGTTGAGAATAGTCATGGTGGAAGTGTTGCTGCCTATCCTTACTGATTGCAGTCTGTTGTTCTGGAAGTCAAGGATCCATTTGCAGAGGGAGGTGTTGAGTCCCAGGTCCCAGAGTTTAGTGATGAGCTTACTTGGAATTATAGTATTGAAGGTGGAGCTGTAGTCAATAAACAATAGTGTAATGTAGGTGTTCTTTACTGTCCAGATGCTCCAGAGATGAGTGTAGGGCCTAGGAGGTGGCATCTGCCGTAGATCTGCAGTTCCGAGTCCCAAGTCCCATAGTTTGATGATGAGTTTGCTTGGAATTGTAGTATTGAAGGTGATAAATGATACTAATAATGGCTTTATTGATGTTTTGGCAATATCCTATAGTTCCAACTATTTTCCAAAGAAAATGGAGAATAATATCCTTATATATAATTTATATAAATAACTTAACAGTACCAAAGCTTAATGTAAATACAAACTAAATGACTTTTGGTTTGGGTACCTTATCCTGTACCTCAAGCAATTAAACTGAGCTGTGCATGCTGTCTGGAGGTGCTGAAATGCACGTTTCAAATCAATAGAATCTCTACTTCATTAGCACATACATAAGAAAAAAATCAGTTTGGTGAGCATTAAAGTACGATTTTTGTGAAAGGTAGCACAAAAATATCGTTGAAGTGAAAGGAGTGAAACTCTTGGTGCTGCTGGCTGCACATTAAGGCAAGTAAGGACTGAAACCATGTTGTACTTTGCTGTCTCCTGCAGTCATCTTTACCGACTGGGGCTAAACTTTGCAGGGCTGCAAAATCGGAACTGAACAGAACATGTTTGACGAAGTAATTATTAGCCAGCTAATTAGCATATTCAAGAGAGTAATACTTATTATGCACATGTATAATTTTGCTAGTTCTAATGAAGGGACTTCATTACCTCCCTCTGTAACTGGATCCTTGACTTTCTAACAAACAGACTGCAATCAGTGAGGAGAGACAGCAATACCTCTGGCACGATTATTCTCAACACTGGTGCCCCACAAGGCTGCATCCTCAGCCCTCTACTCTACTCCCTATACACTCATGACTGTGTGGCCAGATTCTGTTCTAACTCCATCTACAAGTTTCCAAATGATATCGCCGTTGTACGCTGTATCTCAAACAGCGATGAGTCAGAGTACAGGAAGGAGATAGCTTAGTGGAATGGTGTCATGACAACAACCTTTCCCTCAATGTCAACAAAACAGCTGGTCATTGACTTCAGAAATGGGGGCAGTGTACATGCACCTGTCTACATCAATGGTGCTGAGGTAGAGGGGGTTGAGACCTTCAAGTTCCTGGGAATGAACATCACCAACAGCCTGTCCTGGTCAGATCATGTAGATGTCATGGCCAAGAAAGCTCACCAGCACCTCTACTTCCTCAAGAGGCTAAAGAAATTTGATTTGTCCCCTTTGACTCTCACCAACTTCTACCGATGCACCATAGAAAGCATCCTATCTGGATGTATCACAGCTTGGTATGGCAACTGCTCTGCCCTGGATGGCAAGAAACCGCAGAGAGTTGTGGACACAGCCCAGCACATCACAGACACCAGCCTCCCCTCCTTGTACTCTGTCTTTACCTCTCATTGTCTTGGTGATGCAGCCAGCATAATCAAAGACCCCACCCACCCGGGACATTCTCTCTTCTCTCCTCTTCCATTGGGTAGAAGATACAGGAGCCTGAGGGCAGGTACCACCAGACTTAAGGATAGCTTCTACCCCACTGTGATAAGACTATTGAACGGTTCCCTTATACAATGAGGTGGACTATGTCCTCACGATCTACCTTGTTGTCACCTTGCACCTTATTGCACTGCACTTTCTCTGTAGCTGTGACACTTTACCATGTACTGTTATTGTTTTTACCTGTATTACCTCAATGTACTCTGTACTAATTCAATGTAACTGCACTGTGTAATGAATTTACCTATATGATCAATTTGCAAGACACGTTTTTCACTGTATCTCAGTACAAGTGACAATAATAAACCAATACCAATACTTCAACATGAAGCTTCTTGATTTAGAAGATAGAACAGTACAACACAGGAACAAGCTCTTCAACCCATGATGTTTTGCTGAGCTAATTAAACTAGTAATTAAATACCTAACTAAATGAATCCCTTTTGCCTACACAATGTCCATATCCCTTCATTCTCTGCACACCCACGTGCCTGAAAGCTTCTTAAACACCCCTATCATATTTGCCTCCACCACCACCCCAGGCACCACATTCCAGGCACCCACCACTCTGTGTAAAAAAAACTTGCTTTGCAGATCTCCTTTGAACTTACCCCCCCCCTCACCTTAACTGCATGCCCTCTAGTATTAGGCACTTTAACCCTGGGAAAAAGATACCGATTGTCTACACCTCTCATAACCTATTGGGTCTCCCCTCAGCTTCCGCTGCTCCAGAGAAAACAACCCAAGTTTATCCAACCTCTCCTCACAGCATATGCTGTCTAATCCAGACAGTATCCTATTAAACCTCTTCTGCACCCTCTCCAAGGCCTCCACATCCTTCCTATAATCGGGTGACCAGAATCGAATGTAATAGTCCAGACGCAGAAGGGTCCTGCCGTTAACAGTGTACTGTCCCTTTACATTTGATCTCCCAAAGTGCAACACCTCACATTTGGCCAGATTAAACTCCATTTGCCATTTCTCCACCCATATCTGCAACTGATCTATATCTCACTGTATCCTTTGGCAATCTTCTATCTATCACAACATTTCCAATCTGTGTCTCACCTGTGAACTTACTCACCCACCCGTATGTACTGTACCCACACACACTATATTATATCTATACACATACACACACACACAGCAGAGGTCCCAGCATGGACCCTTACAGAACATTACTAGTTATGGACCTCCAGCCAGAATAAGTCCCATTGACCACTATTCCTCTGTCTTCTATGGGCAAGCCAATTCAGAATTCAAAAGGCAAAGTTACCGTGGATTTTATGCATCTTAATCTTCTGGATGCGCCTACCATGAGGGACCTTGTCAAAAGCCTTACTAAAATCCATGTAGACAACATAGCTCTACTTTCATCAATCACCCTTGACACATTCTTGAAAAACTCAGTCAAGTTAGTAAGATATGACTTACCCCGCACAAAGCAATGCTGACTGTCCCTAACTAGGCCATGGTTTTCCAAATGCTCATAAATCCTATCCCTAAGAATCCTCTCCAATAGCTTCCCTACCACTGTCATGAGACTCACTAGTCTATAGTTTCCAGGATCATCCCCATTTCCTTTCTTGAATAATGGAACAACATTGGCTACTCACCAGTCCTCTGGCTAGAGAGGACTTGAAGATCTTGGTCAAGGCCCCAGCAATCTCATTTCTTGCCTCTCTCGATAACCTGGGGTATATCCCATCAGGCCTTGGGGACTTATCCACCTTAATGTTCTTCAAAGACCCAACACTACCTCTTTCGTTATCTCAAAGTGCCCCAGCATATTAGCATGCTCCATATTGATCTCACTATTCTCCACATCCTTCTCCTTGGTAAATACTGACACAAACTACTCATTTAGGACTTTGCCCACATCCTATGCTTCCAAGCACATGTTCCCTCCTTTATCTTTGAGTGGTCCTACCCTCTCCCTAATTATCCCCTTGCTCTTGATGTATAGAATGCCTTGGGATTCTCTTTAATCCTAATTGCCATGGACTTTTCAATGGCCCCTCCTGGCTCTCCCAATTCCCTTCTTGAGTTCTTTTCTAGTTTCTTTATTCTCAAAGGCTCCATTTTCAATATTTAATTTAGCATATGTTCTTGCTCTTCAGGGGAAAGGATAAATGGGTGCTGCCAATCATGCCCATAAATATAAGCAATTTGTGAGGGCAGGCTTAAGAGCTGGGTAAAACACCTAGTTGACATTTGTCTGGATTCTGCAGTCCAATGCCACACAATAGAACATAAGAAAACTCTACAAAAGCAGTGAAGCAGAAATAACATATAGCACCCCCTTTACATGATGTTAGTGGTATTAAAAATGGAATATCACATAGAATCTTACACTGTTATGTAGCAATGAGCTGAAGTCAGGGCTGTATTTTCATGATGTGCAATGTCCTCTCCATTACATAAAACATCGATCCTTTGACAACCTTTAGCTGTCACATCTAATGCAGAAAGGAGAGCAAAGGGCAGATGGGAAACAACTTTAAAATATCCTTGATGTGGGGAAAATGGCAAAAAGAAAAAAAAAATCAAAAGCACTAGCTGAATGTATGTAGCATGCATGACAAGATAGAAAACTGATGGGGCAAATAGACATACACATGTATGATCCAATAAGCATTAAGGACACTTGGTTGCAAAGTGACCAAAGTTGAGAAATATTCCAGGAGATAGGCAAAAGGGAGAAGAGTGGTAGCCCTGGAGATAAAGGATGGTATCAAGTCAGGAGACAAAGGATTTTAGCTCAGAAAAATGAAGCAGTAGAATCATTTTGAGTAGAGCTAAGAAAAAGTAAGGGGCAGAAAACACTGGTGGGAGATTCATAACTCCCAAACATAATACAGAATACAGAATAAAATACAGAACTGCTAAAACAGAACACAGTTTAAATTAGGAAATTAGATGTGCAAATAACAAGAGTAATACAGTTATCTTGGGAGACCTTAATCTACATATAAACTGGCAAAGCAAGCCAGTGGTAATGGTATGGAAGACAAATTCTTGGAATATATACCAGATGGTTTTGTAGATTAGCATGTTGAAAAACCAGGGAAGGAACAGGTTATTTCAATCTAGTATTCTGCAATGAGAAAGAGCTAATTATTAACATGGTATTTATTCAGGGAAAAGTGATTATATGAACTCTGTACAAAGATCAAAAGTGAATTACTTCAATCCAAACCAGGATTTTAGCTCTAAATCAAGCAAATTTTGACCTCTCTCTTATCTATTAAACATATTGCTCTATTAAAATCGTCACCCTTTCACCCTTCATCCTTTCAGAGATTTTCTCTTTGCACTGTTCAAAAGTTTAAAATCTAAATTGTTTTCTCACTTTCCAAGTTCTGATGAATAACCTTTAATGTGAAATATTTACTGTTTCTCTTTCCACAAATACTGCCTGACCTACTGAGTGTTTGCAGCATTTTTTGTTACATGCAAATCCAAATCATCTCTTTTTTTTAAATATAAATTTTCTCTTTATGCTTCTGGGAGCATTTTTTTAAAGAGACAAATATGCTGCAAGGCAGTATTTTATCCAGGTTTTCTGTGAAGTGGGAGAGCAGAACCGTGCACGGTGTCATAATGTTACAGGGAGAGTTCACTTTGAAGGTGTATTTTATATAAGACAATTAATCAATATTCATCACTCATGAAAAGTTAAACACTTTATTTGGTAACATGACCTGACAGATATACACACTCTTTGTAAAAGGTTCCAATTGCTGATATATGTTGATTTAAATATTCCCTGTAGCTTACAAAAAATGCAAACTACACTAGTTTGCTATGATTAACATTCAAAGATATGCAAAAAGCACACTTATAATTAAAGTGCCATGAAAATAGTTATAATTTGAGACTTTGAAGTCTGTTCTTAGCCCTTGGGATTAATCATGGAAAATGGTTGCTTAACACCAAAAACCATTATGTTAAATGACTGAGCTTACCTTTTTCCACCCCATCTAACACATCAAAAATTCCCACATGTGCCCTTGTAAATAGAATTCACTTTCAGTTCAGTCTTTGTGATGAGCTGTCTTTTTATTTTCCCTCACGAGACTCCTTGCAGGTAAGCCTAAAACTACTATTACATGGAAGGCAGGAAGCTCCTTTATAATTTACCATCTGAAAGAATCGGTGCAAGGACTCATATTTGTGATATAGTTTGCGACCCTACGTGTCCTGCTGTATCACATTCAATACCAGTGATGCTGTAGAAATGGTTACAGCAACAAGGGAGAGAAGAAGCTTTTTTAAAAAAAACTACAATAAAAAGGGTTCTGTTTGGGATAAGATTACAACAGTAATCCAGTCCAATCTGTCTCATAACCTCTATTTATTTTTGGTTTAGTTCCAGTCAGGAACATTAGCACATCAGGCAGAGGTCGAATCTAACCTTCACAAAGCTAGTGAATAGGCATTATTAGAGCAAAGTTACACTTTAGTTACTGATATAAAAGGCCCTGACTGCAGCCAAGACCTTCCAGTGGATAAATCCATCCCCTTCCTGTCCCCTGGCTATTCTTAACTGAAAAAAAAGTTTGAATGAAAAATACACTTCAGGTTATAATATATGGTATGATTGTTTCATAATATAGGAGGGAAAGCTTGATTCAAACAATATCAATGACTTTATTCTGTATTGTGCAAAATGAATGAAGTCTTTACCGGAAAAAAATGTCCATGTGTTTTGAATTATTTCCTTTACATAGTTACTACACGGATTTACTTTCCTAGATTTCTGACTATGGGCTGTAGTTGGGAAAGGGACTGGAGAAACATGTTAAGTGTCCTGCCACTGACTAAACTCAACTCTCACGAATTTGAATTCTCATTACAGCAGGGTTCTAGGGAGGTACGGATTAAATGCAGAGACGCATCTGAACTACAGTGCTGGAGACAATCAACAATAGTTTAACCTCCTGGTAAGCATTCACAATCAATTGTTGCTCCAACAGATCTATTCATTTGAATTTAGCAGGGGTCATTGACAATTCAGGCTAGACAATTCCACTTTTGGGAAGGGGATAACTTACTTTGAAAGAAAAACATCCAGGAGGGTGAAACAAGGTAGAAAGGAAGAGAAAGTTGTGAACACATAACAAACATTGAATTGACGACAGGTAGCATCTTGTTTTAATCAAGTAATAAAGTAGGGAAGCATGGCATTTCATTTTGTTTTACAAAGATAAGTTGCACTGATTGAACTAAGTGATTCTGATCATAATTGTTGCTCTGTATGTTCAGTCACTGTGAAATAAAGCAGCTTATCATTGGTATCAAGTCTTGCATCAGTCTGCCTTAGAAGAAATTAAAGGTAGTGCATGGGGAAAGGACAGAATAATCAATTCAGATTACAAAGGGGGATTACTGTTAAATCACCAACTGGATTACATCTCATAGAAATAGATAACACAAGTCAACTGTGTTAAAAATGATATTGGCACCGCTTGCAGGAGCAAGAGACACTAATGGAGCGGAGAAGGTAACTACACCATAAATAAATTTGTAATACGAATATCATGCTATATGATCACAGGAATTAAGGGAATTCTGATTTAAAGATACCAGTTTTGGTCAGTGGTAGCACAATCAACTGAGTAAGCAATTCAAACTATACTGCAAATACTTAAGCACATAATCAGAGGTGGTATTTTAGTGTAATGCTGAGACTGCTCTTGTGTGCAATGTGCCATTTCCCAGAAAAGATGTTAAACCAGGACTGTTCTCTCAGGTGGTCGCAGAAGGAAGCACAATTGAGAGAACAAAGGCAAATGTTCATTCATTTCGTTTTCTGGTTAGTATGTGCCTCTCAACAAACACCAGCATCTAAGGTGCTTTGGGAGCAACATTTTTTTTCAGCAGTACTCCTACCCTGTATTTTAGTTACTGGAATCTCTCAACTTCACAACACTGAACATGCAGCCAGAAATGTGCATCCCCCTCAGTGCTGAAGGAAGGGATCATCAACTACTTACAATTTTGTTGCTGGTTGATCTCATCTGGCTGCTGCTATAACTCTACAATGCCTAGTGTTTCCTATAGCTGCTTCAAGTTGTAAAACATACTCTACAGAGAATGGTCAGCATAAACTAGTTATTCCTTGACATGAGTGATTTAGTCCACTCTAATTAGCTGCAGCTGCCTCTGATTATGAGTGGAGAAGGGCGTGAAATGGTTCACATGGTTCAATGCCTGACAATTGTGAGATGTAGGTGTTAAATTTGCACAGGTGTGGTTGAGCATACAGGTGTTAGGTATGAGTCCCAATTGATAGAGAATATTGGTTTATGAGTGATGGGGTGAGGTGAATTGAACTGAGTAGTGTCTGTGACTGCTGGTGCACATGGCAATTAAAAATGCTTTCACTAACTTTAACCAGTTGTGCAAAGTCATTGAGCTTTTGTGGCACTGACCGCCATAGGTATCTGACTCTCCTACCTTCAGAGTGTGTTTGGAGGTCTCATAGCCTCCTGTTGTATATCTCCTTTCCATTCCAGCACCAGTGCAACATCTGAGGACCTTCCAACTTGCTCTTTCCCATGTTGCATCAATATCCTGAGGCACAGTGGCACAGCTGCTGCCTCACAGTACCCGAGACCACAATTCAATCCTGACCTATGGTGCTGTCTGTGTGGAGTTTGCATGTTCTCCTTATGACCGAATGGGTTTTGTCCAGGTGCTCTGACTTCCTCCCACTTTGCAAAGACATGTAGGTTGGTAGGTTAATTGGCCACTGTAAATTGCCCTGGTGTGTAGATGTGTGGTAGAATCTTGGGGGAGCTGATGATAATGTGGGGAGAATAAAAAAGGGATTAATGAAGAATAAGCATAAGAGGAGGTTGATGATTGCTGAGAATTTCATGGGATGAAAGGCCTGTTTCTTGATGAATATCTCTTTGTCTCTATTCTGATTCACTGTTAAATGACTAACCAGAGTCTGCTGCAGTTGCAGTTTACCTCACATTTAAGAGGTGCAGTCTATGATGACTACTATCAGTGTTTAGCTGTATGTATTCACAGGGAACATATGGGCAATGCAATTAATGGTGGTTGGACTCAGAAGACTATTCTGAGCATGCAGGACCAAGATGGCATGGTGCCTGTAAATCCAATGAGTAGGGGAGGGGGTTAATCACATCTCGCAATCTTTGTGTCTGTTTCCGGGGGTACTGAATTTAGCTATTGGATTGTCATCTATCACGTTGTTTTATGTGGGACGTTGATGTGCATAAATTGGCTGCTCTATTTTCCTGTATTATAACAACAACTACACTTCAAAATGTACTTCATCTGGCTTTGCCGTGCAATGGCATACCCGGAGGAAAATAGAGCTTCTATACTTCCACAGTAAAAATATAGAGCTCTTTCTTTCAAATCATGGATGAGAATTACAGATTGTGTTAGGTGTGTAAAGAAATAAATAACTCCTTATCATTATGGATTTGGACACAGGTTCAAAATCAAGTAGGAAGCTGGAAACACTCCTATGGTAATCCATTTATTTATTATTTCTCTTAACTAGCAGTGAAAGAATATTTTGAGATTGCAAGGCAGTTTTTAAGCAGGTGAGCAGAATCAACGCCTCAAAATTGCCTGATAATGATACATCAGTGTTATCTGTCAATAATTGTTCACACTGCATCAGACATCAAACTTGTACTGAACAAACTTTTCCTCGTCATTTACTGTATTAACTTCCAGGATATTTTTTCCCCAATGTAAACGCATGGTTTTGTTCTTTTCATTTCCACAGTCTAGTGATGGATCATTGAGCTCTGTATATTTTAGCAAACAGGAAACGGATCAGATACCATCATGAGTTTAAGTTGGTACATTTTCATAGTTATGAACTGAATACTTCCCATCCTGCAAAATGTAAAGATTCAATAAAATCATCCCCATATGGTTTAAGGTTATGAAAATGTAAATACTTATTTGAAATGCTTGCACTGAGGGAAGGTTCCTAGCATAGAATATTACAGGCACAGGAGAGGTACTGAGAATTTTTTTTCTACATGAACAAATGTGAATTCATTGCCTGTGGATTGATGTACAAAACTATCTGATATACAGAACATTATCTTGCAATGAAGGTCTTTGGATAGTGCCTATTACCTAGGGCCTTTTATTTTCTATCATCACACCAGTCTATTGTAGTGTCATAGTTCCCCAGCAGGCACTGCTGAAGAAGAATGAATGCTTGTCACCCTCATGGTGAAAAACTGCAATGTTATTAGAAATTCATTTTTTCTACAATGTGGCAGTGGATGATGGGAGCAGCAGGCTGGACTCCTGTGTGTGCAAGTTAAACCATTCAAAGTTGTGCTTTATTTGTTCAAGCCCTATGAAAACACTCCTAGTGGAAAAACAAGGTAACATGCCTTAATGGCTAATGCTTGGTGGCTCTGACATCCACCATCATGAAGTGCTTCAAGAGGCTGATCATGGCACGCATTATCTCCAGCCTCCCAAACAACCTTGACCCACTTCAATTTGCCAACTGCCGAAGCAGGTATACGACAGATGCCATCTCCCAGGCACTACACTTATCTCTGGAGCATGTGGACAGTAAAGACACCTACATTAGACTATTGTTTATTGACTACAGCTTCACCTTCAATACTATAATTCCAAGTAAGCTCATCACCAAACCCCGGGTCCTGGGACTCAACACCTCCCTTTGCAACTGGATCCTTGATTTCCTGACCAACAGACAGCAATCAGTAAGGATAGGCGGCAACACCTCTGCCACAATTATTCTCAACATTGGTGCCTCACAAGGCTGCATCCTCAGCCCCCTACTCTACTCCCTATACACTCATGACTGCATGGCCAGATTCTGCTCTAACTCCATCTACATGTTTGCAGATGATACCACCGTAGTGGGCCGTATCTCAAATAACGATGAGTCGGAGTACAGGAAGGAGATAGAGAGCTCAATGGCATGGTGTCGAGAGAACAACCTTTCCCTCCATGTCAGCAAAACAAGAGCTGGTCATTAACTTCAGAAACGGGGGCGGTGCACATCAGAGGTCGAGAGTGTTGAGACCTTCAAATTCCTAGGAGTGAACATCAGCAACAGCCTGTCCTGATCCAGCCACGTAGACACCATGCCCGAGAAAGCTCACCAGTGCCTCTACTTCCTCGGGAAGCAGATTTAACAAAGCTGAGTAAAACATGTTCCATTCTGATTTTGCAGTCCTGCAAAGTTTAGCCCCAGTTGGTAAAGATGACTGCAGGAGACAGTGAAGTACAACATGGTTTCAGTCTTCACTTGCCTTAAGTTTCACTCTTTGGACTGCAACGATATGTTTGTACAACTTTCACAAAATGGTACTTTAATACTTAAGAAACTGACTTTTTTCTTATGTATGTGTCAATGAAATAGAGATTCTATTGATTTGAAATGAGCATTCCAGTACCTTCAGACAGCATGCAAAACTCAGTGTAATTATTTGAGGTACAGGGTAAAGTACCCAAACCAGAAGTCATTTAATTTGCATTTACATTTAGCTTTGGTACTATTAAGTGATTTATATAAGTTATATACAAGGATATTATTCTCCATTTTCTTTGGAAAACAGACGGAACCACTGAATATTGCCAAAACATCAGTAAAGTTGATATTTATCAGAATCAGTTATCGCCTTCAATCAAGCAAATTCATTACCAGACTCTGAGGCCTGGGACTCAACACCTCCCTCTGCAACCGGATCCTTGACTTACTGACCAACAGACTGCAATCAGTGAGGATAGGCAACAACACCCCCAGCACGATTATTCTCAACACTGGTGCCCCACAAGGCTGCGTCCTCAGCCCCCTACTCTACTCCCTATATACTCATGACTGCATGGCCAGATTCTGCTCTAGCTCCATCTACAAGTTTGCAGATGATACCACCAAAGAGGGCTGTATCTCAAATAATAATGAGTCAGAGCACAGGAAGGAGATAGAGAGCTTAGTGAAATGGTGTCATGACAACAACCTTTCCCTCAATGTCAACAAAACAAAAGAGCTGGTCATTGACTTCAGGAAGGGGGATGGTGCACATACTCCTATCTACATCAATGGTGCTGAGGTCGAGAGGGTTGAGAGCTTCAAGTTCCTAGGAGTAAGCATCACCAATAGCCTGTCCTGGTCCAACCACGTAGACACCACAGCCAAGAAAGCTCACCAGCAGCTCAGCTTCCTCAGGAGGCTAAATAAATATGGCATGTCCCCATTGACCCTTACCAATTTTTATCAATGCATCACAGCTTGGAATGGCATCTGCTCTGCCCGTGACCACAAGAAACTGCAGAGAGTTGTGGACACAGCTAAGCACATCACGGAAACCAGCCTGCCCTCCATGTCTATACTTCCCGCTGCCTCGGTAAAGCAGCCAGCATAATCAAAGACCCCACCCACCCTGGACATTCTCTCTTCTCCCCTCTCCCATTGGGCAGAAGATACAAAAGCCTGAAAGCAGGTACCACCAGGCTCAAGGAGAGCGTCTCCTTGAATGATTCCCTAGTATGATAAGACCCTTGACCTCGCTAACTACCTTGTTATGACCTTGCACCTTATTGTCTACCTGCACTGCACTTTCTCGAGCTGTGACACTTTATTCTGCATTTTGTTACTGTTTTACCTTGTACTACATTGATGCACTATGTAATGAACTGATCTGTATGAACGGTATGCAAGATAATTTTTTCATTGTACCTCGGTACATGTGGCAATAATAATGCAATTCCAATTCATAAGCCCAGGTTGGCCTCCATTTGCTCAACTGGTCTGGTCTCTATTATCCATCCCTACAGAAAAGTGTCTGAGACTAAATCTACATGTGTTGTCAGCCCTCAGTCACATAAAATCATTCTTTCCATTCTATTGGTCCTCTTAGAAAGAATTAAGCACCATTTCAGGTTCCATTAAAATTAGCTTTCTTCCAGTAACAGCAACCCATGTGAAGCATTGCATGTATATGTACACCATACCACATAACACTAATGTCAAACTTTCAAAGGGAGACAGGGTTTGGTAGGCAGAATCATCTTTTGTTATAGGTCTAAAAGTAATTTTCCTGTATTATCAAAGAACAATTTTAAAATATCTCATGATTACTGACACTAAAATATATTTTTCATAATATTTGTTTTCATATGTATTTGTTTTTTTTTCTCATTTTTGCACAAGGAATGTGCCAGATAAAGATCTCTCCACATACAATTCATTATTAGAATATAATGTTTCATCTCACACACTGTATTCCAAAGTAAAGACCAATGAAATATTTATTTTAACAGTACAATTATACACTATGATCTTTCAGATTTCTTGCAAGCCCGAGCTGTGGACTTCAGCTTATACTGTATATATGTCTTTGTGCTCCTTTCTGTAGGTAAAGGATTAACCCATATCCCAGAGACAGAATAAGACAGCACATGCAGTTCTCTAACCTGAGATAGTGGGGTTCCAATTTTGTCTTTGTACTCCACATCTGTATGTGGTTCATACATGATGATTTCACCGGAGCTCTGTGTAAATTATCTTATACCTCAAGCAAGATTTAGATTTATGGTGTTAGGAATTGTTGAATATAGCACATCCCTCAGGAATTATATGGATAACAGGCATTAATACAAACAAGAACCAGTCTTCAAAAAAAAACTTTTCAAGTGAAAACTGCCAGCAGTAATCAGTTTTGAAATTAAAAGGATAGCTTTGTAAACAAACAGGACTGTCTGCAGAGCACAGTGGGAGGTCGCTCAAGAGATATGGTTTGCAAACTGACATGACCCTGAGACATACTCGTATGGATCAGCCAAATGTAAGACATTGCGGCTATGTCAAATGGCCTACATCAAACCAAGCATCAGACACCTTCAGCTAAATTATTTTGCATCATCGTGATAGAGATCAAAGAAGGTTTCAGACCAAACTTATTTTGTCACTTAGCACATCAAACATGGTCATGGGTATATTTGTCAGTAATTGTGATATTCATGTACCCAGAGAGTCAGCCCTCACACTTAGTTCTGGTCACTTCATTATAGGAAGGATGTGGAAGCTTTAGAGACGGTGCAGAGGAGATTTACCAGGATGTTGCCTAGATTATAGAACATGTTTTATGAGGAAAGGTTGAGCGACCTAGGGCTTTTCTCTTTGGAGCGACGCAGGATGAAAGGCGACTTGATAGAGGTGTATAAGATTATGAGGGGCATAGATAGGGTGGACAGCCAGCACCTTTTCCCCAGGGTGGCAATGGCCAATACCAGAGGACATCAGTTTAAGGTCAGTGGAAGAAAGTTTAGCAAAGATGTCAGAGGTAGATTGTTTTTTTTAAACACAGAGAGTGGTGGGTGCCTAGAACACACTGCCGGGGGTGGTGGTAGAGGTTGATACAATAGGGATATTTAAAGCCTCTTAGATAGGCACATGGATGTAAGAAAAATGGAGGGTTGTGGGCTTTGTAGGAGGGGAGGGTTAGATTGATAATAGAGTAGGTTTATATAGGTAGGCACAACATCGTGGGCTGAAGGGCCCGTACTGTGCTGTATGTATGTTCTATGTTCTAACACTAATTTTGGGCATATGGGTTTTCTGTCCTCAGAAGTTTTTTAGACCATCCATGTTTATAGCTTTGTCCCAGCAAAGGTGCTTGAACACTCAGAGGTGTCTTGTCAGTTCCAATGTGCTCCCATCATAAATATCTAATTCAATGGAATAATTTATCAGGCTCAAAATATTGAAGTAAAAAATGTCATTGTAGCTATTGAAATTGTTGAATCATCTGTTGTTATCTTTGTTTTAAGAGTATAAAAACTCAATGTATTTTTCATGGAGAGGTGGAGATGTTTAGAAAGAGAATTCTGGAACTCATACACTTGGCATGGGAACCAGTGGCAGAGTGATGAAGGTGCCAGAATGGGAGAAGCGCAGATGTCACATAAGGTTGCAACAAGAAATCTGCTGGAAGAATCCAATGGGTTGATGCTGCTTGAACCACTGAGTTCTTCCCGTAGATTGTTTATTGCTCTAGATTCCAGCATCTGCAGTCTCTTGTGTCTCCTCTGTCACTTAAGGTCATAGGACTGGAAGAGATTACTGAGATAGTGAGTGGCAAGACCATGGAGAGATGTTAAACAAGAATGAGAACGTTGAAATCAGGGTGATGCGTAAAGAGGATCAGATGTAGTTCAGCAAGCATAGAGAGAATGGATGAAGAGGCCTTGGTTCCAGACCTGCCCTGCACATCTTTGAACCTTCCCACTCTCACAAATGAATCAGAATCAGAATCAGATTTATTATCAGTGACTTATGTCGTGAATTTTGTCGTTTTACGGCAGCAGTACAGTGCAAGACATAAAGATGTAAAAATTACAACAAGTTACAAAATTAAATATAAAATGCAAAAGAGGAATAAAGAGATAGTGTTCATAGGTTCATGGACTGTTCAGAAATCTGATGGCAGAGGGGAAGAAGCTGTTCCTGAAATGTTGAGTGGGGGTCTTCAGGCTCCTGTACCTCCTCCTCAATGGTAGTATCGTGAAGAGGGCATGCCCCAGGTGGTGAGAGTCCTTAATGATGGATGCTTCATTCTTGAGGCACCACCTCTTGAAGATGTCCTCGATAGTGGAGAGGGTTGTGCCCATAATAGAGCTGACTGAGTCTACAACCCTCTGCAGCCCCTTTCGATCCTACTCATTGAAGTCTACATATCAGGCTGTGATGCAACCGATCAGAATGCTCCCCACCGTACATCTGTAGAAATTTGCAAGAGTCTTTGGTGACATACCAAATCTCCTCAAACTCCGAATGAAGCAGAGCTGCTGGCACGTCTTCTTAGTGTTTGCATTGATGTGTTGAGCCCAAGATAGATCCTTTGTGATGTTGATGCCCAAAAACATGAAGATGCTCATCCTTACCTTGCTGACCTCTCAATGAAGACTGGTGTGTGTTCTCCTGACTTCCCCTTCCTGAAGTCCACCCTCAATTCCTTGGTCCTGCTGACGTTGAGTGTGAGGTTTTTGTTGCAACACCACTCAACCAGCCAATCTATCTTACTCCTGTATGCCTCCTCGTTGCCATCTGAGATTCTGCCAACAACAGTGGTGTCATCAGCAAATTTATAGATGGTGTTTGAGCTGTGCCTAGCCACACAGTCATGAGTGTAGAGAGAGTAGAGCAGTGGGCTAAGCACACATGCCTGTGTTGATTGTCAGCGAGCAGGAGATGTTACTACTAATCTGCACTGACTGTGGTCTCTCGATAAGGAAGTAGAGGATCCAGTTGCAGAGGAAGGTACAGAGGCCCAGGTTTTGAAGCTTGTTGACTAGTATTGAGGGGATTATGGTGTTGAACGCCGAGCTATAATTGATAAACAGCAGCCTGACATATGTTTTGCTGTTGTCTAGGTTCTCCAAAGCTGAATGGAGAGCCAATGAGATTGCATCCACTGTAGACCTGTTGTGGCGGTAGACAAATTGCAGTGGGTCCAGGTCCATGCTCAGGCAGGAGTTAATTTTAGCCATGACCAATCTCTCAAAGCACTTTATCACAGTAGATGTGAGTGCTACCAGGTGATAGTCATTGAGGCCCTACTCTTCTTGAGCACCATTATGATTGATACATGCCCCCTAGTATTGGATATTTTGACCTTGGGATAAAGATATTGGCCATCTACACTATCTATGCCTCTCATAATTTTATAAACTTCTATCAAGTCTCCCCTCAGCCTCTGCCGCTCCAGAGAAAACAACCCTAGTTTGTCCAATCTCTCCTTATAATCTAGGCAGCATCCTGGCAAACCTCTTCTTCACCCTCTCCATAGCCTCCACATCCCTCCAATAATGGGACAACCAGATACTCTTTCCTTTCTCTCTGCCCCTCCTCGTTCCAAGCTAAACATCGAGTATGCTAAAGATCATCCGGGGACAATCCATGACCAGTTCCGTGAGACTCCTAATGAATATTCAGTTCACTTCCCTGATTGCAATCCCCATCTCAGTGCCTGCCAATATCTGCTGCAAATGACCAGTTCACACTTCCTGACTGCAGTTACTGCGCCGACTGTAACCCCAGTCCTGACTGCAGTAACTCTGTGCTGATTGTGATCTTTGTCCTGACTATGGTAACTCTATGCCAACTGTAACCCCAGTCCTGGCTGCAGTAACTCTGTGCCGACTGTAATCCATCCTGACTGCAGTAACACTGTGCTGATTGTAATCTCTGTCCTGACTGTAACCCATCCTGACTGCGGTAACTCTGTGCCAACAGTAAACTCTGTCCTTATTGCAGTAACTGGGGCTGAGAGATGCCATTTTTCAGATAAAATCCCACTGCCACAGCCAATAGAACCTGTAGGATTCCCTTTGATGAAACACTATTCTTGCACCACCCTCCTCTGCTGTCCTAAACAAATGTTACTTCACCTCTTTGGCCCTTTCCTGTCTGGTACTGATATCAACTCATTTATGCAGTTTTACATTTAGAATGAGATCATGTCTTAAGTGAGGAAATAAAAGTTTTTGAACTTCTCAGCATCTGCTTCCCGCTGGTGAACCTATCGAAACCTGTACCATCATAAGCAAACAATTCCTGCCTGTCAGTATTTCTAAGAGCATCTTAGGACAAAATTCAGACATAAGTTGCTACAATTCATGACAGTATTGTGGCTCATTGGATAAACAAACCCTCCAGGGGGCCAGGCATGCTGACTGCACACTGTCACTCAGCTCTTCTGTATCTCACAGACCACAGCCTACATTCAGAGCCTGCTAAAAATGTTGTTCTCATGATGGGAAGGGGAAGACCAGTTTTCAGCCAATTCTTAGAATATGTCACAAACTGCAAAGCCTCTGAACAAACTTCCAGGCCCATTAATATGGTACAGTTAGCCACTTTTTCTGTAGATATTTTTAAACTTCAATAAAAGATTAAAATAAAAATCATTGCTGTTGCTTTAGCCAAGGCCAATAACTTTTGGTGCACCATCTGGCAATACAATAAGGACTCTCAAGTGACAGGGTGCACATATTGGTAGACACAAATAGCTTTCTTGTTCCGTGCTTGTGAACTACCATTCTTTAAAAAGCACACACATACGTTACACTATAATTTTTTCTTTTTGGTTAGGTGCTGATGAATTTGTGCTGTATTTCCAACATTTTTTGTTTACTTCAAAATCTGGAAATCTGTGAATCTAATGTTTGCAGTTGAAGTTGGGGTAGTGTCAAGATCAGTGGTAAAAGCATGAAATATTCCAAACTAGGTTTACAGTTCAGTTTTGTTTTTAGAATAATTAAATTGGGACAAAACGTTCTTCTGTCACATATGAAGATGGTGCAATCTACTTTGTGTGTAGTATGTATGGGAACCTAACACAGACATACAAGTACTGAAACAAATACATTTTTTATTGCTTTGTGTTTTCTTAAAACAAATCCAATCTTCAGAAGTAATGGAAAGCTATTCAACCAACAGT
Source organism: Pristis pectinata (assembly GCF_009764475.1). NCBI lineage: Eukaryota > Metazoa > Chordata > Chondrichthyes > Rhinopristiformes > Pristidae > Pristis > Pristis pectinata. The sequence continues at coordinate 63,722,095 of NC_067411.1, read as the reverse complement.
GACTATACTCCAGATTCAAGGTTACCCAAACCTCAGCAGTCAAACAGCAGTCAGCAGAAACTGCCAATACTTGCGCACACTCAGAGGCTGTCACTGAAGCATGCAAGAGGATAGGTTGTACGTTTAACATCCACAAGACAAAGGTCCCCTACCAATCTGGCCCCACCGCATCACACTGCCCTTCAACAATAAAGGTTCATGGCAAGATCCGAGAAAATGTCCGAAGTTGATATCAAATTTTCCAATATTAGGTAGCTCATTCTTTCTTTCTGCCTGTATCATTTTGGCTCAGTTTTTCTTATTCTATTTGTATAATCTGTCATGCTGGATATGTCTCACAGTTCTGTCATGAACAACATATTATATGGACAAAGATGCTTACTGTGTCATAACTGTCCCCCTTAACCCATTTGGTCTCACCCTATCAGAGATTGTTGTACTCATCCCTCCCCACCTTCTCTCCGACTGAAAACCATGTGGTTTTTCTCTCTTTCCCAGTTCTGACAAAGGGTCCTGAACTGAATCACTAACTGCTTCTCCTTCTATTGATGCTGCCTGACCTACCAAGTGTTTTGAGCATTTTCTATTTTTCTTATCCTAGAAAATGTGGAGAACTTTCCACATCTTGGGAACCACTTCTTGGTGAAGGCAGACATTAGTGACAAAATTCACAACTGCCATCAATACATCAGCACAGCCTTTGGTCAATTGGAGTAAAGGGTATTGGCACAGAACTGGCACAAAACTCCTAGTCTACCAGGCAGTAGTGATTGCTGTCCACCTGCATGGTTCAGAGATCAGGATTGTCTAGAGCAGGCATCTCCAGGCACTGGAAAAATACCACCAATGCTGTCTCTGCAAAATCCTCCAAACTAACTGGAAGAACAAGCAAACCACTGTCAATTTGCACCCACCAGCTCAGATAGTGCATATTGTAGAGATTTGCTGAGAGAAATGATCTGCGTTTTGAGCGACAGTAAGCATGAGAGGTCTAGAGCCAGGATGTAGAAAGGTAGCATATGATTGCACATGGGTTCTGCTGCAGAATACTCAAATGGAGATCTTGATGTAACAGTTTACAGAAGGTGGTTAACACACAATAAGATGCTGTGTGTATTTATAGAAAAGACTAGATGCAAAGTCAAAAATGTTATGGCGTAGTCAAGCAATAACCTTGTTCAGGGCTTTGCACAGAACTTCTAGTGCTGGAGTATCACAAAATCCTGTTCACATGCTTGTTGTCTAGGCATACAGCTTCTGATGGGTGATGTTTCGCCTTCCATTGTAGCATAAGCATAAACCACTCAATCCCTCTGTGCTGCAAGCCCAGGCTGCTGTCATTATGCCACCAATCACCACACTCAACAATAGGTCAAAGATCTTGAACATTGTTCAAATCTCTCTTTCACCTTGTTGATTTGGAGAAATAATGATATATACAGTTTAGGGTGGGGTAACCAGTCTAATGGTCCTAAGGAACAATGCATTTCTGTAACTTCACTGCTGAATTTGTATAGAGGACAGTTAATACTCAGCGTTGAGTTAATATGCCACACCCTTTTTGGATAGTATTTAGAACCCATATTTAACCAAGCAGGTCAAAAATCAGGAGGCATTACTGTTGGGTCCAAGATTAGGTGTTTACTCCAGATGGTAGTTTCATTCCATATGTTCCTCCAAACTCCAAGCTGAACCATCATTTCCTCAAAGATTTCAGGGAGACCACATGGTGACCTGAGAGATTTGTTATGGATGGGAGGTCTTGGATATCATTCATTAGGACAGCTGCTCTGTATAAAGTTTTATCATGGTGAGTATCTGGTAGAGGAATATGGCCGGCACTAGTAGGCATTGAACTAGTGTAGGTTTCAAGGCTCTTGTGATAGATTTCGATGCAGAATTTCACTGGCCATCCATGTGTTTGGAATGAGTTATGGCACCTAAGGACCCAAGTACACAGGACTCAGCCATTGAAAAGCCATATACAAAGCTGGCAGCATCTTTGTTCACAAGGACCCTAAAAGAACTAGCACAGCCCAGAAAAGAACTAGTAAGTGAAAGGGAAATATGACACATCAGTGCAAAGCTCCGAAAGACACATGTATGTTTTACATTACATAAAAGGCTGTACTGGCAAGTCATTGCTTTTCTGAATAAAATATGCAGATTTAGAAAGGGAAATCATTTTCAAGATTCAGTTAAGGAGAAGGCTCTACTACTTCTACAGATAATCCAAACTAGTGATCATGTTACATTCTGAAATATCAACAGAGGTTGCTGTTCTGGAAATATGTATGGATTACATTATCTGTACTCAATAGTTTTGAGAACTGTTATATAACATCTTGACGTTAACCTGTATAGTGTCAGAAGGTCATACAGCATGGAAGCTCAATTCATCCATGCTGACCAAGTTGCCAACCTAAGCTAGTTCCATCTGCCTGCATTTGGCCCATACCCCTCTAAACCTTTCCCATCAATGTACCTGTCTAAATGTCTTTTAAATGTTGTAATTGTAGCCACCTCCAATACTTCCTCTGGCAGCTCGTTCTACACACCCAGCGCTCTCTTTGTGAAAAAATGCCCCTTAGATCCTGTTTCCACATTTACCCTTTGACCTTAAACCTCTGCCCTCCAATTTTAGACTCCCTTACCCTGGGAAAAAGACAGTGACCATTCACTTTATCTATGCCCCTCATGATTTTATAAGGTCACCTATCAGCTTCTTATGCTCCAAGGAAAACAGCTCCAGCCCATCCAGTCTCTCCTTATAACTCAAGCCCTCCAGTTCTGATAACATCCTTGTGAATCTTTTCTGAACCCTTTGCTGCTTAATGACATCCTTCCTATAGAGAGATGACCAGAACTACACACAACACTAGATGCGCAGAGGATCTAAATCAACTTTCCCAGTTGATCTAGATCCTTTAATAATCTTAGATAACCTTCTTCACTGCCAATTATACCACCAAATTTGCAGACTTACTAACCATGCCAAATACCTTCTCATCCAATTCATTAATATAGATGATGAACAACAGTGGACTCAGCACCAATTCCTGCGGCACACCGCTGGTCATAGGCCTCCAATCTGAAAAATAACCCTCTGCTACTATCCTCTGACTTCTTCCACCAAGTTAATTTTGTATCTTGGTTGCAAGCCAGATAATACCTTATCCTTTAGTACAGCAATCCAAGTGCTTGCCACACGGTCAAAACTGCTCTGATAGAGACCAATGCCCAATGTTAAGAATAAACTAAACACATTTCTCTGTCAGAAATGAGGGACATGAAAACTCTAACCCTTTGACAATTTGCCTTTACCAAAGGTTAGATGGATTTGCAATCTATTTGCTAAACACCACTCTCAAGCATAGTAATGAAAAGATTCATGACTCATTGTTGGGCCAAAGAAAATTGCCTGTAATTAACAATGCTGGAAATAATTGATAGTAATTAAAGGGGTGCTGCAGAATAATGTATAATTACACTATTCTACCTAGATTTTGCATTAGAAGAAAGAATGAGATCATCAGTATTCATGGAATCCTTCAAACATCAAGTCTAGTAGTTGCATTTGTGCCGTTAAATGTTGGGCAGGTCACACCATTTACATGCCTGGCACCAGATTTCCAAATCAGAAACTACTCTGAGCTCTGTCATGGGAAGAGATTACCAGGCAGACAGAAAAAGATTCAAAGATATGATCAAAGCCTTTTGAGGAAATGCAACATCCCCACTGACTCCTGGCAATCTTTGCCCCATGACTGTTCAAAATGAAGAAGGAGCATTTAGGATGGTTTTGAGAACGTCCAGGCCATCCATAAGAGTGCACAGAGCCTCTGTGTTAGTGGTGGAAAGAGTGGACTACCACATAAACTACTCACCTACCTATCCTCTTGGCCATCACCTACGCCCTGTCTGGAAGAGTCCATAGTTCCGATTGGTCTTCTCAGAATCCATAAAACCAGAGTGAAGCAATCCTGAGGGACTGCCTGAGAGGAGAGAGAGGGAGGTGTGGGGTGAAAGAGAGGGGATAGAAGAGAGAAGAGGAGAGAGAGAGGGAGAAGAGGAGGGGGAGAGTGAGAGAGAGAGAGTGGGGGGGAAGGGAGAAAGAGACGAGAGAGAGGAGAAAGAAAGGGGGAGAGAGAAAGAGGGATGGGGATGGGGAGTGGGGAGGGAGGAGAGAGAAAGAGGAGAGGGGGAGGGAGAGACGGGGAAAAAGCAGAGTTGGGAGCAAGGGGAACTGTGAGAGATTGGGGAGATGAGAGAAACGGAAGAGGAGAGAAGAAATCCAGATGCTTACGAGTTGTTTCTTCAAAAGTTTCACCACACAGGAACATGAGTAGGAAACTTGGCATTCAGATACATAAAAGGTGGAAGTTGCTGCACTTGCATGTTGGTTAACCGTTAAATATGTCAGAAAAGGTTAGAGCTACTCCATTCATGTCTAAGATTATTTTTAATAGGGTCCTAAGTTTTAACAGGATCTCATAAATTACAATTGTCTGAGTCTTATTCTTTCAGAGTTTAATTGTTGAAGATTTAAAAAAATAAAAAGGTATTTTCTTTATTTTTTTCCACCTCATTTCACTCTTTTAATCATATTTTCTTTATTTTACTCTATATCCACCAGCTAACAATGAAGCAAGAATTCTATTTCTCCATTCAGACTCTATGACTCTATAATTTCTGGATCACTCATTGTTCTGGCCCGACAGGTGCTGATTTGTACTATGAGTTGTACCCAATGTTGTATTGGTGAGAGTGTTAGCATGTTTCACTAATATCCACCAAAAGTATGAGTGGGGAGATTATCAGGTCCATTACTGTGTGATGTTGATTTGACACCATTGCAACCAATCTAGATGTCAACAGTCCAGCTCACACCCTCGCACAGCCAAATACAAGTGTTACATACAAACATTCAAATTAGGAGCAGCAGTCCAATTAGTTCCATTCCACCATTTAATAAGATTATGGATGATACAACCTTAACTTCACAATCCTTTCTACTCACAGTAACCTTTCACCTCCTTCTCTATCAAATACCTGTCTACCATTGCCTTAAAAATATTTAAAGACTCTTCTTCCACTACAGATTTCAATCAAGTTCTCTCTCTCATCTAAACTCCAGCAGATACGTCCAGCCTATCCAACTTTTCCTCAAAAGCAGCAGGAAGGAGCTCCTGCCAGCACCGCTCAAAGGGATCGTCAACAACTTGAACTGTTGTTTGACTTCCACTGACTGTCACTACAGTTCTCCAGGGACTCGTTGATTTATAGTTCTTCAAAGTTCCTTGAGTCTGCAGGAAGTGGTGTGCCCTGAAGAAGTTTGTTCGTATTCCAAGGCACAAGGCCGTTAATGCCAAATTCATACTGTAGTAATCAACTCCCCTTGGATAAGAACATGACCAGGCGAATGATCAGTATATATAGAGCGGGGCAAGGAAGGAGGAGGAGGGAAGAGGATGTGGAGGAAGGAAAGATCTATCAGCAAGAGGGAGCAAAAATCCTCTCTGAATCTCAGTGAGGAGAAATATGTGAGGTGTTTGAAATGCAGTAAATATATCCACACTGGAGCTGTTGATATTTGCGAGACAGCTTGCAAGAAGGGAGGTCACTGTTCATCTCCATTTCAAGAAAGCCGAAGACACTTCATTCCCTCATACCAGGGAATGTTTGCAGGATGCCATTGGCTACACAAGCATCATTTTGCTGGCACAGCTCTTTAAGACAGAAGGGGCTGCACTCCCTCAACATTTAGGAGCTGTGTCACTATACACAGCAGATCACACTGGCAACTGCCCGGTCTCCTGGCAGTTGCCAGCGTGATGTCATTCTGAAGTAGTCTGTTGCATCGTCTATACCTAAGTCAGCACGACAAACTGAAGATCGGCCACAGGGAAATGAAGTCCACCCACCGTCAATATTGTCTTCACTTCATGCAGCTCCAGAAAATGTGAAAGGACGGACTGTTGAAACACTGGGCTGCTCTGGAGCAGTCCTGCAGTACTCAGCAGAGCAAGTCTCAAGGTTCGTGCTAGTCTGCTGTATCCTCTACAAACTTGTCATCTCCTCCCTTCCTCTTCCATATCCTGAATATCTGCCCCTGCCACTTACTACATACCATATAAAGCAGGAGGCAGATGATCAGGATGATATAGAAAAGAGTAAGAGGAAGGGAGGAGACAACCTGGACACTTCCTTTCTAGCAGAGCTGAACCTCAACAGTTCATCCAACTGTCACACCTTTAAATACAACCTTTGGGACCTAGGTATTCTTGTGCATGAATTGCAAAAAGTTAGTAGGCAGGTGCAGCAAGTGGTTAGGAAGGCAACTGTCATGTTGGTCTTCATTGCAAGAGGGTTGGAATTGGGAAATAGAGGAGTACTGTTAAAATTGTACAGGGTATTGTTGAGGTCACACCTGGAGGACTGTGCATATTTCTAGTCCAATTATTTAAGAAAGGAGCTATTAGCAATGGTTGTGAATCTCTGGAATTCTCCAGCCTGGAGAGATGTGGATACTAGATCACTGGGGGTATTTAAAAGAAATATTTGATACATTTTTTGAAAGATTTAGGAATTGAGAGCTCTGAGGAACTGGTACAAAGGAGGAGCTGAGGCCTGTGGCAGATCTGCCATGATACTATTGAATGGTGGGGCAGGCTTGAGAGGCCGAGTGGCCCTCTCCTGCTCCTATTTTCTTGTGTTTCCCCATTCAACAGCTGACCTTCCTCTGTTGCTGCATATCACATCATCCATTTGATCACAACATCAAAAATTATAAAAGCATCAAACACAAAGAGCTTCAAGTTCCTGGAAGTGAACATCACCAACAGCCTATCCTGGTCAAATCAAGTAGAAGCCACGGCCAAGAAAGTTCACCAGCGCCTCTACTTCCTCAGGAGGCTAAAGAAATTTGGTTTGTCCCATTTGATTCTCACCAACTTTCACAGATGCACCATAGAAAGCATCCTATCTGGATGTATCACGGCTTGGTATGGCAACTGCTCTGCCCAGAACTGCAAGAAACTGCAGAGAGTTGTGGTCACAGCCCAACGCATTACAGACACCAGCCTCCCCTCCTTGAACTCTGTCTTTACCTCTCGCTGTCTTGGTGATGCAGCTGGCATAATCAAAGACCCCACCTACTAGGGACATTCTCTCCTCTCCCATTGGGTAGAAGATACAGGAGCCTGAAGGCACGTACCACCAGACTTAAGGACAGCTTCTACCCCACTGTGATAAGACTATTGAACAGTTCCCTTATACAATGAGATGGACTATGACTTCACGATCTACCTTGTTGTGACCTCGCATCTTATTGCACTGCACTTTCTCTGTAGGTGTAACACTTTACTCTGTACTACATCAATGCACTCTGTACTGACTCAATGTAACTGCACTGTGTAATGAATTGACCTGTACGATTGGTTTGTAAGTCAAGTTTTTCACTGTATCTCAGTACAAGTGACAATAATAAACCAATACATTCCAAATACACTAATAAACTGAAGCTTGGCAAATCACAAGCAATCATCACTTTATGTATTCCACGGTACCTGTAAGAACATAAAAACTAAAGAAATAGTAGCAGGATTGGTCAGCTGGCCATTCGAACCTGCACTGCCTCTCTTTAAGATCATGGCTGATCTTCCACCTCAGCAGCATTTTCCTGCACCATCCCCACATTCGCTGATTACCATTACCAATCTCTTCTTTGAATAAACACAATGACTGAGCCTCCACAACCACCCAGGGCAGGGAACTCCAAAGGTTCACCACCCTCTGAGTGAAGGAAGCCTCTTTATATCCTTGTCCAGACTCACTAACCGACCTTGCTCAGTAAGATCTTTGCTGGTGCTGACTCCCTGATGCAGATTTACACTAGTGGCATTAGGTACAGAACATCACTTGCAACTGTTCTTTGGCACAAGTAGAAGCAGTATGGACTGTCCACCTGGCAGGCAAGGGATGGAGTGACAGTGCCGTGATAAAGAATGTTGCTATTCTGAACCAAGGTTGGCAAATGCATGCTCCTTTGAGTCCCTTGTCCCTCACAGTTACAGCTCCTCAGCATTCCCAGCAACCTTCCACAGCTCTGAGATCCTGCAATTCCCACAGGGGCTGTTGTCCACAGCCAAAAATCTATCAGACCTTCCTTGGCCAACAATCTGAACTTGCATGAAAATGTCTCAACCTTCACTGCATCATCCAAAGTTCATGCCACTCCATCGTAAAACCTACTTACATATTGTGACATAGAAAGGAGCCATTTGACCTATTGGTCCATGCTGGCTCGCAGTGGAGCAACCCCATCAGTCCCCTTCCCCTCTCCTTATTTTCCTGGAGCTCTGCAAATTATTTTTTTCACACATGCCCATGATTCTTTTGCAGCTTATTTAAAGAAAGGCATAAATTACAGGAGCCAATAAGCTTTGGGGTTGTAGGAGGAAACCACAGCACTTAGGCACACAGGGGAAACCTACACGGTCACAGAAAGAATATACTAGTTCTGCTCAGACTGCACCCTAGCTCAGGATTGAACCTGAGTCACTGGAATTGTGAAGCAGCAGCACTGACTGGTGTGCCAATCTGCCACCCACTGTGCCACACATAATGTTGCAATGGATATTGAAACATCAGCCACCAGAGGCTGCCCTTCAGGTGGGTATGTGAGTGTATGAATGGGGTTGTCCATTGGAAAGGAGAAGCTCCAAATTCTGAACAAAGTCTGACATTTGGGCTCTCCTATGCTTCTTGACATTGGACATGTGCTTTTTTGACAAGTTTGCCAATGCCTTGAGTGTTTCATTGTGCAATTCCTTTAGTACACCTCTATAGGCTGCCCTAGCAAAGTCTTCATCCGAGTCCTCTGCAGCAGAATCCTTGTGTGGCCTCACTATCTGGGGAGCCTCACTATGTGCACATCTGGTCTCTATATTACTGAAAGGATCACTCACACTGTCCGTCCTTCAGGTCAAACAGAAACATGTTTATTTTGATCATCTTACACTTGCACATGGGAGGTGGTGGTTCGCACTTTTTCCCTGACTGTACAGAGTATGGCTTTTTTTTATACATAATCAGAGACATGGTATAGACATTCTCCTGTCAGCACTGAGTCATTCAGATATAAATGAACTCGTGATCAGTCATTATTGACATCACTGGCTCTGTGCTTTGTGGGCCCTACCACCAGTTGGGCCTGCACTGTGAGAAGGTGCTGTCTTGCAATAGTTGAGTACTGTACCAAGAACAGTCCTGGTGAAGGGTCTCGGCCTGAAGTGCCGACTGTTCATTTCCCTCCATGCTGCCTGCCCTGCTGAGTTCCTCCAGCATTCTTTTGTGTGTAACTTCCTCTACTTCCAGATTTCTCACAAAGGGACCTTACTGTTGTCTGCTATATTTGTTGTAAACATGGAGGTGGTGTTCTGTTGGGGGGGGGGGGGGGGGGGGGGGGGGGGGGGGGTCAACCTTTACTGACCTCAATCCTGATTATTCACTGTTATGGGACTAATTCTCATCACACTCCTTGTTTTTTTAATTGCATTCTGTGGCATCTAACAGTCTCTAAAGGCTTTCCATATGGTTTAGGTGAGAGTTTACAGTTTCCTCTATCCTAATTCTATTTGTCCCCCTGTTTGTTTACCTACTGACTGCTAACTAAAAGGCAGTGAGCTCATGATTTCACTGTCTTTATTCACATAGAAATTAACCCTCCATGTTGCTCAGCATTATTCATATAAAAAAAATTAGAACTGCCCCTCTACACGCATCATATGAACTAGTGCTAGGGCGATAAACCAAGTGTGGTTTCCACCTTCCCCTTCTTCTGCCACAATCAGTGCATTTGAAAGCCATGCAGCCTGTTCTTTACTGTGCCATTCTTGAATGTTTCCCAGGCCAGTTTCATCTGTGAAGTGCCTGCAAACACTTATGATGCCACAGTGCAGCTCCTCTTTAAGGGTGCAGGCTTGATTTATTCAGCACAGGCCAATTTTCATTGGTGCCTGTCCCTCACAAAATTTACTGACCTCAACCTCACAAGTGCTGGCTGTGCAGAGATCATGCAAAGGAACAACCAGATTAAGCCTAGTTTAATGCCCGCATCAAAGGCAATGGGACGGATGTAAGTGTGTATTGTAATCCCTCCACCCGTTTTCTCCAATTTAGTTCCATTGGTGATGCAGTAAGCATTCTGTAATCTGATGGAGCACACCCTCCTTTGGTTGAACTGTTTGTGCATTCCATGGATCTCTGTAGAGGTCACAGCACTGCAAAGAATATATTAATAGAATAAATAGCAGCCGTGGTAGGCCAGTTGGCTTTCAAATCTGCCTCAAACACTACCTGTCTGACCTATCTCTATATCCAACTGAGTGAAGGAATTTCTCCCCATCTCTGTTCCAAACGGCCTACTCCTTATTTTGAGATTGGGACTTCTAGTTCGAGACTCCCTAACCAGAGGAAATATCTTCTTACCTAAATGGGTCAAGGGGTATAAACAGGGAATCTGAGGTCAGGGGGCAATCGGGTTCAGAGCTGAAGTTGGGAGAGTGGGAAGGTTGCAGTCTGAGGTTTGGGAATGATCGATGTCTGGGCTGATATTGGGGACCTGAGGGTGAATACGTTCTGCTGAGCTCTGAGTTCAAGAAATGCGATAGGGGTCTGTGTTGAGATTGGAGATCAGGAATGATGGTATCATGTGTTGAGTGGGCAAATCTGGACTGACTGGTGCGTGTTCAGGGCTATGGAGGTCTGAACAAGTGGCTGTCACAAGTGGAGGTGACTGGAGTTTGGGGTCTGCATTGCAGGCCTGTGGATTTTGTAGCGTATGGTTTGGAAGTAAGGAGGTTGGGTAAGGGGGAGGGCCAAGGGCTCTGAAGATCGGGACTGAGATCAATGGGTCAGTGCAGTGTTGATGGGATGAAAGGTACATAATGACCTAGATTATAGGGATCCCAAGACACTCTATCTTGAGAAAGTCCAACAAAAGGAACATTGCCTGGGAATTGGCATAATCCTGTGAGACACCAACATGGGGACCTGTTGGGGCTGCACGGCTGACACACTCCAGGAATGGTCCAGTTGAATAACTATGCAGTAAATATAGATTGAAAAAGGATGACACCTTTGAGATTCTGTTTGTCAAAAGCAGACATTGCTCCTCATGAATCAGCACCTGAGAGCTGAGCAGAGCTCTCAGGGCAGATCAGGGATTTCCTCAAACAGTGCAGGGACTGAGCTAAGCTGATTCTTGTCACCAAATATGCAAACTCAAGAATTTATTGGTCATTGAGAGATGTGATTTTGAAATGATTAGTTTTAAATTTGATTTTCAACATAAATAATCATTTCTATTTTGCATCTATTCTGAAAAAAATGATATTAAACTTTTTCTCATTAATGTTATCATGTGGAAGTACTGACTCATTCAGGATCTATCAGTCCTGACAAGTCTGATTCCTCACTTAAAAAGCTCTCATTCATGTGTAAGAAACAATGCATTACCAGTCAAAGGATTGCAGCTAAAGGTCCCACACTTGGTCATTCATGGTGCATTCCTCAAATGGGCAAAACTCTCCCACTCAATCTTAAAAAATGACTTAACACAGCTTCTGAGAAATTAAATGGTGCCAGTTTAGATGCCTTATACTGAGTCAACATTATTTTATTTCAGAGTCAGCTGCTAGAAATCTCCATAGTTCACAAGGCTGGAGATGTAAAATGCTACTGAACTGTCCATTACTGCACAGGCTACCCCATTGTGGGTGAATGTCACAGGGGAGAAAAGTCAAAAGATGGCATAAGGGTTGAGGATTGGAATATGGGCTATCTGGCCAGGACTGGAAGAGGATTCAGGCTAGCAGTGTGGTAGAATGGTCAGGCTGGAGTCAGGTACCAGGGATGGTGGAGGGAAGGTGGGGATCTGCAGTCAGGGGAGTTTGTGCCAGATGACAGATTAATAGCCAGGGAAGAGGATGATTGGGAAGGGTAGTGAGTGGGAATTTGAAGGTGGGTGGTTGGGAATGGGGATCGTTACAGAATGGGTGTCCTGAGGAAAAGTTGGCCAAGTATATTATTGAAGAAATACCCATCTGTGGTGGGTTCCTTGTGCTAGTTACTATGACCTAGAATCTGGTCAAGCTGGTTCCATTACACAGCACTGAGGAAGCCCTCACAACCTCTGCATGAATGATCCATTTTGCCTATGATTCATGCATGCAACTTATTAAGTCCCTGTTTTTCCTTAACATTTTACTTTTGAGATGGAATCACATACTGCAGAAAAACATGGTGGTCTGCAATCCAATTTCTAGGCAAATTTTCTCCACTATTGTGGGCTGTACAAGTAGGAGAAATAACAGTAAGTGTTTTATTTTTTAAATGTGGAAAATTAAAAACACCCTTTTTTGTTGAAAATCGGTATGGAATCTGAAAATCTACTGCTATTGATATCTGGATGACCTGTTGAGAATTTAGAACTGAACTTGGGAAATATTTGCATGTGCTTACAAGTGCCTGACTTATAAACAGACCACGCAGCAGCACAGCTATGAAACCAACCAGGGCTGGACTTCTTCATTCATTCCTCATTTCTCTCCCCCATCTACCTCATTTCCTTCTCCTTTCTTGTTGGTAGCATCATGCTTATATTACTGGGACAGAGGCCCAAGCACAGTTCTAACAACCCAATGAACCCAAGTTTGAATCCCAGCACAATAATTTGAGAATCTGAATTTACTTTAAAAAAATGTCTTATGAGGATAGGTTGAGTGGGTTAGGGCTTTTCTCTTTGGAGAAAAGGAGGGAGGATGAGAGGTGACTTGATAGAGGTGTACAAGATGATAAGAGGCATAGATTGAGTGGACAGTCAGAGACTTTTTCCCCAGGGTGACAATGGCTAACATGAGGGGGCATAATTTTAAGGTGATTGGAGGAAGATACAAGAGGGATGTCAGGAGCAAGTTCTTTTACGCAGAGAGTGGTGGGGTGTGGAATGCACTGCTGGCAGAGGTTGTGGGGGCAGATACATTAGGGACATTTAAGAGACTCTTAGATAGACACATGAATGATGGAGAAATGGGGGGCTATGTGGGAGGGAAGGGTTAGATAGATCTTAGATCAGGATAAAATATCAGCACAACATTGTGGGCCGAAGGGCCTGAACTGTGCTGTAATGTTCTCTGTAAAATCTGGAAGCAAATTACACATTTCAGTAAGAATGAGATATCATTGCTGGATTGTTGTAAAGGTCCAACTGATTGACTGATGTCCTACATTCTTTACTCTATATGCTCCAACGCTAACATTAACTGCCATTTAACTGCTCTTTGAAATGGATCATCAAGCCATTCCATTGTATCAAACTGCTGCCAGGTGGTGGTCCAACATCAATTTCTTAGGAAAATAATGCACAGACAATAAATGTCAGTATTTATAATTTTGCTCATTTTCCAAGAGTGATTTACAAAATACATGGAAAAAAGGGAAATTATATTGACACAAACCAGTACTGCAGTGCATCAAGGGAGCACTAGAGACAAATATAATTTTGTGTTTAAAGTCACAGATCTGGGTAATTTAAAATATAATGGAAATAATTGGATATTAAAGTGCAGAAAATGTTAATTTTGTTGGAAGCAAGAAAAAATTCATACCTCAGGACTAAATGGATGAATGGAAACTTTATGGTCTATTAATTATTAAACATGTCAAAACCAAATTAGCTATAAAAACAATGAATGGGGAGTTAACTTTTAGCAATAAGTATCAGCCTTTATATTTCTGTGGAACAAATCATTCTTTGCTTTTCTAGGGAAGCCTTTATCAGCTGCACTTCTCATTGCTTTGCACTTGAGGTTTTAAGAGAATAGAATAAGCCATTGTCTATTACTGGGAACATTAATCAGACTCCAGCACCACAGGAACATAACATTCCAAGTAAAGATATAAAATTGGTCAAAGAAACCTTCTGAAGTTGTATTCAAGTTGGAGGCACGGCAGCAAGATTTTTTTTCTAACTCAGCCTGCAGACTGACTAAATTATTATTAAAATGTGTAAAAGTGTGTCGTGAATGTCATGTTTTGTACTGCACAGAGCAATCTACAAAACAACCAACATTATGTATCTGCCAGGTTGAAAATGTAACTATTATTCTGGGAAAATAATCCACACTTGATCTAGGTATGAGGATGTTTGAAGTATCATTCTTTACCAAAACTCATCACGTTATTCTGGTGTTATTATTCTTTGGGGATGTGCCCATAGCTCTAACAGCTTCTGCTGATTTCTGCATCATAAATGCAAGTGCAGGGAGACGATATGCACACCACAAACATTTAGCAGAAATCAAATCCAAAATTGATTAAGTGATGCTCAGTCCTTCAGAGCAGAGTCTAAAAGCAATGTGTTGTGAGACCTTTATGGTAAAAGACTTCAGTGAAGTGACTGAAGTCAAGATCAATCCTGCTAGGTAACTGTGCACTGTTAAAATGGCAGTTCCATCTGTTATCATCCCACAAGAAATGAGATGAGGAATTAACAAGTAAGAATGTGTCATTAATAAGTTATCGTTTCACTAGATCCTTCATGCACTCTCCAGGATACAGAAAATTGTTGATAATTTAATCTACCAACAAAGGCATTGTATTCTGTTTACAAAGTCGGTCTATATCCCTAAAGTTGCTTTCTTTCAAGCAGCCTCCTTCTGGAACCTTCCCCACCAAATGCTTGCAGCACCACCCCTCTGTTAGTCATATGAAAGAAATCTTAAAGGGCTGACAGCATTAAAGGGGACATGTTGTCCAAAGATTGATACTATAAATGACACACATCTTACATCCTTCCTTTAACAATGAAAGGCAAGTGCAATAAAGCAAAACACCCAAATAATTGCCCAGTCTTTGCAGGCTTTACTTTGTCACAAAGTCCTTGAGAAACTGGGGTCAACAGACTCCTTCTTGATCGGATCCTAATTGGTTTTGGTTCTATGGAGTCTTGTATTTGAGTTGTGATTTTATTGCTCTGCAGGGTTAGCGTGCATCCTTTGGTATCTCCTGCATCCTTGGGACAGGCTCAACTGAGTATATTGGCTGTCTTCGTGCCCGTCTTTTTTTGATCGGTTCCAAGTCTTGACATTGTAGTCTGAACCCTCGCAAGCATTCTCTAAGATCTCTTTGGCGGCCTCTTGGAGTGGCTTAATGTCAATGCCCTTCACTATGCACATATACAGTTCTCTCGTGAGTATAAATGTAAAACTTCAGTCCATTGATCACAGTGATATCTCCATTGAAGGAATGATTAGAAAGAGAGGAGAACTCATCGAAACTTACAAAATTCTTAAAAAGCTTGACAGGCTAGCTGCAAGAAGAATGCTTCCACTGACTGAGGGGATGGAGTTTGAGAAGAAGGGGTACGCTATTTAGGACTGAGATGAGGAGAATTTTCAGACGGTGGCGAACCTTTGAATTTCGCATCGTCTGGATTTTGGCAGAGGAAGTTTGACGAGACAAGTTTGAGACTGTGTACTTTTAACACACCACATAGAAGATATTGCTATCTTAGGCTGCCATATGGGATCCTGTCCACACCCAAAAGTCTACCATAAAACTATCCATATGATTTTCGAGGGCATACTTGGTGTCAAGACCATGATAGATTACGTCATAGTCTGGGGGTCCACCAAGGAGGAACACGATACTCGACTGAGACAAGTCCTTGACGTGACAAGGAATGTCAATCTAAAATTAAATAAAGAGAAATGTGAGTTTGGTGTGAAAACACTGACCTTTATAGGAGACGTCATATCTGAAGAGGGAGTGAAGCCTGATCCAAGAAAGATGTCAGCCATTAAAAACATGGAGAGGCTCCAAAACAAAGAGGAGGTGAGATGTTTCTTAGGGATAGTGACTTACCTGGCTAAATTCATCCCTCGCCTGTCAACAGTGTCAGCACCACTTAGGTCACTCCTTGAGCAACAAGATGAATGGATTTGGTCTCATGAGCAAGAAGAGTGTTTCTAGACGTTGAAAAGGGTCCTAACTGAAGAGCCCGTGCTGAAGTTTTATGATCTGGAAAGGTGTATCAGGATATCAGCTGATGCGTCCCAGCACGGCCTTGGATCAGTACTACTGCAGCAGCATGATGGCAAATGGCAACCTGTGGCCTATGCATCAAGGGCTTTAACAAGTGCGGAAGCCAACTATGCACAAATAGAGAAAGAGGTTCTCACCAGTACCTATGCATGTGAAAGGTTCCAACAGTACATCTATGGGCAAGCTATTGAAGTGGAGACAGACCATAAACCATTGGTCTCAATTATGTCCAAACCACTGAATGACTGTCCCATGAGGATGCAGTGCATGTTGATAAGGCTGCAGAAATATGATGTGAAGATGATCTACCCACCGGGAAAATATATGTTTGCTGCTGATGCTCTGTCTCGAGCAGTCGACAAGACAGAAAAGAGAGACCAACAGGTTAATGCAAATTTTCAGGCCTATGTTGAGATGATTGTCACCTCTCTTCCGGTATCTCTGAATAGAACAGGGCAGATTAGGAAAGCAGCAGAGGCAGATGAAACAATGAAAGTACTTAAGGATACAATATGGAAAGGATGGCCAGAAGCAAAGGATGACTGTCCAATGTGTATTCGGGATTATTGGGCATGCAGAGCTGAACTGTCAGTAGTGAAAGGTATGGTTTTCAAAGGGAACAGGTTTGTGATTCCAGTGTCACTACGCAAGGAGATACTGCAGAAGATACACGAAGGGCATGTTGGAGAGGAAAAATGTAAATGTAGAGCACGTGAAGTGATGTACTGGCCAAGAATGAACCAAGACATCAGCCAGACCACTGCTTCATGTGAAATATGCCTTACCTACAGACCAAAGCAGCAAGCAGAACCACTTACACCACTCCCTGTACCAGACAGGCCGTATTTCAAAGTTGGAGTGGATTTGTTTGACTGTAATGGGAAGAGCCATATTGTTGTAACAGACTACTTTCCCAATTACCCAGAGGTTGCAACACTGCAAGCAACGTCCAGCAAAGCAGTTATCACATTCCTGAAAGCTGTGTTTGTGAGGCACTGAGTTCCATGTGAAGTAGTATCAGACAATGGTCCACAATTTTTGAGCAGTGAATTTGAATCCTTTGCCAGTGTTTGGGGGTTTCGACATATAACCTCAAGCCCACATCACCCAAAATCTAATGGCCTAGCAGAGAGTTCAGTTAAGGTGGTGAAGGGTCCCATGAAGAAAGCGCAAGGTGGATGAGAGGATTTCCATAGAAGTCTAATGATTTACAGAAGTGCGCCACTGCAGAACGGCCTTTCACCAGCCCAAATGCTGATGGGTTGATGCACACGCACTAACTTTCCAATACATGAAAACCTGTTGACACCTGAAGGAGCACACAAGGTCAAACAGGAAGGGAAAGAAAAACAGAAACGGAATCACAACAAGACAGTGAAAAGCCTACAAGTCCTTAAGCCTGGGGATCAAGTACGAATCTGAGATCATGATTCTGGCACATGGTCCATGCAAGGAGTTGTGCAAGAGGAAGTAAATCCACATTCATACCAGATTCAGACAGAGTGAGGGACAACTCTGATGAGGAACCTCCTGGATCTACGATCACATAGTTGTGACCCGTCTCCTGTCAGTACACCAAAGGGACCAGCATATGGAGAAAATGAACATGTGGACCAGAGTTCCCAGGAAAACACCAATGCAGCAAATGAAAGCAACACACCTGCAGAAACAAGTACCAGACCAAAAAGGACCATAAAACCACCTCAGAGACTGATTGAAAGCTGCTGAGTGGACAAGGGTTCTTGGCAGGTTTATAAGGACAAAGTATTGTGTTTGTTTTTTTCTTTAAAGGGGGAAGATATGTTATTATGTGTTATTATGTAGTTACAATAAAGAACTACAGTTCCCAGTAGGCAATGCAAGGGGTCACATGGGGAAACAGGAAGTAGCTGGAAAGAGCAGGAAAAGCCAGCCAGCCTGTCGGTTGCAAGCTGTTGCAGCCTGTTGTTGTTTTGTTGTTTTTCAATAAATGTTCACACCAAGTTTGTCTCGTGAAGAAGAACAAACACAACAAGCAGCAGTGGAAAATCAGTCCTTATATTCATTCAAAGCAGATTTTATATATTTACAGGCATTAAAGGGTGTTAAAGAAGGAGTATGGCATGCTTCCCTTTATTAGTCAAGAAATTGAGTTCAAGGGTCAGGAAGTTATGTTGCAGCTTTATAAAACTCTAGTCAGGTCACATCTGGATTATTGCATTCAATTCTGGTTGCCCCATTACAGGAAGAATGTGGAGGCTTTGGAAAGGGTGCAGAAGAGGTTTACTAGGATGCTGCCTGGATTAGAGGACATGTGCTATAAGGAGAGGTTGGAAAAAGTTGGATTGTTTTCTCTGGAACAGCAGAGGCTGAGGGGAGATCTGATTGAGGTTTATAAGATTATGAGAGGCACAGATAGAGTAGACAGCTGATATCCTTTTCCCAGGGTCGAAATGTCTAATACCAGAGGCCCTGCATTTAAGATGAGAGGGGACAACGTTCAAAGGAGATGTGCGGGGCTTTTTTTTTACACACATGCTGGGTGCCTGGAATGCGCTGCCAGGAGTGGTGGTGGGGGCAAGTACGATAGAGGCGTTCAAGAGGCTCTTAGTTAGGTACATGAACATTCAGGAAATTGATGGATATGGACATGGTGTAGACAGAAGGGATTAATTCAGCTGGGCATTTAATTACAAATTTAATTTGTTTGGCACAACGTCATGAGCCAAAGGGCCTGTTCCTGTGCTGTGCTGTTCTATGTTCTATGTTATTAAGAGAATGAAGGGAATTTGGGACAGTGCAGGAAAATGGCACTGAGATGGAAGTTCAGCCATAAACCATGAATGGCAAAGTATCCTTTAAGGGCTGGATGGTGTACTCCTGCCCCTATGCTTTTTCATTCTTAATTTGTACATCACATATCTCATGTCTTTGGTTGACCAAGTTGTTGCTCTAAGAACTTTTACAGAGGCATCTGCTTGTAGTTTCACCTACTTCGTACCATTAAAGTATCATAACATAGGCTCTATTTTGACCGCCTCCTTGATTTGTTTGCTAGTTTGGTCTTCATTCCTCTTGATCAGCTTAACTGACATATCTCACTCAGGTGGGGCAGGAACCTGCTCTGATAGTTGTCAAAGTGCAGAAAACATTGCACTTCTGCAAGATCCATCAGGCTTGCTATTTCCTTCACTGCCATGACCATTGCTGACTTAAACACAAAGATAAGTCATTCATGTAACAATTTACAGAACCAACTGGCATCTTTACAAGCAAATAAATAACTGGGAAAACTCACTGGGTCAAGCAGCACCTTGTAGGCAAAGGAATGGTTGACTTTTGGATTAGACTCCGCATCAGGACTGAGAGAGTACAGGGAAGATAGCCAGTATATAGACATGAGAGGGAGGGGTGAGACAGAGGCCGGAAGGCGATAGGTGAAACCAGGTGGGGGAGATGATAGGCAGATGGACCCAAGTGGGGTGGGGGGGAGAAGAGGGAGATGGAGTGTTGGGACAGGCTCTGGTAGGTGATAGGTAGAAACATGATGCTAATAAAAAAGGCAGGTGCAGCCAGGTGGAGGAGGGGAGAGGGAAGGGTGGAAACAGAGGCCACTGGAACCAGATAAAGGAGGGACGGTGGGCAGATAGAACCAGGTGGGGGGAGCAGATAGGAAAGGTGAACCAAGGTGAGGAGAAACCCAGGTAAATAGGTATGGGGGTTAAGTTGTTTTGACCAAGGATGCCGTCGTCAAGCACTTCCTCAAGATAAGGCCTGGACATAAGGGGCAGCTACAAAGTGACACTCCATCTACACTGTTCTGTCTAGCCATCTACCATCCCTTTGCCTCCACAGGTGCTGCGTGACCTGTTGATTTCTTTCAGTAGTTTATTTTGGCTCCAGATTCCAGCATCTGCTGTCTCTTGTCTCTCTGGCATCTTTATAGTAGCTTTCTTCCAAGTATCCTCCTTGCAATATTAGTCCACAGGTGACCACAAAAATCAATCCAAAAGGGGTGATAGCATAAAGGGAATAATTATTGTCCACAGACTGACATTACATATGACTTGCATTCCTCAAATTTTGGACTATAATATTCCTTGGTTTTTCAACTACTGCTACAATGAAGCTGTCTGGATTCTCCCCTCTTCTCGTTACTACCATCAGGGAGGTGGTGGAGGAACCTGAAGGCCCAAACTCAATGATTCAGGAACAACTTCTTCCCCTCTGCCATCAGATTTCTGAATGATCCATGAATCCATGAACAGTACCTCATTATTCCCTTTTTTGCACTATTTATTTCTGTAATTTATAGATTTTTATGTCTTTGCTCTGCACTGCTATTGCAAAATAACAATTTCATGTCATATGTCAGTGATAATAAATCTGATTCTGATATACACTGCCGACTGAAATTCTACTCATGAGCATTCAAATGTTGTTCAGCTGTCATGTCACACATGATTTTCAAATGTAAAGATATTTAGTGCATAGATTTACCTTTCAGACATCGGAAGCCAACGTTGGAATCTCTGCTTTTTCAGTCCCCAATCCCTTGGCCAGGATGCCTTATGAATATTGGTTCCATTTCTCTAAATTCTTTCTTGATTTACTTCAATTTTGAATAAATTCTCCCATAACTACAGAAATAACAGCTGGTCTTGAGTAGACAAATGTGAATATGACTGAAGCTGACTGGAGAATGCAAGCCTTTTCTACAAATCATAATCCATCCATCTGAAAGCTTCAAGATAGGCACTTCTCTCCTTTGACTATTCCTGAAAAGTGCCTGATGTTAAGAAGCGACCATCTGTATTTTAATATCTATAATATCACATCCCGTGAATGATACTCAGAACTGAATTGGCCTGAATTGAAAATAATACTCAAGAATGCCAGTCCATGATGGAATAAGCAGTGGATCTCATGCTGTGCTCTCCACTAACCCTGTTGACACAATAAAGATGACTGCACTGAATACTTAGACATCGACTTTGCTGGCAATGGTGAAACAAGGGCCTATGACACTAAACATGTAAAATTACATCAATAAATACTATTGAGTGTAAGAATATACAGCCTACAGCATTGTCAACTGGAAGACAAATTCCTTTTTGTGTATCATTACAATACAATAATTTTTAGGCAACCTTCCTTGGGGCTAGACAGAAAACTTGTTTTTGCTGATTATAGTCCTTCCTGACTTTCCTATCTGCTAATATAAATATTGGCTGATTTGAAAACATTCCCAACCTTGCCCATTTTAAGCTGCACTGACTTATTTTCTGACAGTGATGCATTCATTTTTGTTTGATAAGCTTAGAGATTTTTTAATCTATCACCTCATTGTTGTTTGAGCAACATAGTGCGGAAAATGGCTGCGGGAGGGGAGCTGACAGCAAAAAAACTGTCCATGTGAAATTAATTCCTTCTATGTGATTTACTGCATTTTTTTGTGAGATGTAATAAGATGAATTTTACCCTACCTTGCTTCTCTTGAAGGTTTTTTTTCCACGTCCTTTGATATTGAGCATACATGCCTTTCATGAAACTTGACACAAAATAAAAAAACACTTAAAAAAGCTAGTTAGCCTGGAGTGACTACATAACTCTAATCTCATCTTGGAAAGCTTTAAACTAGTCTTGCAGTTTATGCGATTCCCTGGAGTTGTATAACAAAGTTAATATATTGTAAACAATAAATATCCTGGAACTTATTGTTTACTAATATATTAACATTACTATATATTATCCAAATTTATTAGAACTAAAGAGAAAAAATAAAAGTTAAAGAGGCCTATTCTTTTGTTGAGTTGGAGATAAGTCTACATTAGACTCACAAAAGCAATTGTCCTTGTTCAAAATAGGAACATTGCAATTACCATAAGTACAACTGGGTTTTATCGGGAGAAACAACCAGCTGATCTCAGTCATTCACTGAGAAAGTGCCAGTTTCATTGTACATTGTCTCTGCAGCAAAAAAGCAGAGGTGCAGCAGAAGCTAAATCTCTTGATACCTTTGAACTTTAAGGTTTATGCAGTAGAAATGATAAAACCTGGTAGAAGTCCTTTAAACTAGCAGAATAAGCTTATTTATCCTATCAACACTTCCATAAAGAGTAACTTGGCTTACGTATAATCTTATTAATGCTGCAGGTGATTTTATATGACCAACGTCACTTGATTCCTCAATTAGATGAAAAATTTGTGAAATTTTACAGAAATAATACTTCATTCAAGAATCTATGAAGTTTCACTCTCAACATTTGAAACTAACTTTTAATTCCCTGCATCCTTTTGGAAATTAGAGTAACTCTTTTTCATGTTTAATTATTTTGATGTTAAAGTTTAAGTTCTATGTACATAGCCTTGCTGAAGACTTGCAAAATCCCTTCCACAGCAGTTCCAGACAGGGCGGCTGGCCCATAGCACCTGATATTGAATTTTTACAGACATGGTGTTAGGTTGGAGGAATCAAGGATTCATTCTTGCTGGTCTCTTGGTATCAGCAAGCTTGGAGCAAGAATAAAAGTTGTGATTTTTTTGTAATTTTAGATTTCAAAGAGCTACTTCTAAATAATAATACAGAAGTATTTTGAACATGTTAAATGTTGATCGCTTGCATTGCAAACTATTAATTCAGATGTGTTAGTTGTTTTCATGATTTAATATGTCAGTGACTACTCAAAAAGTAAACAAGCTAAGGGGAGGAAAAAAATCAATACATGTGTGGCATTTACTTGAGAAATGGGTATCTGT
The DNA here is from genome assembly GCF_009764475.1 of Pristis pectinata. Taxonomy (NCBI): domain Eukaryota; kingdom Metazoa; phylum Chordata; class Chondrichthyes; order Rhinopristiformes; family Pristidae; genus Pristis; species Pristis pectinata. Next base: position 63,699,250 of record NC_067411.1, on the reverse strand, counting down.
TATATTAGTAACCGCACTGGGGAATGGTACCATTGAAAACAGGACAACAGGATTATTCTGTTTTCAAATGAAGTGGCTCAAGTTTAAATTCTGCTGTAAATCACTGGGAAGAGTTTTTTTAATGTTCTTGAGATATTGGTGACACAGGCAAAGCTACATTCATTGCCTATTCCTAGGTTTGTAAAAGAGGAGAGGTTATTTCTCCTTGAACTTCTGCACATTATTCGAGGCACTCCTAAAAGTGGTGTAATGATGAAAACAAAACATGGAGATTGGTGCAATTTTTAAAAATACTAAAGCCATTTTGTACACACAGAGTTGCTAGGGAGGAGTGCCAAGCTGGAGGTTTTGAAATCCTGAAGGTTATAGGAGTAATTGCTGCAGAATATTACCTACCGAATATTGAATGGCCTGGATAGAGTGGACGTGGAGGGGATGTTTCCAGAAGTGGCAAGCTCTAGGACCAGAGGGTACAGCCTCAGAATCGAAGGACGTCCCTTTTGAACAGAGATGAAGAGGAATTTCTTTCGCCAGAGGATGGTGAATCTGTGGAATTCATTGCCACAGGTGGCTGTGGAGGTTAAGTCATTGGGTACATTTAAAGCGGAGATTGATAGGTTCTTGATTAGTAAGGGACTCAAAGGTTACAGGGAGAAGGCAGGAGAATGGGGTTGAAAGGGAAAAATAAATCAGCATGATTGAATGGCAGAGCAGACTCGATGGGCTGAATGGCCTGATTCTGCTCCAATGTCTTACGGTCATGCAGAAAGAAAGGAAATTCGATATGGATGTGGCGAGAAAAAATAACTTTAACATGGAGATTTTAGGTGACAATGAAATTACATTGTGGCATAAGGAAATGACAGAAAAATTAAACTGATATTTTGCATTACTCTTCACAGAAGAGAACACCTTCCAGAGAGAATGGAAGACTCTAGGTCTGAAGTGAATGAGGAGCTGAAGAAATTATTAGTAAAAATATTATTGAGAAACAAAGGGGAACTGAAAGGTAATGAATTCCAGGACCTAATGACCTGCATCCTAGGATTTTCAAGGAAATGGTTATGGAGATAATGGATACACTAATGGATTCATCTTCCAGAATTCTAAAGAGTCTGGAACAGTTCCAGAGACTGGAAAGCAGCAAACACAACACCATCATTTAATGAATGAGGAAGAGAGGAAACAGGGAAGTACAGACAGTTAGCCTGAAATCAGTAGAAGGGAAAATGCTGGGATATGTTCTTAAGGAAAGAGAAACAGGGCACTCAGAAGTTAATAGTAGGAATTTCTCATTGTTGAATGACTGCAGACTTCATTGGCTTGAAATGCAAGCCTGCTCACTCTAAACCCTTTGAATGCCAATCTGATCGATACGTGTGTTATTCTCAGCTGCTTTGGCTCTAAATGAGATGACGCTCCAAGAAAATATGGCCACTTCAGTTCAACTTGCAGTTGTTCATCCTCATTTGTGCTCAATGCTTCACACAGGTCACCTTTCTGCAATTTATTAGATTCACCACAGACAGACTATGATATGTGCCACTCCGGAACTGGGTGATGAGATATTCAGTTGACACTGTACTTTGTGCTTGAGAACCTTTTGTTCTTGATAACCTGAAGGAGAAGGTAGTGAACAGGTTTTACAATGATTAGAGTAAGCGCCCTTGAAACATGATAGAGTGTTATACTGAAATATCTCCCTGTTTATGGAATGACAAAATGAATGCAAAGAGTGGATATCTTCTTCTTGAGTCCAAACCAGATGTCCACTGATGGATACAGTGCAAAGCTTGTGAATTAACACAGTAAGATCCCAAGTTGAAATCCTCAAGCAGCAAGCAGGTACCAACTGGTACTGCACAATTTTCCTCTCAGGTTTTGTAGCCAAGACCCTTTTCATCATGTTGGTAGTTAACTGATAACTTGGAAGCATGGAAGCAGTGTAGGGCTGACCAATTGGTTTGCTTGTGCTCTGCCACCACAGATATATGCTCATTCTTTTCCCCCATTGTCAAGGCTTGCAAGTTGCACCAGCTGCTGTGTCTTCATCAGGAAGCTCCTTTGCCATATCAGGCATCCAACACGATAATTCTTGACCTAACATCTTTTTTGTTCCCCAATCCTGAAATCTTTACTTCTTCTTGCAAAGGGATGGGGGCCACAGCTTTAGTGATTTACCCTTGGTCTCTTTTTGTTGCCTGGCACCTGCTTCCCTTCTGAAAACACTAATTTAGAAAGAGGAGTTTGTGAGAGCTCTGAGGAGGATTATTTTCCCTTGGCCACCAATATTGAGTGGACATTGAGATGTTAATTTGTGGAAGGGTTAGAGTTGAAGAAAATATTTTTACTTGAAGAGTCATGGGGTCTTGTTGCTCACTGCCTTCAAGGGTAGATGGAGGAAGGAACTCATATTGTATCTGAGAGGTACATGGATGGATATTTGATGTGCCATAATGCAAGGATGCAGACTGAGAATGTTGAAAGGGGATTTGTCTCAATATCTTTTTTGTCTGAATGGATGTGGTGGCTGAATGACCTCCTCCCTCGTCATCACATTGAATAGTTCTATATTATGTGAAACTATAGGGGTACCCCAGGTGCCAAGGGAACTATACATCTTACAAGTGTGTGAATCTGCAGCTTTAATAAACATTCACATGCCATTGTGTTAGTCCTTACATTCAATGCTTACCACGATCACACTTTTATATTGAAGCATCTCACAGTAATATGAAGACAATGAGCATAACTGGAGTTAAAAAGATATCGGGTAGGTAGGCTGATTTGCACTCACCGTCTATTTATTGTGTTCTACATTTATCATGCAGAACAAAAATGTTATTAACCTGTTAAAAACGTTTGCACACTTACTCTTTTAATCTTTGGTGTAACTCCATAACTCAGAATAGTGCCTTCTCCTAAAAGGGCTAGCCTTTCGAGCTGGACCTGCAATTCACTTTAATAAACTGTGTACTTCCACCAACAGTCCTTAGCAGGAATACAGTTTTAAGAGTAACCAGAGCCTGCACATTAGCAGCCACCAAATTTTCTGTGACCCATTGAAGGGCAGAGAGAAAATCAAAATAAGATGATTTTGGTCCTGTATTATGAGGCACCTGAAGGTTGTATCCAGCAAGCAGGATGAGGGTGATTGGAAATACGTTGACAGATGTAGGGTGGAATCAGCAAGAAGGGAGGACTGGACAGACTTAAATGATAGCTGAAGGAGGTCTTTGAAATGAAGGGGGGGACAGAGCTGGAGAGAGAATCGAACTCCAGGGAACCCCTGAATTAATTTAAATAATAAAACAGTTCTATGTATAGCACTCTGCAGTCACGCAAGCTTTCTCCAAAGCATAAATAATTTAAAAGACTGAAAAACAATGACATATGAGCTCAAGCCTGAAAAACTACCAAATAAGTGTTTATTTTATAAAACAATATAAACCCCAAGATGATTTGTAGTGCATGGGACAAAGAACATGGGTGATACACACATCTATGTTAAAGTGTCTGATGCCCTACATGTGGTTTGTCCTGGGATTGACATGAGACATCTCCTCTGGGGCTAACACATGAAGCAATTACTCCAAAAAAGAACAGTCACTTCTGTCCTGGTGTCTTTAAAATAAGATGCATGACTTTTTATAGCAAGGCAATGCAAAATGTTGCCATCTTTTTCTTAAGAGCTATTCAACTAAGCTTCAGCTGCTCTATCCTAACAGGATCTTTCTTGTCTCTATAT